>NC_138202.1:275425926-275798426 GCF_964194415.1 Vipera berus
AGGCCACATGCAGCATTTTTACAGAGCTGTGAACTGCTCACTCCACACAACCGCTGGCAGTTTCACCAAAAGTGTGTGCAAGCTGTGCTAAAATGTAACGGAAAAGTAAAAACAGAAGCCCAGGCAGAAACAAAGCAAAACCATGCCTAAGGGAACAACAATCAGCTTTAAAAGATACTTAGAATCCAACGGGGGAAGGGGGAGTGGAGGAGTAACATTGTCTGAGAAACACAGATTTCATTAAAATAAACAAGCTGGTTGCTTTTTAGAAGTGCCATCAGCTTAACTGAACAGAAGAAGCAATGTGGGAAATAGCAAAAATATTTAAGCAAGTCTGTCCACTCTGTAGTATCATTATTTTAATGAGAAAAAACTTTCTTATATTAAGCATTTTATGTAATACTTTGTTTTAACTATTAGATAAAGTGGCAATGTTGCTACATGGCATATAAACTGGATTTGGAGAGAACCGCTGTTTCACAGTTTCTTCTGTATTGCTTTATAACTGCCATTTTCATCTACTGAATAATCACTGTTTACCTGCAGAGCTGGTCTTTATAAATATGATTAAATAGAACTATATGCTCAGCCGAATATAAAAAAAAATGTTGGATTTTTCTATGGATAAAGGGCTCTTTCAATCTACAGATAGTCCTCAATTTACAGCTTGCTAACCAAGGTAATTGTTAAGTGAGTCATCCCTGATTTTATGAATTTTTTGACATGGTTGTTAAGTGAATCACATGATCGTTAAATGAATCCAAATCCCTCCCCCCCTCCCGTTGACTTTGCTTGTCAGACCTGACTGGGAAGGTTGCAAATGACGATCACATAACCTTGGGATGCTGCAACTGTCGTAAATTCATGCCGGTCGCTAAGCAGCCAAATTTGATCACGTGACTGATGGGATGCTATAACAGTTATAAGTGTGAGGACCAGTCACTCCTTTCAGTGCTATTGTAACTTTGAACGGTCGGTAAATCAATGGTTGTAAATCAAGGACTATCTGTATATAAGATTTTTTATCTAATAGAGGGATGCCACTGGCAAAATAAAAGCATTTATTTTTCAAAAGTCCCCTCTTTCTTGTTGCTGTGCAAAAGATTACTGAGAGAAAGAGAACAAAAGAATTCAGTGCCTTCCATTCTGCTGCAGGAAGACAGGGGAACTATAAGTGCCCAATCTGGTTCTAAAGAAATGAGAGTGTTTTCTATAATTAAAACTCATTATGCGAATATTTTAACACACATGTACAAAAATTAATAATGAAACTACGAAACAATTTCTCACATTGATTTTGGCTAACTTTTTCTGTATGGCAGACAAATCTCCTGATGTGTCTGACCAGCGGTGAAGCTCTTCTTTTGCTGAATGAAGCCAATCAGAAAATTCATGCACTGCATCGAGATGTAACAAATGGTCTTTTACAATATCTTCAGCTATTTTCATCTTTTCCTGTAAATCAAAAGGAGACACTTCAAAACTGTGTTTAAGGAATCAAAACAGTATTTTTCTTCTGCTTGATGCAATCAATCCAGATTGTTTTAATCTGAAAATAATGTGAAGAGGTTTGCTATCACTATTATTTTTGCCTAATTATACTCTTGGTCAAAAATCACTAATATCATCTAGAGCTTCAAAGTTGATTTTAAAAATATTATGAACACTGCATTTGTGCAAATAAATAACTTTCTGGTATTCATTAAGGAAGGCCTCTATTTTTAAGCTCATGGATAGTATGATTTTGAAATAGGTGCAGCTACTTAAAAAAGTTAATTCATTAAAGTAAATCCATTTAAAGCAGTTATATCTTTTTTTCATGGTTGTACGGACACCGTTAAGATTTCATGTAGCTTTTATCTGTTGGATGAATAGTACAGAGGTGTCATGAAGTCTGAAGCACTCTTTTGAATCATGTTCAAAGAGTGCCCAGCCCTCATATCATTACTGCTGCTTCACATAATATGACTAGCAAAGTATGGTTCTCTCTGTTGTAGAGAAACAAGAGATTTATTATCAATACAAGAGATTACTAATCATGCAATGTTTCAGCTTGTCTGATTAAATAAAGAAAAGCTCCCTAATCTAAACAAAGTAGAATTTATACACAAGGTTTTTATAGCTCTATTGAGTTTAACTCTAACCTCAAACTTCCTCCCAAGAGCTCTGGGATTTTGTAAAATGATGAAAGTAAATATATAAGCACCAGTTTACTGTTAACAGGGAAGCTGTTATGGGACTGCTTGAGAAGAAGGGGGGGGGGAGAAATCAGAAAGTAAATTACAGAAAACAGCCAGGAGAGGAAAATCATATTAATTGAATTTAATATAACTTCATTTAATTTATTTAGCCGTGGTGCACAGTGGTTAGAATGCAGTATTGCAGGCTAATTCTCCTGACTGCCAGCAGTTCGATCATCACCGGCTCAAGATTAACTCGGCCTTCCATCCTTCCAAGGTTGGTAAAATGAGGACCCAGATTGTTGGGGGCAATAGGCTGAGTCTGTAAACTCTTAGAGAGGGCTGTAAAGCACTATGAAGTGGCATATAAGTCTAAGTGCTATAGTGTTATTTCAAATATACGTATTGTGGCCCATCTAAGAATACAATTCTGGATAGCTCACAACAATAAAAACAAAAAATAAAAACAAAAAGCAAAAGCAAAAAATCTGATGGTTCAGCCATTCACTGTCCATGCCTTCAGCCTCCACTGACTTCCATCTCACCCTTTCCTAGAGCCTGGGGCAGAGCCAACTTTTTATGGCCTTCTGAAAAGCTAAAAGCAAGGGGGCTTGTTGGATCCCTTGTGCAAAAGGGTTCCCACATGGCAAAAGGACCCACTTCCTAGGTCACACCGGAAGGCAACATTTAAGGGAAGGGGCCCCAAATTTGCCTACCCTATCTGATCTTGTATCATCTGAGAGAGAGATGATCATGTAAATTATCTGACCTTTTGGAATGTAGAGCTTTAAATGTGATAACCAGCACCCTGAATTTTACCGACAAAGAAGCTCGGATAGTGCAGCTTTGCCACAACAATATAATAAGGGCAAACTATGAGGTGTACAACATTAGTGAAAGGAAGAAGAGATTAAATAGAAAATATGTAAACACTAACTCATTACAGTCCAGGAATTTTTTATTCTTTAGCCATTCAGTCTCAGAGACTGTACTGCTTTTTTGTTCATTAGACCCTGAAAATTTTCTGAATGTATCGATAGTTTCCAGAATTGTAACCATTGTGTGGGCTAACCATTGCATCTTTCTTTTAAGTTGAAACTAGTAGCTTTCTAAAATGTAGTTAAATGTCATAAAAGAAATGACATACAAACATTGGGTTTCCCTCATTATTCAATTCTGTTCAATGTGTCTGCTATTCTTTTCCTGCTATCTGTTCTACGCTCTCTCCCCTTCCTTTGTTATTTTTAGTTGTTTTCATGACTTTGACTCTACTTCTTTCATTTTGGGTGATAGTTATGTTGGATTTTTTTCCAATGAGATCTCTAGTTCTATTTCAAATCAGAGATCAGGCCCACGCTAATTTATGTTTTGCTTCAATAACAAATGACCGGATTGAATTAATAAGTTCAGCTGATTTTTTAAAAAGCACATTACAGTTTAGCGTAATGTGTGAATCCTGTCATAGATTCATTGGATCTGTTTGGTAATTCATATAATTATCTTGATCACATAATTATATTAGCATACATTTTAACCTTTGAACCTTCTTGATTAAAACTTCTCTAATTATGGGGGGGCTACATATTACAAAATCTTCACCTTAGCAACTGTTGCAATATTTGTGAATTGTGTTTTCAACTCCTCTTGAGCAGTTTCTCCAAAAGAATCATCCTGTGTTTTCTCGTGCAGTTCTCTGGCTTTTACTATGAGCTGGTGTAGGTCATTAGAATGTTCTTCCACTTCTGAAACAATAGTTTGGAAGCAGTCCAGCTGGGAAAATTTCTCTTTCAGGCCATTCTGAGGTTCCAAAGGCTCTTTCAATTTGTGATCTATTGAATCCAACCACTGATCCAGCTGACTTTTCTTCTCCAGGTGGCAATTCCACTGATTTATGACAAACTCCAGTAAGCTTAATATAACAGAAACACACATTGAAATCAAAATATGAAAAGTTATTAGGGAAATAAATTGAGTTTATACATCAAGGACGTTGCAAAATGTATGTTCCAGTATGATTCTCTATTTGTAGATAAGCAAGAATAAGGACATGCTGTGAGCATGGGGGAAGGAAGAAAAGGCTGCCCAAAAGATTGAAAGGGCGGTTAATACATTTTTCTGCATATTTTATATAAAATAGTGCCCTCCCTCCCTTCCTTCTCTTAACGATATTTCTGTTGGGGCAGGGGAGGGGAGGAAGACTAATACTGCTATTTCTTTAATTCATTCTATTCAATGCTGAATTTGAGGTGGTTTCTCCAGGAGCTCTCCATGTCTCACATTACATTTTGGGAAGGTCCTAATTTCCGCTATTGAGGAGGCAGAAAACTTTCTTTTATGAATTTCCCCCTTTTCATTAATCCTGATATTCTGAGCAATATCTTTTACTTAAGAGTTAATTCAGGAAATCATAAAGTCTCAATGAAGAAAAATTACCAGAATGAAGCAACAACATAAAAGTTTTACCTTTGACAGCTGACCGAGGTGCTGACAATGCTGCCCCAGAGGTCTTTTAATCTTTGCAGCTGACTCTGAATCACTTTCTGTCCCTCTTCACTACTTGTTTTAAGGGCTTGTTCAGCTTTGCCAATTGCCATGTTCAACTTGACCTCTCCTTCCCCTTTCATTAATAGGATTTCCTAGGACACAAAAGTTCCAGTTCAACACTTTTCAGAGAATACCTAAAACCATCTTGCACATGGTTTTACCTGTTCTGCAGGTATGACAAATGGAAAAGGTTTTGTCCAGGTAGCTATCTCCATTGGGAAAATAGTAACCTATAATCATTCTCCCTGTTGATTGTCCCTTAGGGGATTATTATCATAAAATTATGTAGGCATTTGTTATTATGAGAGACTTTGTAATGATCTTGAAATAATATTTTGAGAATGGATGAGTTGTTGGTGACAAAAACTCATGGATATTTTCTTATTTGGAAATCAATATTGGGTTGGCATTTTACCACTGATGATGATGAATATTATCATCATCATTTCATGATGATATTAAAAACTCTCTGAAAAAGTTCCATGTTAACTTTTATCCAAATATAACATGTATTAACAATAAAAATTAAATATAAAGGGCAAAGTAGAAAAAAAATGATTGAATTATAATTTAAATGCCTTGTTTATTTCCTGCCTTTAACTCAATGTGGTGAATCTATCCAACACAACTTCCTCCTCCTATTTTCCTTACAACTATAACCCTATGGGTGTCTTGGGCTGAGAGAGAATGACCGGCCCAAGGTCACCCAATCGGTTTGCATGTCTGGTCCTGGCTGGTCAATCACTGACTTTGGGAAACAGTTTCAGTTTTACCTAAATTTTAGTCCAAACGTTGTTAAGATAAAAGTTCTTTGATGTCAGTATTCTGTTGCTATTTTACCTGAATTTGGAGGTGTCTTTTCTCCAAGGTCACTTTGTCCCCAAGGGTGCCCTCAGCACAGCTGAGTTTTCCTTGAACATCCTTCACCCAGGTCCACATATCCTGCAGCGCTTCCTCCAAAGTTTGGTGATCTTGGAGGGCTATCTGAGAGTGCCGCAGTTTCTCCTTTACTTCCTGGATTAAATTCTGATAAGCAGAAAACTGCTGAGAGGCTAGGCGAACCTCCATTCCGGTGCTATAGTCTTTCTCACTTAAAAAATGTGCCTTTTGAGAGAGTTTATCAAAGGATTCCCTAAAAAAAAAGTAAAAAGCTGTTATAAATGCATCTATAAATACATACAGTAATTATGAATACATATGGACAAACCATGCTATTACAGGGAGATGTCAAAATATGGTTTAGATATAAAAGCTAATAGCTTCACACAAAAGATCAAATCGCGATCATTATAATTATAAAAAAAAATTGGACCTTGCTAGATGTTACACTCAATTCCCGGTCCCTAATATGAGCACTGATTCTCAGGCAACTTAAATTACTATCTTGTTGTTTTATATGATGTGATTACTTGATAGCAACAGTATTAAACACTGTATTAGTCCGTTGTGGTTAGAGGTGAATATAGCAGAAAAAAGTGGCAAGCTGAATCTGTGCTTTAAATGTGCATTGTGATGAGATCAACCTTTTTCAGAGATTCTAGAAAAAACGGGTATAAAAATTACATGCCTCGCTTTCAAATATGCAAACTCATTTATTTCTCAATAGAACAATAAGAATTGTGCCTTATAAAATAAATTCATTATTAGAACCAAATTCAAATCTCTGTTATTTATTGAATTCTGTAAATAATGAAGTTTGCAGAGTTGTGGCTTTCTGCAGCTGTACCAGAGCAGCTGAACTACACAAATAAAATGTAGGGTCATTGTTGTAACTGTACGGCAGATAAAAAGAGAAAAATTAGTTAATAAATTATGGTTTTATACCTTGCAAGCAGAAGTTCTTCCAAAAAGGCTTCTACTTTCTGCACCTCGTCTTTCTTATCTGGGATGTGCTGTCTGTGTTCACCCAGAGCTTCTGTGTTTATTCTTTCCTCCTTTTCGTGAAGCCATGAACTCCAGCTTTTACACTGTTCCTCAAAACTGTAATAAAACAAGCAAATAAAACAGTACCACTATTGTTAGATAAAATACAGGACGCAACATGCACCTACTCGATCTGTACGTATCTTAAAAAGAACCCTAATTTTTTGAACAACACTGACAAAGAACATACTTCTGTACAGCTGTAAGTATTCTAAAAATACTTAAGAAGGATCTAAATATGGCAAAGCAAACCGTGAGAATTATTGTGACTCTGGAACTTTACCCATTCTAAACTGGCACAGTGTGCAGTTATCATCACAGTCAATGAAGAAAGTGAAAATACTGCGAAGATTGCTCCCCAAAACAGTTTTCAAGCAATTAAATCTTCGAATAAAAGTTATGTGAGCAGTCAAGTAGGCCCATTACACTTATATTCTTCTACTGCACCCCACCAACAGCCCTGTCTGCCTCCTCCTGTGCATTTAAGGGACAAAATGCTTTAAATAGGATTGCAGATCACGCCAAGATTCTGCAAAGCAGGAGCTTCCTCTCCCAAAAACAGATGGTAAGCAGGAGGGCCAGCAACAAATCTCTAGCCAGCCTTCTATCTGTTTCTGATCATGTTGAAATGAACACTCCATACTTCCTTGTTTCCACCACAGATAAATCATGCATTTCTACTGGAAATAGTACTTTCTAAATCAAAACAAAATGCAACAATACATCTTACAGAACATTCACTCTGCCACTGGCTTGGCCCTTATTCCATTTTTTAAAAAATATATATATCCTAAAAATTACATTTGAAGATGGCCAGACAGAAATAGTAGAATACATGTGCAGTCCTAATTGAGACTATTTTTTCTATTTTTGCCATTTAATTTAGGTATAGCATAAGGCAATATATCTGTGTACTATATTAAACATGGATATCTGAAACTTACCTTTCCAGTTCTGCAATGCATTCTTCCAAAGCTTGTTTATCTTTCAAACATTGTTTTAGAAATGCTTCAAAGTCCTGATGAGCTTTAGATATCTGTTCTTGAATACCATTCACAGAGGGTTTAGGCAAGTAAGTACACAGATTTTCTCCTTCATGGCAAGCTGACTCCAGTTTAGCCTTTCCTTCATTAAAAGAGTCTAGCACTTTCTGAGTAAAACGAATACACAAATTGATAAGGGTAAAGAAAAACGGGAGGGGAAGTAGATATGAAGAGAGAGCATACCTAACTTTCATCTTGTATTTAACTTTCAAAAGTACAACAATCCAGGTACTACTTGATTTATGCACATAAGAATTTTAATCTATGGTGAATGGTAATATAGGTTGATGGTATCAGAAAAATAATTGGAATAATTTGGAATGGAATTTTTTTCAGACTGGACAAATGGGAAACAAAATGGTAAATTACTTATGTATATATGATGACTTGTGGCCGAATAAATAAATAAGTACACCCCAACAAAAGGCTATCTTATAAGTCTTCTACGTTAAAGAAACATTTTTTTTGAATTGTACAAATGCTACTAATGTTAACATTGTAAACATAGCTAATACTATTATTATTTTTTATGGGATGTTGATTTTGATTTTACCAATACAAATATGTACTTTTATAGTATTTACACACTTGCACTTAAATTTTATATAATAACTAATTGGCCATTTGAATTTATATAACTTTTATTAATGTAAACTTTTCAGTGGTGAGAACATATCTGAAAACCTAGAAAGCATTTATGATTTTGCTGTATGATATTTTTCCCCCTGTAACTTCATGGTAGTGTTGATTCCTGCTAACTGCTTGGACCAGTCCCTGCAGTTTCTTGATAAGGTTTTGGAAAGTGGTTTGTTCTTGCTCTTTTCCTAGAGCCGAGAGAGAGTGACTGGTTGAAGGTCACCCAGTTGGCTTCCTGTTGAAGGTGGGACAAAAACTCAGTCTCCCAGGTTCTACCTTAGTTCTTTAACCACTATACCAAACTGTCTGTAGGCTACACCAAATAGTATGTAAGGTAAAGGTAAAGGTTCCCCCGCACATGCGTGCTACTCGTTTCCAACTCTAGGGGTCAGTGCTCATCTCCGTTTCAAAGCCGAAGAGCCAGCGCTTGTCCGAGGACGTCTCCGTGGTCATGTGGCCGGCATGACTAGACCCCAAAGGCGCACGGAACGCTGTTACCTTCCCACCATAGTGGTCCCTATTTTTCTACTTGCATTTTTATGTGCTTTCGAACTACTAGGTTGGCAGAAGCTGGGACAAGTAACAGGCGCTCACTCTGTTACGCGGCACTTGGGATTCGACCCGCCAAACTGCCGACCTTCTGATCGACAAGCTCAGTGTCCTAACCCACTGAGCTACCGCGTCCCTAAATAGTATGACAGACAGTTAAATTTTTTGACTCTTATCCAAACTCTTGGTTTGGATAAGAATTCTATGAAAAAACTATAAAAGGTCATTAACAATGCATTCTGTCTGTTGCACATCATGATATAAAATCAGTGTTTGACCTTTGTTAAGATAGTGGTTTAACAACAAGCACAAAACAAATTGCTCAATGATTTCCTAATATTATCGAGAAAAGTCTACAAGGTGAGCAACATGGAACTCCTGCAACCTTACCTGTAGTTTGTGGAGTTTTGCTTCAATAGCTTTACTGTCCCCAGATGCAATATTTATATCTTTTACTGCAATTCTCAGATTAGAATACCAGTTTTGAAATTCCTCCATAGATTCTTTAAAAAAAAAAGGAGATACCAAGCATTATCATATAATAAGACTGATTTATATATTCCATACTTAAAATTCAACAAGAATGTAAAACAGTACAATGGTTCTGGACTCATGAGACCTCACAAAAGCCTATAGAAAAGATGGCAAGAGACTGCAGGTTGTACATTTGTAAACATAACAAATGAAAATAAAAGTTGAAATGGATTATCTAATCCCTGCTAGCCTAAGATAAGGATAGAGAAAGATGTCACAGGAAACCAGGGAGACCAAGATGATCTCAGGAATACAGAACAACTTGTAGCCAAGAAGAGGAGCTAAGTAGCCAGGATAGAATTGTGCAATTCATATAGAAAGTGAAAGCATATAGTCAGAGAAAGCAAGGAAACTTGTCCATGCACACCTTTATATACTCACACACAGAAAGCATATACTTGCAAGCATGCATAAAAAATCAATGATGTCCCCAGTATTTGTGCTTGCCCCTATCCACATATATAATATTAGTAATTGCCAGGATACTTTTTCAAAATTACTATTATGTCCATGGAACCAAGCAATAGAGGACTTGGAAATATTTATAAAATATACTTTCAATAATGTGAATTAAATGAAAACCTAGCTCCCAAATGAATTCATTAGGTAAATGGATACTTTACTTTAATACTGGCATTATTGTCTCCAGCATACATTCCTGTGGGTTACGTGATTCATATATTAAATTCAGTGAGAACTTACGTAAGAAATGTTTTTCTAGGGACTCCTGTAAAGATCCTTGTGTTTTCAAACTCAACTGATTCACAGCTTCAAATTTCTTTATCAGGGATGTTATAGTGCCTCCAAGAGTTTCCAACTCCAATGATGGATATTTGCGGCAGAGGCCATTAAGCATTTCCTGTGTAGAATCAAAATTGTTCTGCTGTTGGCGAATCTCCTTCTGTATTTTCTGAAGGAACAATGATACTATTAGAACATTTAAATACATTAGAACATTACTTAAAATCTGTTTTATTGACTGAATATGGAAATTCTCAATCATCCAGGTCATGATGTACTTTTTCCAAAAGGCAAGTGGACTTTCCTGGTGTTTTTCTTCAAAAATGTTTTGCTTCTCATCTAAGAAGAAAAACTGAAAATGGGAGAAGTCCTTGGAATACTAATAGCCACAGTTTAGCAACTACTTTTAAGAGAAATGTTGATGGATCTACCTTGCCAAAGTTCAAGATATCTAAGTCCCAATTCTTTGTGCTAAAACATCCGGTCAGGCCAAAACTGGACTAATCACTAAACATAAGTTGAATAATTCTTAAATCTGGGGAAAAAAATAAAGCAGTACAAAGTACTGCATTTTTAATTAAAGAACAGTCCTGATCATGTTGCTATATCTATATGATGTGAACAGAAGAACACTTTTTTAAGTGCTCTTATTTCCTCAGTCTGAAAATCTAATTTTTTTTGGAGATTGAGGAAATTCACTTAGAGAAACAAAAGCTGTATTTCTTTGAAGTACATACATGTTACTCAACAGACAAAAATTACAGCCATGTGATCTGGGACATTTTAAATGCTTTTAGCAGCACAGCATTAACTCTGACCCCAAATTTTTTCCCTTCCCATTAAATGGCAATTAACCTCTAATGGTTGAAAAATTGAAATAGTGGATTTGTTCACAGGGTCTATTTTAAGGGATTGATAACAAAGTAAATGCCCCATGTTTTTATTCTAATTTGCTCAATGTCTGTTCATTAGTTTTATGCTACTTACATTGACTGTCCCAAGATCTGATGGAACCTGACTATGAATGCAGTTTAATAGTGATTCTTCTGTATTGACAAACCAGTTTTCCATCTGAGTAACGAAGTTATATAACTGTGTCTTCTGAGAATTAAAATCTTTCAAAGATTCTTTAGCTGTATCGTACATTGCTTTGCTATGCATTATCTTCTTCTTTAAATCAGCATCTAAAAACTAGAAGTAAATATGGATATACTAAGGTAACAATTAAGACTATTCCAAAATAAATTTATAAAAGTGACAATCATGACCGTAAGGTGTATTTGAACTGTTTTGGCGAAATACAAAAAAATAGACAAACCACCCTATTAAAAGAAAAAGAACAAACTTTTTTTTAGGTCACTTTTAGGCCTGACTTTAAAAAAAGGTTTTATAATATATTGGTGGTTATTAATAAATTATAGTGTATTTTTTCAGGCAACAAGTAAAATGTCTTTGATCAGGGATATAGATTTTTTATAAATCTTTCTCTGCTCTGCCACACAACATTAGATGGTTTCTCAAGCTGGTAGTTTGTTATGAACTTCAGCTGTATTTTTGATTAAAAAAAATTGGAATGGGAAAACAAGAAGTGTTACTTTGAAATATTCTTTGTCATTGAATGAACGTTGATATTTTTTCTATAGACAATGAAATGGACTTCTCTAGCATTCTTTCACCTTTCTATAAACCTAAAAATTTATAGATTCTTATCAATATGGCTAATCATAAACCAGAGTGGAAAATCACTAGAGCTTTGCTATCTCTTTGCTATCAAACATGTATTTGAGGGCACATTAAATTATGTACAAGCTGTATTGATTTCTTTACTTTTGAATTTGTTATAGAGACTTTCCGTATGTAAAAACTGCACCTTTAATTTTAAATTTCCCATTTTGCTTCCAGATTGGTATCTGAAATGTATTGCTGGAACTGAGATGGGCAGCAAATAAATTTCATAAATTTATAAATAAACTTGATTACAGTACTAGAAATTATGCATATACTGTATTGTTTCATACAGTGTTTTTAAAGGAAAAATTTCACAACAAGGCCATATATAATAGAAGAATCAAAATCAGTAGCTATGACCTAGAAAAAATTACATAATGGGTAAAATCTGCCTTTGAATATAATCTTTTAATTGGAACATTTCCAAAAATATTTTTATTGATTCAAACAATGATTATGAAATGGAATGCTTTTATCCAGTGCTCCCAATAAATTATAGATTATAACAGCCTAACACTACTTTTTATCCAATGGGTGAACAATTTATATTTTCCTCTAATTCGGGGTTGTTGGGGCAATTTTAAAGAGTGAAATGAATGGCTGAGCTCTGCAGAACTTACATATCTGAATTCTTACAGAAATATTATATATCTATTTTGTCATCTTCCATCATTGCAGAGCAAAGCCATGCTCAATGTAGGAGATGACCAGGCAGAATGCAAGGGAGGGGTCAAATTTGTCATCAGTCTCAAGTCCTTTTGCACCCACAAGAGATCTAAGTCTGGCCCATCTTGAATTCCACTGATTCTTATCTACCGCCTATTTCATTTGACCTTTAGTAGATCAGATTTGTGCAGAGAACATTTGCATACAGTAAACCTATATACATTTGAAGTTTCTTGACTCCTGATTTCCTGGATTTGACACCCTTCCCCCCCAATCAGAAAAACCTATCTTACCAGAAGAATTGGAGGAAGTTCTTCTACATTTACCAATTCTTTAAGGTCATATATGTTTGAACTCATTTGCTCCAACTTCTCTTCTTTGTGCTTCAACTCAGACTACAAAGGAACAAACACATGGGGGAAATTAATGTCTCCATTTCTGTCATATGTTAACATTTGCCATTATTCAGGTAAGATTGCACTTGAAATATAGCAAACATAAATATTTTGTTCCTGGCACATTCTTGCTCCAACTGAAAGAAAGAGTAATACCATTCTGTGTACAGATAGTCCTCACTTACTGACCACAATTGAGACCAGTAACTCCATTGCTAAGTTAGTTGGTTGTTAAGTGAGACATCTCCTGGCTGCAACTTGTGATTTTATACTGCTGGCTTCTTCATTGACTCTGTTTGTTGGGAGCTGACTGTGAAGTGCAAAATAGCAATGAGATGACTGTGGGATATTGCAACAGTCATAAAAACCTGACAGATGCAAAGAATCTGAGTCTCAGTTATGTTACCACAGGGACATGGAAACAGTCGTAAGTGTAAGGGCCAGTTGTAAAGTTACTTTTTCAGCCCTATTGTAATTTTGAATGGGCAGTAAATAGACCAGTGTACTGTTTATAATGCCTTGGTCAGACCACACTTGTTATACTTCATCCAGTTTTAGTTGCCATGATATAAAAAAGAGGTTGAGACTCTAGAAAGAGTTCAGAGAAGAGCAACAAAGATGATTAGGGGACTGGAGGCTAAACATATAAAGAACAGTTGCAGGAACTGGGTATGTCTAGTTTAATGAAAAGAACAACTAGGGGTGACATTATAGCAGTGTTACGATGTATGAGGGGATGCCACAAAGAAGAGGGTACCAACCCAATACTTTCTGTAATAAGACTACTAGGATATTGTGTATGGGATTTTTTTAATGCAAGAGTGTCAATACACAACAGATGACTTGAGTTAGCATGTTAATTTATTGTTCATTTATTGTTCATTCACATCATTAGAATAAATATGAATTTAATTTTTCTATCGTTATATTATCTGAAATAAAGTTATACGGATCTATTGATTTCTGAAGCACATTGTTTTCTAATTTATTACTTTGTAAAATAGGTTCAAAAACATACGAGGAATGATTGCAGGATTTGGGTTTGACTAGTCTAGAGAAAAGAAGGACGAAGGGGGACATGATAGCAGTATTCCAGTATTTGAGAGGTTGCCACAAAGAGGAGGGGGTCAACTTATTTTCCAAAGCACCTGAAGGCAGGACAAGAAGCAATGGATGGAAACTGACCAAAGAGAGAGGCAACCTGGAATTAAGGAGAAATTTCCTGACATTTAGAACAATTAATCAGTAGAATGACCTGGCTCCAGAAGTTGTGAGTGCTCCAACACTGGAGGTTTTTAAGAAGAGATTGGACAACCATTTGTCTGAAATTGCATGGGGTTTCCTGACTGAGAAGGGGGTTGGACTAGAAGACTTCTCTGTTGTTCTGTTATTCTTTAATATGCCACTAGATGAATTACATAATACAGAAGTCCTCAATGTGCCGCTTTATTAAACATATATATATTTTACAACAAGGAGCATTTTCTACACAAATATAAGCACATAGCTTAGAGTAGCTAAACATAGGTAAAGGTAAAGGTTCCCCCGCACATGCGTGCTAGTCATTTCCAACTCTAGGGGCCGGTGCTCATCTCCGTTTCAAAGCCGAAGAGCCAGCACTTGTCCGAGGACGTCTCCGTGGTCATGTGGCCGGCATGACTAGACGCCAAAGGCGCACGGAACGCTGTTACCTTCCCACCGTAGTGTTCCCTATTTTTCTACTCACATTTTTACGTGCTTTCGAACTGCTAGGTGGGCAGAAGCTGGGACGAGTAACAGGCGCTCACTCTGCTACGCGGCACTCGGGATTTGACCCGCCAAACTGCCGACCTTCAGATCGACAAGCTCAGCGTCCTAACCCACTGAGCCACCGCGTCCTAAAATTCTCCTAATTTTAACACGTGCTAAGAATTTTAAATTGGATATAATAAATATTGTGTTTTATGGTACCTGAAATTCATCCAAGAAAATTTCAGCTCCATGACAGTTCGCCAAGTTGTTTATGATGTCATTCAACTGGGAGATGGTGTTATTGCACCATCCTTCAATATTATCACGGATGGCGAGTATGTCTTCCCACAAAGTCACACTAATGCTCAACTTATCTATGTTGTCTTCAATTTTTTCTGAAACCTGTTAAGCAATGAAAGAAACCATTTCATTTCATTCTGGTTTACTCCATTATAGCTTGTAAGCTACTCATTTCCAAAGAGCTCTAAGTAGTTTACATCAAGTAATAAAAATATTGAAATAATAATAATAATCACAAAACAAACATTCCCTAATGGCACTTCCCAACAAAGGGAGGTCCATCTTCATTGTCTCCAATGCTTTCCTAAACAGAAATGTCATCAAGGCTCTTTGGAAGCCCAGCAAGGAGGGGATCATGTCAGGAGAGAGGGGCATTACTCATAATCAACTGTTCTGGATTTAGTTTGAGTCTAGGTTTATCCATCCAGACCCTAGGAGCTTCTAGGCATTGACCAGCAAAGGTGCAAAGATGACTACCATCTCACCCAGTGGTTTTACAGAGCAGGGAAGAGAGGATCAAGGTCTGTTGGGCTTCAAAGCTGAGGGCCCTAGTGCCTCTCTCCCCCTCCAGTAGCAACATGATAATTAGGCTACTACTTGATTAAAGAACACTCAATTGATGGATCTCATGAGTTGTCATTAATTTATTATTTGGTGAGGTTAGCATCTCCCACTCCTGGTCACTGGAACATTATTTAGGGTCAAACAAGGGTAGGTGGTAGCATTTTCACCATATGTGAAAAAAGAAGTGAGACAAAAATGAAAGAAACCTTTTTTTTCAACATTGCTCAAATTCTTAAAATTTTATAGCACTTCAATCTAATCCAATTTCCCAACTAAACTGCTATTAAATGAAAGTCTTCAATTAACTACAGATGTGTAAATGGTGCCCTAACCATGAACTGGGACATTAATAATAGAAACTACCTGGTTCATAAACACAAACTTGTTTCTCTTAATTATGAAAAGAAAAACAAACTTACGTTAAAATTATGCCACAACATCATAAATCACATGGCATGATGCGAAATGCAGTAAAAAAACAATTCATTTCTTAATTACTTCTGCAAGAATCAACTTGCTAGTAATTATACCCACAAGATACTGATTGAAGTAGTGATGGATTAAAACCCATGGTAAAAAAGAGAGCAGAAGTGTTTTAAAATGAGAAGATATTCAAACTTTGCTAAATTGTAATGTGGTTTAATTGTTTCTGCCTTAGCTTTATAGGGAAACAAAATCACCATAGCTTATTCAACAAACCATAGTTAAAGTCAGCTTAAGCAAGCTGCTGATAATTATAGTAATATGTGTTATACTATGATATCCAAATTCTGTCTAAGAGAAAAGTTACTTTAGAATAAAGTAAAGATTTATGATCACAGCTGGGACCAAACTTTCTATTGCTAAGCAATGCAATTGTTAAGAGCCCAATTTTACAACCTTTTTGACGTGTTCATTACAGTTGTTCAGCGAATCCAACTTCCCCATTTATTTTTCTTGTGGGAAGCCACAAATGGTGATCACATGACCCCCCCAACACACTGCAACTATCGTAAATGCATGCTGGTTACCAAGTACCCAATTTTGATCACATGACCACGGGGATATTGTGACAGTCGCAAGTGCAAGGACCAGTGATAAATCACTTTCTTCTGTGCCATTATCATTTGGAATGGTTGCTAAATGAAATGGTTGTAAGTCAAGGACGACCTGTATTCTGTTCCTCACAAGAAGCTTTTGTTTTAGTTTGTATTTTATTGGAACATTCAGCTATCCAAACTTTATTTCAAATATACCACTTACGTCTAACCATTTGTCCACAGTACTGTCCATCTCAGTTTTTATCTTCCGAGCATCACAGTTTGGTATCTTTTTCAGCTCTGCAATGAGGTGTTTTCCTTTGTTAGTGAAGGCATCCAGTTCAGCCTGTCTATCATTCATCTCGTTCCTGGCTGCTTCATGCTACAAACAGGAATGTATTATTGTTATCCATAGCATAAAGATTCACCATCCACCCTCCCTAATTTATTTTAGACTGCAATCCTTTATTTTTTTTAAAAAAAACCACCCCATGCATAGTGCAGAGATACAACGTATTTAGGACAAATCATAAAATTCCAAATCCATCCTATCTCACTCACTACTCAAGAATTATTGTTAATGTTGGCTTATAGCCACCATTGTAACTTTCAATAACAACTGAATATGGCATCATACAAAACTGGCTATAAGCTTGGAGTCTTGTAGGATGTGAAAAGAGCAGCCACTAAGAGAATTTGAGGGTCAGGTCTGTCACATCCACCCCTCTGAAGCTTTGCACGGGCTCGCCACAGGGCTGAGTGCTTAGCCCCTACCTGTATACACTGTACACATACGATTGTGTATCATCCAACCCATCCACTGTGATCATTAAGTTTGCAGATGATACCACCATAGTGGGTCTTATTACAGGTGGAGATGAAACAGCATACAGGAGGGAGATACAAAAACTATCCTTATGGTGTTTAGAGAACAACTTGTACCTGAGCATCAGCAAGTCAAAGGAGATGGTGCTAGACTTTAGGAAGAAAAGAGAGGAACCTGACCCACTTTACATTGGGGGAGGGCTGTGTGGAGAGTCTCCTCCTTTAAATTCCCGGGAGTCTACCTCTGTGAAGATCTTACCTGGAAAGTCAATACAACCCAGGTGGCCAGAAAGGCCCAACAGAGACTCCACTACCTCAGGGTCTTGCGGAAAAACAGGGTAGAACAACAACTAATGACCTTCTTTTACCGGTATACTACAGAGAGCGTCATCTTGTACTGTACTGTGGTTTGGTATGCTGGCCTGACAACCACGGATAGGAAGATATTACAGAGAGTGGTCAACACAGCACAAAACATCATGGGCTGTCCCTTGACACCACTGGATGACATCACCAGGGCTCGCTGCCTTGGAAGAGTGAGGAAACTTCTCAGGGATGACTCACACCCTGGTCGGTACCTCGTTACTCTCCTACCATCAGGTAGAAGATACAGAAGTATAGCCAGCCACACCAACAGGCTGAAGAACAACTTCTATCCATAGACTGTCAGGCTCCTGAATGGGAAGTAACTCTATGTATGATTGACTTGCAAGGCCGGTGTGTTGTGCAAGTAGCTCACATGGTGTAACAAGATGGTGGGTTTGTTGTCACTGTGAGTTGTGGTGGTGGGGGCACAAAGGGAGACTCAGCCAATCTCACTGCATACATGTTGTAGTTTGATAATAAAGGTTCATTCATTCATTCATTCATTCATTCATTCATTCATTCATTCATTCATTCATTCAAAGAAGCTAAAGAAGGCCTAAATAGCCAGGAGAGGTCCTTGCTGTGGGAAATCCTTGCTGTGGTCTATACCAGGGAAAAAGACAGTCACATTGATTTTCATTCACCAATAGAATCGGAGCTTTGTAGTAAACTGTCTTCCTGTTGTTATCAATGTTATCAATGCTTGTTTGGCTTTGGAGGTCGTCTTTTTTGTGAGCATTATCTCAATTTTCATTGGAATACTTTAAATAGTTCCTTTGCTGCATGTTCCATTTTAGGCTCTTGACCGAGTTGTACCCCTGCGGCCCCTGACCCGGTGCAGATCCCGTCGAGCTCCATGGTTCTCTGCGGAGCTCCGGGAGATGAAGCGTCGGAGACGGGGCCTAGAGAGCGGTTGGAGATCCAGCCGATCCGAATCTGACCGATTGCGACTAAGAGCCCACATTAGGTCTTATCTCGCTGCGATAAGGGAGGCGAGGTCTAACCACTTCGCCACCCTTATCGCGTCCGCAGATAATCGCCCGGCCGCCCTGTTCAGGGTGACTCGCTCCCTCCTAAATCAGGAGGTGAGGGAGGAACCCTTGCAGGGTCGTGCCGAGGAGTTTAACCAGCATCTGTCGGACAAAATCGCTCGGATTCGGACCGGTCTGGACTCTGACTGGGCAGAGTCTGGCGATCAGGACACGGGCGGTCTTGTCGATACCACCTGGGATGAGTTTGATTCTGTGACTCCGGAGGAAGTGGACAGGATCATGGGGAGGCTGAGCACCACCACATGTTTATTGGACCCGTGCCCTTCCTGGCTGGTCTATGCAGCCCGGGAGAGGACACGCAGCTGGTTCCAGGCAGTTATATCGGCTTCTCTGGGTGAGGGTAGCTTCCCCGCCATCTTGAAAGAGGCGGTGGTGAGGCCTCTCCTCAAGAAGCCTACCTTGGACCCAGCTGTATTGAACAACTTTCGTCCTGTCTCCAACCTTCGCTTTCTTGCGAAGGTTGTTGAGAGTGTGGTGGCGCACCAGCTCCCTCTGGTCCTGGATGAAGCGGATTATCTAGACCCGTACCAATTGGGTTTCAGGCCCGGGCACAGCACGGAGACGGCATTGGTAGCGCTGGTGAATGATCTCTGGAGGGCTCGGGACAGGGGATATTCCTCTGTTCTAGTCCTATTAGACCTCTCGGCGGCTTTCGATACCATCGACCATGGTATCTTGCTGCGGCGTCTCAGGGGACTGGGAGTGGGAGGCACAGTTTTACAGTGGTTCTCCTCCTATCTCCAGGGACGTTCGCAGTCGGTGTTGGCAGGAGGGCAGAGGTCGACCGCGAGGTCTCTCGTTTGTGGAGTTCCTCAGGGGTCGGTCCTCTCGCCTCTCCTGTTCAACATCTACATGAAACCGCTGGGTGAGATCATTCGTGGTTTTGGGTATCATCAGTACGCGGATGATACCCAACTTTTCCTTTCGACCCCAAACCACCCCAGTGATGCCCTCAACGTGATGTCCCGTTGCCTGGAGGCGGTTCGGGTCTGGATGGGGAGGAACAGACTTCAACTCAACCCCGACAAGACTGAGTGGCTTTGCATATCTTCATCCCGGGTCTATTCGGACATTCCACCTCTTGCTATGGGGGGTGAACTATTACCCCCCGTAGATAGGGCTCGCAACTTGGGAGTCCTCCTAGATTCACGGCTCACCTTGGAAGATCATATAGGAGCTGTGACTAGGGGGGCTTTCGCCCAGGTTCGCCTGGTGCGCCAGTTGCGGCCCTATCTTAGCCGGGATGATTTATGCACGGTCACTCATGCGCTCGTGGCCTCTCGTCTGGACTACTGCAACGCTCTCTACATGGGGCTGCCCTTGAGGACCACCCAGAAGCTCCAACTGGTACAGAATGCAGCCGCGAGAGTTGTGTTGGGAGTCTCCCGATACTCCCACGTTACACCTTTGCTCCGTGAGCTGCATTGGTTGCCAGTTGCCTTCCGGGTGAGATTCAAGGTACTGGTAATGGTGTTCAAAGCCCTCCATGGCATGGGGCCGGAGTACCTTAGGGAACATCTGCTGCCGGCGTCAAGCTCCCTGCGCCCTGTGCGTTCCCACAGAGAGGGCCTCCTCAGGGTGCCACCGATCAGAGAATGTCGATTGGTGGCGCCCAGGGGGAGATCCTTCTCTGTGGGCGCTCCGGAGCTGTGGAATCAGTTGCCGGTAGAGCTCCGGATGGCGCCCGATGTTCGCTCCTTTCGTCGCGATCTCAAGACGTTTTTGTTTGTACAAGCCGGCCTAGCCTGATGGGGATTGGTGGGGTTTTTTATTTTCTGTATTCTTAATTTTATCTTGGGGTTTTATAATTGTATATTAATTGTTTTAACTTGGGCAATCATTTAATCTTTTTTAAATGTTTGTATTTTGTATTTGACTTTTGCCCTGTGAACCGCCCTGAGTCCTCAGGGAGAAGGGCGGTATAGAAATATTATTAAATTAAATTAATTAAATTAACTAAAAACTAACCACTCATTGCAAAGAAATAAAGATCTCTCTTCAAAAGTGGAGATTTAAGGAGTTGATTATGAAACTAATATGCATTCGACAAACATTTTTGAAGACAAAGATATTTTAACCTACCTTTGATAAGGCCCTTCGCACATCTCCCTGGTCTTTTAGCATGGCTTTGGTCACTGTTACAGTGCTGGCATCCTCTATTGCTTTAGAAACTGCACTTTTCAGATTGTGATACTGTCTCATAATATCAAGAAGGACACAACACTGCTCCTGCCTGCAAAGGAAAGAATCACTGTGACATAGACACCAGAACATATCTTGATGGTTGATGGTGGTTTGCTAGGTAACATTTCTTACTGGATTATGATTTAATTCCTCTGATACTTTCACAAGTATGAGGCATTTACTACAATCCCTGTATGGCATTAGAAACCTGAAGTATACGTAGCAGGAGTTAAAGTAATGCAATAATATTACATTAAGCAATTAGCAAGTTGCTTGATCTGAGTATTGCTTGCATGGCTACCTATTGCCAGCTGAAAAATATAAATTTAAAGCAGGGAAGGGTGTCTACTCTAGGGTTTTCCAGTATACTGTTCTCTGTTCTAGAAGTATATGCTCTCAAAGTTATGTTTATGATCCCAAAAGTAAGCATTTTCATTGATTTTACAAGAGATCTATATATGATTGCTAAAAGCTGATTGAAAGGCTGATAAAACCAAGAGTTAAACTTGACATTGTTGTTGTTAGTTGCGAAGTCGTGTCCGACCCATCGCGACCCTATGGACAATGTTCCTCCAGGCCTTCCTGTCCTCTACCATCTTCTGGAGTCCATTTAAGCTCACGCCTACTGCTTCAGTGACTCCATCCAGCCACCTCATTCTCTGTCATCCCCTTTTTCTATTGCCCTCAATCTTTCCCAGCATTAGGCTCTTCTCCAGTGAGTCCTTCCTTCTCATTAGATGGCCAAAGTATTTGAGTTTTAGCTTCAGGATCTGGCCTTCTAAAGAGCAGTCAGGGTTGATCTCCTCTAGGACTGACCGGTTTGATCGCCTTGCAGTCCAAGGGACTCGCAGGAGTCTTCTCCAGCACCATAGTTCAAAGGCTTCAATTCTTTGGCGCTCAGCCTTTCTTATGGTCCAGCTTTCACTGCCATACATTGCAAAAACTTGACATAATGGTACATAAATAAGTAAACAACTAACTTACTTTTCCAGGATTAGTTTCTTTGTATCATCCCAAATTGCTTCCAAACAATTAATCTCTTTATCAATTGTTGGGGCAAAATGATTATCTTTTAAAGCAATTTGCTTTGCTTTGCTCATTAGCCATTTCAATTCATGCTGGTGAGAATTCAGTTCATCATCCAGCTGGTTAAAAATCCTTAACCTGTAAATCAAAACATTAATTATATTTTTAATTTGCTTGTGTCCACTATTACAAAATAAAAGTAATGTAAATTACTTGACTCAGCCTTCCATCCTTCCGAGGTAGGTAAAATGAGGACCCAGATTGTTGGGGGCAATAAACTGACTTTATAATAATGCCACTTGCCCCCCCCGAAAGCCCTAATAAGCAGGCATATACATAGAATGAAGGCTATTGCTAAGCACATTGATTTGTGCTTTAAATTGTAAGCCGCCATGAGTCTTCGGAGAAGGGCGGGATATAAATGGGATTAAATATATATATATATATATATATATATAGCATACCCATCTGTTTCATCATATTTAAGGATCTTTAAGAGTTCTGGAGGAAACTGATTATATGAGTGGAATTTTTCCATAAGCCTGACTGATAACACTTACAGCATTTCTACCAATACAACGATCATTAAATATATATATATATATAACCATACATCACACTTTCAAACTTAAGTTTGAGAAATGCTTGAGTTAAAGAAATGTTTAATATGATCTAATAGCCTCAGTTTCAGTTGAATTAGAATATATAATTATAATATTCTTATACATAAACACTGATATCTGAAATAGTATACTCAGATATAGTACTATTTTATTAGTACTCATTAACATAGCACAAAAGGGTATGCAAGTTTCAAAAAGCAGTGGAAAAATCTTTTAATCAGTTTAAGTGTATCAATCACAATATCCACAGTTCAAAATCAGTCTCCATTAAATGGTGGTTGAAGTAATTGGTTTGAGTTTATACATTGCACTTAGAGCCAAAAATAAATAAGTTTTAAAAGAATATTTCCCCAGCACATCAATATTTCTTTTCATAATACAAGATTTGGGCATATAACAAACATGAGTCCAGACTTTTGCTATTATATTTATGTCTAGGGAATATATAGTGTGATAAATCATCTACTAGGAAAGGTCTCAATGTTTCCAATCCACAAGTAATGTAATCTCAAAGCTGTCCAAGCAAATATTGGAATCAAACTATATCATGGATGTAAGGACTACATTATATCCTTTAGCTAGGAAGAAAGTGGTGAGAAACCCCTTCTAAAAATCTTGCCAAGATTGCAGGGACTGGCCAGGCAATTATTAAGTGTCATTATGGCTTGAAGGCACAACAATATAATATAGTGGACATTTACTGACCACAATGCATACCTACTACAACACGTAAATTGTAACATGGAAAACATTATGGTACAGTCATTTCTGTTCTGATTAGCTGAATCAGGATGTATACCTTAAAAGCTAACAAGATCCACAGAGTCACTCTGTGGGTAAGATGGGCACTCTTGAAATTCGATATATAAACGAAACAAATAAAAAGTCACTTTATATAACATGCCATTACTGCTACCCAGCCTGACCAATATCAAAGATTATAGTTAGAACTATCTGCAACTCTTAGTTGCCTGCTCTTAGCTTAGTATACAATACTAATCCAACAAATAAGAAAAAGAATCTTTGTAGGGAAAAGTGGTCCAATCTATACTTCATTCCAGAATTGTTATCTGTGCTATTATTTTTAGGCTTTATTGAAAATAGTAACAAAATATGTACAGAATTTGTTTCAATCCTGGGTCTGAAGATACCTAGTCATTACAACTACTTAAGTTTAGGATTGTTTAGAGGATGAGGGAAGAGAATAAAAGTAGACCTGCAAAGGAAATATAGAAATCAGTTTGGGTCCAGCATGGGAGAAACTATATAAAATGAAGTTTGACTAAGAAACAGATGCTTGCGTACTGAAATGAGTATTTTATAAATCCAATGCTGCTAGCGACCTGTTGTGATTTCTGTTTACCTTTGCTGAAGTTCCTGAAGGTTTGGTTCCTTCAGTCCTTCCTTGTCAGCCCTTTCTTCAAGATCTTCAATTCGTTTTAAGAGATGTTCTTTACGCTCTAGGATGGATGAACAAAGAGCACTAAGGGCCTCTGCTTCACTTTGCTTAGATCCAAGCAAAGACTGAATGGATTCCAGTTCTATACAGACGTTGTCGGCAATGTTACTGCAGGAACTCCTCTGCTCAGAGTTTCCTTGTTTCAGATGGTAGTGGGCTTTAGTAAGGGATACATCTAAACTGGCTGCTGTAGATTCCAGTTTGTTGACCTCTTGAATGACGTCACTTAGCTTCTTCTTCAGCGTTTCCGATTTTAACTTATCCATGTTTTTCGTTGTTTCTACCTTTTGTCTCAACTGGTGAAGTACGTGTGATGCAGAGATATGAAGTTCTAAAAAGGCCTTGAGATGGGGAAGAACATCCTGACGGCGGCTGATTACTCGATCAGCCTCTTGGTACAACTGGAGACAGTCTTCAACCTTATTTTGGAATACACTGTGATCTTCTGGCTGAGTGAAAGAACACAACTTTTCAACATGGCTCTTCAGACTCTGTAGCTCTTTGTCTTTTCCTTCCACTTCTAGTTTATGCTCCTATAAGAACAAGAGAAATGATTTTTTTTTAAATTTGTAAGCTTTTGCTTGGTACTTAAACCTGAAAGGACATGAGAGTTTGGAAACTGACAAGTTGCAAAGCTCACCCTTCACTAGGGCTAGGAGCAGGAGACAGAATGCAAAGAACAAAAAAAGACCTCTCTTTGTATTGCCATTGGAATTTCTGAGAAATAACCAGATGGATGGAGATGGTTCTTTGGGACGAGGGTACTTATAGATTTTTTACTGTGGGCACACTGGCACACATTAAAAATGAAATTCTGTTGCTTGCTCTCAAAAGTGTACACGTATATAACACACATATAAACATGCTATATAGAACATATGTATAAACCTACACCTTTACATATACATACATATACATATTAATCACTGTGCATCTTATGAAGAAGAACCTGTGCTCTATTAAAGATGCCCCAGAAGTTATTTGCTAACGTGCTCTTATTTGTTTCATTATGAATTATTTTACCTTATTCTGACATATAGCAGGCTGTTGATCGGTTATATTAATCTCTGATGTTAGCTGTAGTTTACAAAGAAGTTGCTTGATCCATTCAGAAAAATTGAGGAGAAGCTCATCATACTGTCTGTGTTCATCAAGCACGGACTGGAGGAAAATTATCCTAGAAGACACCAGGGTCAGTAAGTATATTCCAAGCTTCCTCCTTTTTAAAAATCTGTAAACTTAGTAGCGGGGTTATTTAATTCATTAATTTAAATAATTTATATGGCCAAAGATTTTATACATGATGCTGGGCAGCCAACAATCCATCAAAAAAAGTACTAAAGCATCTAATCAGAAAATACAAAACAGAATTAAAGTAAGCATAATGCAAGAGCTGAGGCATTAGAACAAACAGGATATATTTTCAGTGGTTCGGTTCTTTTATAATGCTCATTTTGTCTGAGAATTCTAACTATAAAGTGAGTTTAAATGAAAATAAATAATTTTTGAATAAGTAGACATTTCCAGAGAAGCAGCTATATTGATGTGGTGCAGGAAAATTAAAAACACATGAAGCACACATGTGTGTTTTGCATCTTTAATGACTAATGCTATGTTATAAACATTGGATTACATTCTAATTAACTAGATGCAATAAAAGTTATTTTGTGTCAATGCATGTGTGACAATGTGCGTCGATATATGTTTATACACATTTTGTATGACTATAAATAGTGAAACAAGAAATGCACAAAAATCCAAGCGGTAACTAAGTCAGTCTTCAATGTATATAAAATTCTTACAATGAATAACTGTAATGACAATGGTAACATACTGGCAGAGTCATTTGCACACACACACACACACACACACACACACACACACACACACAAGCCCCCCCCCCTCTAATTTTTCTCATTTTATACTGGAGCATAAGATTAAACCATAGATCAGGAAAAGAAGGTGAAGAAAAGTACGGCAGACAATAGACACAGTAAATAAATAATCAATATTGCTTTCATTATTCATTTCTCCAGAGAACTTCCAGGCAATAACAAACAAAGACATCTTGAGCTATATCCCAAGGTATATAATTTGGAAATCTGAATGTGGGGATAATTCTAGCTAGATTTACACATAATGCCAAGCCATAATGAGGTTTGGACTTAGCATAGCATTAGAACTAATTGTTACAGAGCTTGGAAAAACATCAAATTATAAACCATACCAGAGAAATAGACCCTCGGCTGTGGTTGGAGAAGACAGACTCTAATGCCTCTATGGCTCAAAAGAAAAAGTGGTTGAAGCTTCTTCCAAAATAAAGGAAGGAAAATTGCAGTCACTCCACATCTGGAGGGATTTATTGGTTTCCTGTATTTTCTATAAACCTTCTGCAATGTAGGCCCATTTCTATAGACACGTAATGAAACTTATGGTGGTATATTATATTAGGTCAGTCATGATGTCTGGGTCATTAAGCACTATTACATAAATACAAACCTCCTGTTAACAGTCTGAGGTAGATTTTTCCATCTTTCATCAACTTTTTCTAATTCTTTTTTAACCGATCTCAGACTTTCACTGCAACTTGCTTTAAATAGTGTCTCATTCAACTGGAATATGCTGGTATAATGCGAATCATGAGATGCAATATCCATTTTCAAATCCTGAGAAACATAAAAACATATGTTAGATAAATAGCTTATATAGCATGGAAATTAAGAAACAAGTATAAAGTAACAACAATAAAAAAATCTAAAACAAGTATAACTGCATGCAAGAGTCCTAGCCCCCGGTGTCAGGGAAGGTACTTTTGCCATGTTCAGTGTGGTTGCCTGAAATTCTACAGAAGCTTGTCCAGAATTTGTTTCCTAAAACTAATATTGAAAATGCACAAAGAAAATAAAAGGCAGTCCAATATGAGTTTCAAAGATATCAAGTAATTTTATGAGAAGTATACATGAATAAAAGATTCTACTATTTATACCCCAATGATGACCCAACAGAAATTAGGAAATTTTTCTCAGATAAGAATACTTACAGAAATTTTCAGGAAGACCCAAGATGGTACCCTGACTGCCAGCTTTGAAAATAGGCATTTGGGTCATTTTGAAAGCTGTGCAGCTTCTTACATATTTAAAAAACATAACCGAGCTATCAAAAACATGGAAGCAAAATCTCTTAATTTAGGCTTCAGATCTGGGAACACTAGAACTGATCTTCCTCATTTCTCATGCACTTTTTGCATTATAATTTCTTCTTCAGTTGAAGAGAGGCTTTCTTCAGAAACAGAGGTTTCTCCTTGATGTTTGCATTATTTCTGAACTTATAATTTTTAGAAATGTTTGAGAACTTTACTGATTTTTACTTGCCTCACAAGAAGCTGAGAACTAGAATTGAGAGTTTAAAACATTTATAAACAGAAGTAAGAAACTTTTTTTTTTGGAAGCGTGAACAGAAAGAGCCTCTTCGGTGGGAAAGGTGTCTAGTTTACATACCAAATTATAAAACAAAACCTTGAAGGTCAATCATCAGAGCTTAAGACGGGTACATTAAAGGAAACATTTGATTTATGAGCTCCTGAAGTGCTTGAGCATTTTAACCCTTTACTAGAGCTAGAACTTTCTACTGAAGAACAAATCCCTCTGGAGACAACAGAGATGGATTCTCCTGATTTACAAAAAAAAACCCTGAATGAAGGTTTAAAGACTGAAAAAGATACTGTGGGTTACCGTTTTGAACCGAAATATAAGACATTTATTGGATTTATTTCATAGAAACTACAAGGCTATATGCTCAAAGTTTTGTCTCATTCAGTGAAGGAAGACTATACTGTAGACCTGCAGTCCAAATCGCTTGTTAAATTATTCACCAAATTTAATGCATTGAGTTATTTTCAAGGAATGGATTATTTCATTATATTCTGGTTTGTTTAACTTCAAATACTCAGCGGAGAGTTATTACCATTGCTAGAGTTCCATTGCTATAAAAATGAAGGCACTATAAAATTAGGGAAACATTTGAGTTGCCAACCCAGAAATCTTACTTGAAGTAATTGTAGTTCATTTTCTAGTTTAACTTTGTCAGCAGAAACATGCTGTTCTGTAGGTCTGACTGCAGTTTCACACTTCTCTAACCAAGTCAAAAAGGTAGACAATTCCTTCTCCAATCTAGTGGAATATTGTAATAAATAAATAATTCCGTTAATCCAGTGCTACTAAAATATTTTTTAAATCTGCAAAAACTTTTATAGCTGAAGAGAACATAGGGTACTTTTTACCTCTGACATTGTACTAGATGAATCTCTAAAGAGTCATGCTTCTCTTTTACTTGTTTCATAATATTTTCATGTTTTTGCTGAAGCATGACAATATCTTGATTTGCTTTTTCTTTGTTTGTAAGTTTGCGAGAGCCAGATGATAAAGAAGTCAGTGCTTGATTCATTCTTTCCAGATCTTGTGAGAGGTCCTGCTTAATACAACGCAACAAAACAGAAGCCATTTAGCATCATGTTCCCAGATGCACTGATTTATACATTACAATGTAGTAATAAAAAGTTACATTTAAATTTTAAGTGGTTTAATACAAGCATTTTTAGAAAGTACACATGCTTAGCTATATAATACATTATTTCCCAATTTGTGAATACAATTTTTCTTAATTCAAAAATTGTCTGTAAGTGATATGTCTCATATTGTGTATATAAAAGACAACAACTATCCAAGTGGAGCTTTTTATCTTGTGCCACAACAAGCTTGTTGATCGTGGAAATCTCATATTTCTTCATTTGCTAAATTCTGACTATAAACCCATTCAGAACAGTACATGTCTTTTATTTGTTGATCCTGTCAAACAAGTGACAAAAGTTGAAACAAAAAGTTACAGGTTTTTATTACCGTAAGGTCTTGGAGAGCCTTATAAGTTTCTGCTAATGAACAGGATGAGATATCAAGCTCTATCACTTTGGCTTCAGAACTGCTTAAGTCTTCTTGAATCTAAATCAGTAAATGAAAAGAAGAAGGAGAAGAGGAAGAGGAGGAAGAAAGAGAAAGAGGACGAGGAGGTTACATTGCCATTCTCTATCATTTAAAACAATTAATCTTGGATTCTTCACAGTGAATCTTATGAGTTGCAATAGTTCATAAGGTCAATATGAGAGAGAGAGTAGTAGCCAGTTGCTTACTGATATTTCTGTAATAACAGTTCATGCTACTAAACTGCTATTAGTTACTTATGTTAATCCTAATTATGAGAGTATAAGAATGATTTATCTTTTAAAATAATATTCTTCCATACAACTAGGATTACTGTGCTTGTTAAAAATATCAATAGCAATATTTTATGCTAAAGGCAAGAGCCAATATGGTGGAGTAGTTAAGGCATCAGTCTAAACTACTCTTGCCTTAGGCACAAAGCCAGCTGGGTAACTTTAGACCAGTCATTTTCTCTTACCCTAGGAAGGAAACAATGGTAAACCACTTCTGAAGAACCTTGCCAAGAAAACTGCAGGGACTTTACCAGGCTGTGTCCAGAAATTGAACACTAGGCTAAGTGATTGAACTATGCTCAAGAACTTAGGAACGGGCATACAGAAAAATGGCAGCAGGTGCTCTGGATTGACAAGTCAAAATTTGGCTATAGCAGGAGACAGTTTGTTCACCGAAGGGCTGAAGAGCAGTACAATAATGAGTATCTGCAGGCAACAGTGAAGCATGGTGGAGGTTCCTTGCAAATCTGGGGCTGCATTTCTGCAAATGGAGTTGGAGATTTGGTCAGGATCAATGGTGTCCTTAATGCTATGAAATACAGATACGTAGCCATCATGCCATACCATCAGGGAGGTGTGTGATTGGCCCCAAATTTATTCTGCAGCAGAACAATGGCCCCAAACATACAGTCAATGCCATTAAGAACTATCTTCAGTGTAAAGAAGAACAAGAGGACTTGGAAGTGATGGTTTGACCCCCGAAGAGCCCTGACCTCAATATCATTGACTCTATTTGGGATTACATGAAGAGACAAAAGGATCTGAGGCAGCCTACATTTATAGGCTGTAGATCTGTGGTTAGTTTTCCAAGATGTTTGGAACCATCTTGAAGGAACCTTGCTGAGTTCCTTCAAAAACTATGTGCAAGTATACCTAGAAGCAGGGCTTTTCAACCTTTTCACCCATTGTACCACTTTTAGGATATGGCAACATCCAAGTACCACCAGTCGCCTAGCAAGGTGTCAAAAACTTGACCAAAAAAAAAAGGAAAAAAGTGATGAAGTACAGGTAGTCCTCGACTTACAACAGTTCGCTTAGTGACTGTTTGAAGTTACAATGGCACTGAAAAAAGTTTCCCCCAAGACACAGCCAAGCAAGACACCTGCCCACCCGCCCAGCAGAGCTCTTCCTCCTGTCCGAGGTTTTCATTGTTGTGAGCATTTCTGTTGAGGATTGGCAGAGGGGGTGGGGCGGGGGGTGCTTGGTTTTTATTCCCCCCATCTGCTGGGTGGTTGCAGCAGGTTTTGGTCACTTCACATGACCCTGGGACACTGTGACCATCATAAATATGAATCAGTTGCCAAGCATCTGAATGTAAATCACAAGACCCTAGAGATGATGCAACATTCCAGCTGATCGGCGCTTCTTCTTAGCTCAGCAGAAGCGCCAGGATCAGTGCCGAGCTCCAGCTGGAGCCTGGCACTGATCCTGGTGCTTCCACTGAGCCCTGACAGCCCTGCAGCTCCAGCCATCTCTCGCTCAGGCTTGTGTGCTGCTGCCACTGGTTCAGCTCATTCCCCTCCCCAGCTACCACTTTTGTAGGATGGTCGTGTACCACCTGCCAGGTGCCAATGTACCACAGGTGGTACCCATACCACTGGTTGAAAAGCCCTGCCTAGAAGAACTGATGCTGTTTTGAAGGCAAAGGGTGGTCACACCAAATATTGATTTGATTTGGATTTATCTTCTGTTCATTTGCTTTCCATTTTGTTAATTGATAAAAATAGACTATTAACATTTCTATTTCTATTTCTGTAAATTCCTAATTTACCACATTTATGCACAACTGCTTAACACTTTTGCACAGTACTGTGTATGTGTGTGAGAGAGAAATAAATGCTAACTAGGTAGGAAATCATGGGAGGATTTAGCCTCAGGCAAGTTTGCTTAAAACAGAAGTTTTATAGTAACCATATTCTTGACTAGAAGGTCTGTTTTAAAGATACGTAAGTTAACTTAAGATAATAGTCATGATGATTGCAATAAATATTTGATTGACTGACATCGTGATAAACCACAACTTATTCTGACAGAAGAAATAACAGGAAGCCTCAGAACAGCATATTCCCACTTCTAGCACTTCATCTTCCACACTGGTTCCTTAAAACTATGGTTTGAAGAAATCCAACTTCAAACAATTGATTTTGAAACTGGCTTTTTTCAAGCAATCCATACTTTAAAAACACCTTAAGATTTGAATATAACACTTGATCATGCTTAATAAAAATTAAAAGTGAAAATCTTTTCATAATACAGGGGTGGTAGGGTATGATATATTTATTATTTGGTTTTGTCCAACCAATCAATTTTACCATATTTTAGATTTAATTTTAGCATTTTATGGATATTGAAGCATTGATATTGAACTATTTATGAAGCAAATACTTCAATCAATGTTTCTCAACGTTTGCATGTTTAAGATGTGTCGGTTTCAACTCCCAGAATTATCAATTCATTACATTTAAAACAATATTTAAATACAGATAGTCCTCGACTTATAACGAGTCCAAAATTTATGTTGCTAAGTGAGACCTTTGTCAAGTGAATTTTGCCACATTTGTGACTTTTCTTGCTTAAGTGAATCATTGCAGTTGTTAAACTAGTAACACAGTTGTTAAATGAATCTGACTTCCCCATTGACTTAGTTTTTAAGAAGGTTGCAAAAGTGATCACATGACCCCGAGAGATGGCAACTGTCATAAATATGAACCAGTTGCCAAGCATCCAAATTTTGATCACATGATCATGGAGAGTCTGTAACGGTCATAAGTGTGAAAAATAGTCGTAGGTCACTTTTTCCAGTGCTATTGTAACTTTGAAAGGTAACTAAACAAACTGTTATAAGTCAAGGACTACCTGTAGACCCTTTGTGTCTTAATGTGGTTTAGCACTCAACTGTCACTGTGTTTTTGGAATGGCCTAGACAAAATTGATGTGTTCTACCTTTCTAAAGTTTTCCTCAAATTTTTGCTGCACCGATGCCCTTCCTGCGATGGTTCCTTCCAGATTCTGTGCGTGGTCTCTGAATTCTTCCCAGTATCTCCTAATCTGTGTCATCTTGGCTTTAATATGTGCCGATTCTCCAGAAGTAAGATACTGAGAGAAAAGTTGAGCATCTTCTTCTAGCTTTGGCATTTCGTTGTCCTTATCAGCTATTTCATTCTTAACAGCCTAAAATGTAAATAAGTGTACATAAAGAAGCCATATCATGGATTGTTCCATTCTTTACACGGAAATCACTTTTGCTTCAAACAAAAAAGGGCAATGCATACAATGATCATGTGTTATCTATCATGTTATACATCATTATTAATTCATACATTTATTACAGGATCAGGTTTAAATAGGTTATTGATAAAACATAATTATTGAACTTAGCTATTTTTCTTTCAGCCATGTGTTCATTCTTCTCCATATATAACACTGAGAAAGCTTAATTTTCATTCCTTAAATGATTCTGGGTTATCAGACAATTGTGTATCATATAGCAATGTTAATGGAATTTTTTTGTGGCGTACTTTGCAATTGATTAAACTTTTAATAGACTATTAGCGCTTATCTATCATATGTCCATGTAGTCTGGAAGAAACACTGATTATTAATATTCTTGTAATCAAAAATGTCTTATTTGCTCTAAAGCAGGCACAACTGACATAAATGTACTCAATTTTTATAATTTGGAACAATTAACTGTAGGTGGTTTGTTCAAAGGCATTCTTTGACTTTGCTCTAATTGTAGTAAGTATTGGCTAACCTGTTGGTTTATGAGAACATCCAAATTAACATGAATTAGCTATTTGGCTTTTTAAGCCTAAAGTGCAAGAAATGAAAAGTAAAACCCACAATTCAAGTAATAGTTTCTATTCTTTTGCAAATAATTAGTCCTTGCTGATTAAAGCAATATGCATACTGCTGGAAAATGAGGACTTATAACTGAATTCATTGTAACATAGAAAGGAGGCCTAGATTAACTTGGGTTCTTGGTCCATTTCTCTTTATACTGTTACAAGCAGGCGTACATGGGATCCGCTGCTATTCTTTTTCAGTTGTTTGGGGAATAGGAAAACATTTAAGGTGTTGAGGGAAACTGGGTGACATAAGCCACTTAAAATACTCCTTTTGCCCCTTGAAATTCTTGGTCTCCCTCTGAAAAATCAAACCCATTTTAGATCCTGCTGCTGACTACTTTTGAATGATAGCCATCAACATGCTGTATGAAGCTTGCTGCCACTTTAGACAGAAGATGGTCCCACTAGTTGGTTGAATTTCAGATATGAGACAGAACCAACTTTATCATCTGAATTGGAAATTATTGGTCAAAATTTATGTGTTCTACCTTTCTAAAGTTTGCCTCAAAATTATGCTGTACCAATGCCCTTCCTGCAATGGTTCTTTCCAATTTCTGTGCATGGTCTCTGAATTCTTCCCAGTATCTCCTAATCTGTGTCATCTTGACTTTAATATGTGCTGATTAAATATGTGCTCAAAATGAAATATACTACAGTGTGAGCTATAATTGCCTTTGCCAATGATATTGTAGGTTTTGTGACACAGATACTTTGAATGAAAGCATTCTTAATTGAAAAAAATATATAAGATATTATGTCTTGACTTTAGCTACAACTGGAATAGAGTTTCTGTTCTCAGAAAGAGCTTCATCATCTCAGGTAGCTTCTGATCCTGAAGACTGGATTACTCTTACAAATGGTAGGATTTATGGTGTTGCGACTGCAGAAGAAAGAGGAGAGTTCATAGAAATACTCTCTCCCCTTGTGATATAACCTTTATTTTTAAGATCCTGCTTTACAATAATGTAATGTAAACTACATTATTTGTAATATATTCACATACAATTGTCATGCATGTCTTTCATTTGAATTTTATCTATTTACTTACTTTTCAGATAAGATCACATACTTGTAAATTTATGGAGACAATTGGTATTCTTCCCTTTAAATATTTCTATGCTATTTCCCGCTTTATTACCATCATATAAAGCAAAAGCGTACCTTTCCTGATATGTTTTAAAGAAAAAAGCTATTTCTAATTGCAGCTTTATAGATTAGTATAATGGCGTTTATTCATGTGGATCATTTATCTTTGAAAACTTAAGGATCCATAAAAAGCTACTCTTATTCTCAATAAGAGATAAAGAACAAGGAGAGAACTATCAGAGAAGATCTCATTAACCTGAGACAGTTCTGTGAGAACCACTTACTTTAACTTAAATCCAACAGTAGCATCCTTTATATTGTCACATTAAAAAATATGAATAAATGATGATAGTAATTATGTCCCCACCCACCTGAAAGAAGTGTTGTTCTACCAACACTCCTAAATTGCTAACTGCCTCCCCCCTATGCAATTTATAATCAGTGTTATAACGTTTTCACTCAAAATTATGACCCTAACTAGTGTAAGAAGGCCTTGATGAGGCCAGATAAAAGTGTTTGCTTGGTTATTATTATGTAAATCAACACTGTATCTTAAAATGAAATATATGCAACCCTCTGATAGACTACCCTATGTAGCAACTTCTCAGAGTTACGAAGGAGCTGAAAAAGTAATTTTATGAGCAGCTCTCATACTTACAACCACATTCCCCCAGTCATGTGCTTGTCATTTGCAAGCTTCACAGCTGGTTTCTGACAAGCAAAGTCACTGGAGAAACCAGTGTAAAATCACAAGTCACAGTCACATGATGTCTCCCTTAATGACAGCAGCAGAAGTGAGGTTGTTAGTTGGCTTGGTGGTAGAGTTGCAAGTTTTGATTATAGCTATTGACTGAGCACTACCTTATTCTTACTGCAAAGGCAAGCATCTTATTATACATATTACATGAATCATTCAATATTAGTAATACTGTAGTACAACACATGTTGTGATAAAGGACACCATGCTGAACCTCAGATAATTAAGCCAAATAGTCAATTCTTCCATCTGTACTTCAAGGGGCATAAGGTAGGTAGGCATATCCAACATACCATGTACCACTACAGGTGATGACTTCCACTGCTATATGTCAGTGTCCATTCTCATCACAACAATCAATTAAAAAATAATAAAATCTAGATCTTTTTCTCTACAAGTGGACTAACGGTATTTTTACTTTAAGAAGTTCTAGCAGTTTGACAGGGAAGTTATAAAGAAGTTCTAGGAAAATATATGTGTATGTATTTTTAATCATAAAACTATAAAAAAAATAATCCTGTATGTGAAATTTACATTCTGGAAATTCTGATTAACTATACTTGTAGTTGTAATGTTTAGTAACACTCCAGAGGAAAAATAAAATCTAGTATATAATATGAAGAACTCAGAGTATGTAAAAAAAGGTTTAGTTACCAATACTGAATCCAGGCATTCCTTTATTATTTCAGCATTACTTGAGAAAAGTACACAAAATTATACACAATTTATCTAACAAGTTGGAATAAAATACCGTAACTGCAATACAGATTACAATAGAAATCATTCTACATTTTGTGAAAATATACCCAGGAAGATATTATGCACGTAAAGAGCATCACCAAAAAACAATCCACTGAACTTTTCACATATACCAAAGTTTTTTTAATTTAATTTAAAACTTTAAATATGTGTATTTTATTTTAAATTCCTATAAAACCTTCTGCCTTAGTATTTTTATGTCAAAGTATGCTGTTAAAAGCCTACTCCTCTGCTCTGCAGATTACTAGTGGAGGGCAAAAAATAAAATAAAACAATATTTAATGCTAAATAAAATGTGAACCAATCACCTTAATTTGGTTGATTTGCACATCCAGGGAAGATGATGGTATTTCCAAGGCATCCAGCGCTTTTTCTTTTTCATTGATCCAGAGGGACAATGCTTCAAATTTTTCCCCAAACTGATCCCACTTGTCTTTCACCATTTCCATGGTTTTAATACTAAAATCAACCATATTTAGTGAAAAAAAATTAACACTCTATTACTGTGTAACTATGCCTGTTCTCTTACATGTCCAATTTAAAGAAATTCTTACATAACGGCATGTCATTTTAAAAACCAAACCACAAAATGCCTGTTTCTAAATTTAAAATTATAGCATCCAAGGAACCTGGTCTTAATCACTCCCACAGTGTAGGAAGTGATATCCCCCCCCCATTTTCTGAAAAGAACAAAACTAGTGTGCAAAGCAGCAAATCATCTTCTGAGATATTATTTTCAAAGGTGTATTTTTAGAGCAGCGTGGAAATTAACCACTTTAGCAGCTACCACATGGGTTGTTTTTAAATAGCTTATTTTTAATCAAAGATTGTTACTGTTTTAAATGTAGTGTAATACAAGTGAAAAATTAACCATTAAAGTGAGCTGAAGTTTTGATACTGACCTATATGTCTCAGTTATCATAAAACCAGGAGAAAACAGAATTACTGCTGAAGATTCTGAATATATTTATATAATTCTGCATAGAATATTCTTATTTGTTTATTGGACTGATGTGCAAACTGATTATTGTAATATCCAAAGCAGATATTAACTTTATAGTGTAGGTATACTTAAAAGTTAGCCATAACTGTTTATTTTTGGCTCATCCTGATTCATGACTCTATCCATAATGCCTCAATATTAACACTCACAAAATAAGTTATAGTTTAAAACATCTTGCTTTAATTGCAATGTGTGACTACAGCCAATATTTTTGTACTATAGGTGAAAAACTGCAGTGTGTTTACCTATATGTACAGTTTTGCACTTAGGTTTCCTTGAAGCTATTTGTCTTCCTAATATTTCCACCCCTGAAATCTTGTTTCCCAAAATGCAAGTATTTGTTAATTTTAAACTTTAGGGAAATCTTGAAAGCTTTTATGGAACATCTAATCAGATTGCAGTAACTGTAAATTATTAATTGAGAGCTGCTGAAGCTCAGCCAATGCTGATCTCTATTTCTTAAATTCCTAACAAACCCTTCACTTGCGCTTCTCGTTAAAATATTAACATTTCCTTCCACTTGATCTGTTTTGAACAAACTATTATATTATGATCGACCTCACATATTGTGCTTATACCATAAGTACATTAGAGGAAAACAAGAATGCTTCCCAATACATTACATGGTGTGAATGAAAATGACTGAAATACCAAAAGAATAAATATATCTTTCTGTATGATTTATGGTACAATTGCTATCACCCCAATAAAGAAGATAGTTGCCTTCACTAAAGTTGGGCATTTCTTTATGCAATCTACACAGTATGCAAATTCATTAGAAACTATAGAATTATACAACTAAACCATACATTTGTGCTAACTCACATCCAAAATATTTAACCAGCCAGATAGATATGCATGCATATTTTGTTAAAATAACAACCATCTAGTTTCAGCTAGCTATATCATGTGTAACAAAGTACCTGTCCTAAACTTGTACTAAAAAGGGCCATGACCCATCCAGCTATTTAAGTATTTTAGAATGAAAAGGGGGAAAAAATAAAGGTCATATAATGCAGTTCAGAGGCAGTAGAAGCAATGCCTTTCTTTGCTCATTTGTGATAAAGGAGAAATAAGTTCCAAATAATCTACAAAGCAAGACTAGGATTCATGGAAAACAATTATTCTTTTTAGAATAATTTAAAAAGGGCAGAGCAATGATGAAGAAATTTACAAGGAAAAAAATCATATAAAACTACTAGGGAGGGGAACAATTATGTTAAAGTGTAACTCCTCTCTAACACGTTAACAACCTTGAATGTGATAAACTCAATTGTTTATGTGCCTTAAAGGAAAAAAGAGAATGTACAAGAATATAAATAATAAAAATGAATGTGGGGGATGGGTGGGTTTGCAAATAACTCACTGGCAAATGCTAAGAGTTTTTGTGGTCTAGAATATGAAATGTTAGAAATATATCCAAAATATCCTGCTCAGGTATCAAGCAATTTTGGACAAACTATTCAATCAGCCTCATGAACTTATTTGTAAAATGGGAATAATATTTCCCTGTTGCCTAAAGTTCTGGCAAAGATGAAACAAAGTATAAAGCATTAAATTCACTCTTGCTATATTTTTTTCTTTTCATGTTATAGCTCTGACTGTAATCCTTTCTAATCTCCAGATTCAAACACTCATAGAGCCTGGTGAATAAATACAAGGATACAAAGAAATAAGATAGGCATTTTATCTGTCAATTGTAATAGCATGAGAAAAAGGAATAGGGCACATTTCAGGGAGAGAAAGGCACAGTTTATGTTCTCACGCACTCAGCTGAACTGTAAAGAAAAAAAAATATTTTAAAAAGTAGACCGATTAGTAGATTTTTCTAAATGCCCCAAGGCACTTTAGGAAATGACATTATTTATCTACGCTAACCTCTATCAAATAAGTTTCTGTTTTTGTCCCTGTGCTGAATATTGAAGTGCGTTATTATGACTTTAGTTCTGTAGCCAGTTCAAAGTATTTCTCTCATTGACAAGAGTCAGGCTAAGTGCATAAAATTTGATTCACAATGGTTCCTTCACACAGCAATTATAAGGACACTTAAAGGACCAAGGATATAGTTTTTCCAATTAGGGAAAGTGTTGATGCTTTCTTTCTTTCTCTCTCAGATCTTCCACCACACTTGGTATTAAAACAGTCATTGCTGATAGATAAGTTATTATTTTACGACAGAGTTTTACAAAGTCTTTAAGACTCAACACTGCACTAATATAAGGCAAATAAGATACATTCCTTCTGTCAGGAAACAAATATTATGACTACTTAAGGACATACTCTTCTTCAAGTGTAGCTTCTACTTTTTTAACTTGTTCCTGAATTGACTTTGCTTGCTGCTGAAGGCTCTCTTTGCTCCTATGACCCAGCTGTATGGCAAAAGATTTCTTGACCAGATTCTCTGCTTCCATGGCCATGGCTACGGTCTGCTTGGAAAGTTCCTGTGAAAAGGAGGAGACTTAAACATCATTCTCAGTAATATTTTGCCAACAAGTGGTAGTTGTTATTATTATCATTGATCACACAGCCAGCCAGATGTTTAGATTGCGACTGGCATTTTTGCTCATCTATCAAGTCCTTCCCAAAGACCTGGGATAGGCAGAAATTGTTCTTCGATGGTATTAAATGTAGCATCGCTAGATGTAAGCTGTTCCGAGTAAAGCTGCATTTTGCAATTGATTGATGATGCTTTTATCAGTGTCAATGTCAATGGTGTTCAAGTGGTGGTCCAGATGTTTATTACGGATTATTGTTATTATTGGAATTTGCTCTATGTTCTTGTAAACATGGAATACCAAAGTAGTTTTTTAAAAAATTACCCGTTCAAGAATATCTGATTTAAAAAGGGAAAATCCTCACTATATGTAACTTAAAGACAGTTTTGCTAAATAATACAGAATTTCTTTGTTTCAGTTTTCTTAGGACTGGAACCATTCCCAGCATGACTGTAACACTTCTCTACTAATGTTTTATATTTGTACTGCTATTAGCAGGGGTGTCAAACTCGCAACGTCACATGACGTCTCGTGACTTTTTTTCCACTGCCGGCAATGAGGTGGGCGTGGTTTCGGCATGACACATTCGGCCCACAGCCCAACAGTTTGACACCCCTGTATTAGAGCCAGGTTAACTTGAACCACATAAAGGAAAGGATCATGGAATTTGCATATCATTTTCGGGAAAAAGAAAATACGCACCTTTTCAATCTGGGAATCTATTGATACTGTGTTCTGGTTGGCCCAGATTGAGTCTTCCTTTATTAATTTATTTACAGCATTTATATGGCTTTGCAACTCAACATAATTCTGGATGACTTATAGAAATAATTGACAATAGATGCAAAAAGTAAAGGGAAAGAATGCATAGCTTTAAAAACCAATTATCTTAATAATGTTTAGGTATATATTCATTTTAAAGTTATTGTCTTACCTGCTTGACCTTCATTCAAGACAAGGAGTCACTAATAAAATACACATTTTTTTTAACAAAAAGAAATACACAAGAACCTAATATAATACCAGTTAAAACAGTAAAAGTCCTTAGGACACATACTTTTGTCTTTTCTAATTCAGATGACAAACTCTCCAAGCTGCTAAAACTTAAGATGCGTTCAAGGGCAGAGCTTGCATGACTCAAATACTTGACAATTGTTTCTTTGTCTCTTTCAAACTGTTCCCATGTGTGTATTGTGAACTACAAGAAAGGAAATAGACAAAGTGACAGACCAATAAAAGAAGGACAGGAAATTAATGTTCATAATTAACATGCATGAATAATGGATTTTTCTGGCTCAAAAAATTAGGCTATATTAAACCTATTTACCTGAATTTACATTATCATGTTCAAAATCTAAAATATTAAGTACACAAATGAAAATCCTTGCTAGATCCAAGACTTGTGTGTTCTATGAGCAAAGATTAGGAACTCTGAGTGCAGGCCATGACAGCAAAGAGTCTTCTGTACTGAGATGACAATTGTATGTGAATTCCTGATGATAAATCCTTGTAATTATCTAAATCAGGGGTGTCAAACTGCCGGCCTGTGGGCCGGAGGCGTCATGCTGAAACGGCGCCCGCCCCATTGCCAGTAATGAAAAAAGAATCCTGACACGTCACATGATATTGTGAGTATGACACCCCTGATCTAGGTGATAAGTGGCTTTGCCATTCCACTCATCCAATATAATTTTCCCCAATAGCTTTTCAGTCTGCTAGTAGTACTGGTATCCCTGGTTGTCCCATGTAGTATCAAAATATGACACCAAAAGCCTTTGTCAAATTAGCCAAGTTTGCTTGGTGTTACACCTTAGCTAGGTTTTATATGCAAATACTATATACTACTTACAGTTCAAACAACCATTGTAAAATAGCTCCTAAAGTTTAATTATTAAACTCTATTCAAAAACTGTCCGATAAATGATTTATTACTAATATGTTTAGATTATTCCTAAGCCTTAGGAATAAAATAACTGTGCAAGAGCCATGTGTGATTCTCCTCTTTTAAACATCTGCCTTTCCTTATTTGAATAGTTCAAAGGTACATTTTGTCCAACATTCTTTCTCACAGTAGCTAATGAATCCTATGAGAATTCCACTTTTATTTTTGCATGCAGAAAATAACATCAGCACTTTTAGAATAATTATGCTGCTTTAAGTGGGTCAATTCCCTGTTTAAATGCTTACACTATCTTGTTAATTTCATTTTATCTCAATACTTCTAGAGATTTATGTGTGCATGTGTGCAATAGCATCTCTTTAAGTTTTTAACTTATTGTGGGTTTCAGAAAATTACTTTTTAAAATCAGAACTTCTAGTCATGAATAGGCCTAGTTTCCATGAATTTCTCTATGCCTTCTTCAATATCTTAAAGTTGAGGACCATTCACTATGTCTGGTGATACCCAATTGTATAGTTAAATTCTAGATTAACCTAATACTTGAACTTCATAATCATATTATGAAAAATTAACAATTTCACAGAGGAAAAAGTAAAGATGACCTGGAGTCAGACAATTCTTGGTGGTTACATGGACAAAACCATGCAGGTCTCTTGGCAGGAATACTAAAATAGCATTACTAGAGGGGGATCATTTTTTTTCCTACTCTAGCCTACAGCTATAACCTGGTAGTTTCCATTTGGGATACCAATCATTTACTCTAATTTGACCTCACCCTCTCACAAGATTGGCCAGAATCTTGCATTTAAAACCTGAGCTAAGCCTGAAAAAAGCTTGCCAGAAAACAGCTCATGTTAAATATAAAGCAATTAAGTAAAGCAATATTTCTTTATTTCTCTACAGAGTTACAAGTAGAATATGTACCTGCAATTGATCTCCACGTTGTTCCATAGATTGCTGCATGCTTTCTAATGTACTCTCCAACTTCCATAAATCTTCTTGCACAGCAGGAGACAAGCCACCTTCAATTTGTAGCTCTTTGCTGTGGACAATTTGTTGTTGTACATCTTGCCTTTTTGCATGAAGCCTCTTTGACTTTTGCTGAAAACAAATATTTAAAAATATTCTAGTCAATAAAGATGCATTGTCTTAAAACGCAGAAATAACTGCATTGTAAGCGTATACAAATGTGTTTTAGGAAACAAGCATTAAATGATCTCTGCTCATTTATTAAAACATCGGAAAGGTCTAGTTCGTGGACCTGTAAAAAGGTTAAAGCTTTTTGGATTAAAATCTGGTGGAATATGCAGAAGATATTTAAGCAAAGGATAAAGTTTTGTCCGCAATTGTTTTTATTGGGCATAATCACGGATACTACTGTTGTGGACACTAAGCTGATGTTGAACTTAATTACGGCAGCAAGACTTTTAGTAGGTCAATATTGGAAGAAGGAGGAACTGCCGACTATAGAAGAATGGACTTTAAAAGTTTCTGACCTGGCGGAAATGGCAAAGATATCGGCTTATTTGAAAGACCATTCGCAACAACGTAATATTATGGAGTGGAAAAAGTGGATTGATTACATCCAGAATAAATATGGGACTAAAAAGTTTCATTTAGCATTTGTATAGGTTTTGATGTGATATTAGTATTGCTTGTAGTCATTTTACATGAGCTAGAGTGCGATAGACTTAATAGCTTATTGTTGTTAACATATGGTTGTTTATGATTGTTTTTACCTTTATACCTTGTATTTAGCTCTGGGAAGTCGGGGAGGGGGGAGGGGGGAAGGGGAGGGGGGAGGGTTAGGGAGGGCTAGGAAGGGTTGGGTGGGGGTGGGGGGAGGGATTGTTAAAGATAAAATGTATTGAAAAACTTTTCAATAAAAAAAAGAAAAAAAAAGAAAGGTCTAGTTCGTCTATAATTTTCAAAACTTTTCAAAATTACACATCTAGAACACAGACTGGTAAAATGCTCCATTTCTTTAAAAAAAGATCACATTTGACATCTGATATTAAATTGCCATGAAGGAATACAAAAGCAAATCTGACTGAGCCTTTCTTAGGATTTAACTGGTGTAATAAGGCTTATTTCTGTGCGGTTATTACATCTGGAAGTAAAACATCCAGCAGCCCCTTGTCAAATGACCAGATCCCTTCCTTGTAAGGTGAGGCCCAGGAGACATTGTTATTTTAGGCATCTATTTAATAAAATCCTTTGGATCTGCTCAGAGGTGCACTACAGCCAGCCAGATACTACCAAAATGACTGGAATGCAATCTTCTCTAGTTATCTAGGAAGAGCTTTAACAAGTTGATCATGAGAAATTAAACATGGTCCTTGGTGCGGTGTGTTCTTCCACCTATGTTTTAGATTCATGTCCCTTCTGGTTGGTTAAGATGTCTTAGGAGATGACATCTAGTTGGGCTCAAGCAGTGGGGTTTTTTTGAGTGTGTGTGTGTGTGTGGAAAGGGTTGGTTTCATTTGCCTTGAAGGAGACAATGGTCCATCTTGGATCCAACAGTATTAGCTAACTTCTCCCCAGTCTCTAATCATTCCTTTGAAAAGATGAAAAATGTTGAAAAATGGTTAAGTGCACAGCTTCAAAGCGTTGAAGGATCTGGAGATTCTTCATCTTTAATTTTCCATGAGGTCCTGAACAGACCTAGTGCACAATCTAAGAGTCCTCATGACTCCTGCTCAAAGAGCAGGTGGCAGTCATGACTTTTGCATAAATCATCCTTCTGTTTCCTCAACTAGTTAACCAAACTGACATTTAGCAGGCAATATCTTAAGACTCAGAAGCCAGGCCACACGGTTTCTGATATATAGGGCTGGAAGAGCATAAAGGACAGAAGTCATAAACATCTGCCTGTTGAACTTCTCTTCCCATACCTTGTCTATGTGTGACTAAAGGTAAAGGTAAAGGTTCCCTCGCACATGCGTGCTAGTCGTTTCCAACTCTAGGGGCTGGTGCTCATCTTCATTTTAAAGCCGAAGAGCCAGCGCTTGTCAGAGAACGTCTCTGTGATCATGTGGCCGGCATGACTAGATGCCAAAGGCGCACGGAATGCTGTTACCTTCCCACCGTAGTGGTCCCTATTTTTCTACTTGCATTTCTACGTGCTTTCAAACTGCTAGGTTGGCAGAAGCTGGGACGAGTAACAGGCGCTCACTCTGTTATGTGGCACTCGGGATTTGACCCGCCAAACTGCCGACCTTCTGATCGACAAGCTCAGCGTCCTAACCCACTGAGCCACCGCATCCCTTATGTGTGACTACTGATAGCTTAAACCAGAGACCCCATTCTCCTTTCCTGCTCTCCACTCCAGGAGCATTTTACTCTCTTACAGTTCCTGTTTCCTTCCTCAAGACCAGTCTAGCAGGTGTTAAATTGTTGCCATAGAAATGTCAGGGAAAACCTTGTGAAAAAAAAATACTTTAAAGCAATCCAATGCCACTGTATTATATTAAGTATGGTCTGAGAAATATGCTATCACAAACACTATTATTGTACAGTTTGCCAAGACGATGGCAGTCCCTAATTTTCCCTGTATAAATTGTGAAAAGAAGTGACATTTCTTATTAGAAGAATAATGACAAGAATAGAGTAGGAAGAGAAAAGGAATAACAAAAAGGCACTTTGGCAAAGTACGCTTTAAAAAGGTCTATAGGACCTTTTTAAAGGACTTGTTAAACATTCAGTGAAAGCTCATGTGTGGGTAGTTGTACCTGATGATAGAGAAAGATTTGCTGGGCCTGTAACAAATTATCAACATCTAAGATTTTTTCAACTTCTGTCTGAGCTTCTTTTGAGTTTGTGATCAGTTCTTCTAATGTGCCTTTCACCTCTTCGGTGTATTGAACACAATCTCCAACCGCACCCAATGTCTTCTCAATCTGTATTCAGAAAACATATTAAAGTTCTAAAAATATTCAGTGCTAAATACGTAGGACTTACGATTTAAACAGTTTGAAACGCAATACAGTTATATAATCAACCAATTAACTGTGCTGTCTCTATATTATTTTCCAATTATCTGACAGTAATAAAAAATTCTATCTAATTATAAATAGATTTCTCCTATTCCACTGTATTCTATTAATATTTTGTGAGTTTATTCTGTTCTACCTGACTTGCTTTCCAGGTTAATTTGGACATTTTTACAATTAATTGTAGAATTGGCCATAATAATAGCCAAACCTTCTTTTTCCTATTCTATGTTGGCAATGCTATCTGAAAATAAATGTTTTTGTGCTCAAAACAATACTTTCCATACTCAGCAAACAGTAAACACCAGCAGAACTTTTCAGATATACAAAACTATTTAGGAAAAAAACTCTCAAAGCAAATATGAATAATTCAAAAAAGAGAAACTGACATATTGTCCATAGTGCAAGTGTATAGAGGGTGGAGAAAGGGAATCAAATGGGAGGAAGGAAAATTGCCAAAGGGGAAAATTAATATGAATTTTGGAATTTTTTTTCTCCATAGTGCACCCACTGCTTTTGTTTTGATGCATACAGCATATAGTCACTTCGGCATAAAAATTTATGTGATTACGCACTTGCATCAAATATTATATTACAGAAAAGGATCCCTTCAATACTTTCATAGACAAACAGTATAATTTGAATAGAAAATACATTTAAGAAAACATACACAATATATGCATCTAGGAAACATGAGTTGTGGCTCTCATGTGTTTAGGACATATACATATACGTTGAAATATAATTTCAAATGACGCATGGAAATCCAGGGAACTTATCATTAGAGACACAATTACATACATAACTGTACAATAATTAATAATTCTGTTTTTTCTTAATAGTACTTAGATGCACCTAGGTATTTGAAAAACACTGATTATTGTTGAGAAATCATTGTTGATTACAGTAACATTCAGACTATATTGCTAAAATACAATAGAATCCTACTGATTTTCTATAACTGAACACATAATAGAAAAAAGGGCCGCTTCTGAAGTCAACATAATGTAATTATAATATACCTCTGACAACAAGGCTAAAATTTTCTTAAAGTCACTAGCAAGCACTGAAAGTTCATCCCCTTGTTTTTTTACTTCACTCTCAGAAGAAACCTCAGATAAGGCAACAAGCCTAGATTTCAACCAGATGATAATTTCTCCCTTCTTGCAGGCATCTTGCCTAAATTCCTGAAACAAAATTAATATATAAAAATTAGATGCACCAAACAAGCATTATAAAAGTAGAAGTCTAATGTAAATCGGGTAGAACTGGATTTACATTAGTTTGCATGAGTAAGTCTTATCAAAGAATGTATGAAACGTGTCAACAGTTTGAAAAAGCCAATTGTGATACTAGATTAATAGGATGAACAAGTGATATATAAATGTGGATCGTCACAAGCCAATATGCTCGAGCATAAACATTGCTTGAGGATCCCTCTTCAAGTCACACTGTGACATCAGTGAAGAACTATTCGGTCAGAAGAATAACACTACTTCCCATGAGTACAGAAATGTAGCTTTTCTGCATAAAGATCCATACAGGAAGTTTTTCTTGATGCTGATAGTAATACTATCTGGACAACTGGCAGGCTGTATGCTGTTCCCACAGCGTGGACTACAGAGAATAGGCTGCTTGTCCACTGCACACATGGTGAGCTCAGTCCTTGTATGTATTGCCTGAATAGGGTGAAGTATCTTTTATATCAGTCTTTAGCAAATAAAAATTTGAAGTTTGATACACATTCTGTCAATATACATATTAGGTATTATTCTCTTCTGCCTGCTTTTGCAATTTTAAAAAAACCAGTTGCTTGAAAAATGCTATCATTTGTAATTTTCCCCTAATTTTTGCTTTTGTGTGTAACCTTCCCTTGCATACATTTTTCAACAATAGAATTAATGCAATATACACCTTTTGCATGCAATCAGTGCAATGACTTGCCTCCAGAAGTCATGGGTCCTTCATCACTGGAGGTTTTTAAGAAGAGATTGGACAGCCATTTGTCTGGGATGGTATAGGGCAGGGGTAGGCAACCTTGGCTCTTTTATGACTCGTGGACTTCAACTCCCAGAATTCCTGAGCCAGCATGGCTCAGCTTGGAAACCTCTCCCTTTTTCCTCAGCATGGCTGGCTCAGGAATTCTGGGAGTTGAAGTCCACGAGTCATAAAAGAGCCAAGGTTGCCTACCCCTGGTATAGGGTCTTCTGCTTAGCAAGGGGGTTGGACTAGAAGACTTGCAAGGTCTCTTCCAACTCTATGATTCTCTTATTGGTTTTCATGTGTTTGTGTATGTGAGAGAGACTATATGTATAGTGTGTGTATGTCTATGTCTATCTACAGATGTATATGTGTATATGCATATATATGTATGTGTGTGTATATATGTGTATGTATATGTATGTGTATATATACACATACATACATACATACACACACACACACACACACACACACACACACACATGTAGCCAGCACCCCAAAATGTCACCTTTTTTGTACAATGCTATTCATTCAGAAACCATTACTACTCGTGCTGCAGGGTAAGAATGGGGTCTATTTTGGCAGATTGTGCCAATGTACTTTTGTGGTACATTTTTTCTCGTATAAAGTATATGAAACATGCATGTACTTATCATTCTAATAACATTTATTGGTACAATCTTGTCTTGAAATAACCAGTGGGTTTTCAAAAGCTTCTGAATTACATTGTACACATTTCTTTCTAAAGAGAATTTCTAGCCAGAGTTACTTGATGTTATTTATCATTGGAAATTCCAGTTCCTTTTACATTTCACTATTTATATAACATTATTTACGTTTGTTGTAAATTATTTGGCCTAGCTTTAAAGCTTGAGAAATGCCAACTTGCACTGTCAATTTCATCCACTTCAAGTCAATATGTTAGTATTACAAGAACACATCAGTTTTAAATCATTTTAATATACCTCTATTGATGTTTTAAAATGTTTGTATTTAGTAGTATCAGCTGAATCATTCTTAATTGTTTTAAGTTGTGTCTCCTTTGATGAAATCCAGCTTCGTAATTCAGAAAATCTGAAACATAGCCATAGAAGGATAAAGAAATAGTAGGTGAACAATAGTGGGTGAATTAATAACAAAATGTTTCAAGGGAGCTCAAGAAGTTAGCATCTGAAGTTTCTGCCTAGCAAAGTTTTTTAATCAGCTAGTTCAAATGGCTGAAAATTCAAGTGAGTAAATCATAGCAATTTTCCAAACCAATCTAATCTAGATCCTGTACTTTTTATGTGTATTGCTCTTTGATGTTCTATTCATACAATTTAAAACTTTATATACTTCTGACAAGCAATATAGTATTTATAACATTAAAGGACATTGTAGTTCTAGTTCTGTATTTTATAGCCATGCCTTCAATGTAGCTGTTCATATAGTTGCTTACCTGTTCTTGTATTCTTGCCATTTATCTGGTTGATCTATTAATGTCATGTAGGTCCTGGCAACTTGAGTTTTAAGTTCACTGAGATCTTTTTGGCTACTTTCAGAGGTCATTTTAACTGGATCCCATTCTGGTAGTTTCAGACACAGTTCTTTAATCAGCTGCTGTCGTTTCTCACATAATTGCAAAGGCCCTTTATCACCAAAAAACATCTGACAGCATAAAAGACAAACACTTGCTCACTCCACTGATATACTAAATTTAAAAGAACATCTTTTCCATTATTAGTATGAGCATCTGTATATGAAAGTTACATGCCAACATAAATGAACTTAAAAAAATCTAATTTCTATCTGTTATTCAAGAACTAAATACATTCACTATTTTAAAAAAAAATGTAAAAAAATGTCAAGATACTTCATCTCTGTTAAGAACATGGCAGTGCTTCTTAACTTTTTGATTGTGGAAAAGAATCTAAATTCCTTCAGTTTAAAAGTATCCAGAAGGCATTTTTTGTAAGCCTTATTGACGTGTTATATTGAAGATAATTTATACATCTGTTAAAAATGTCTAATGAACTGTCTCAATAATAATTCTATTAGTCTGGGAATGTCATGGGTAGAGATTTTATATGTAGTACAATACAATGCATGTCTCCTAAGAAGTAAGAAGCATTATTAAATCAGTACGTAAATTGTGTTAATACTGAAGATGGGGCTTTCAATCACTTAACAATAATAAACAAGGGCCATAGGAAAACAATAGATCCTGAAAAGACACATCAGGATATCTGATGTTGTAACATACTGGCAAAGAAGACAGCAATATATTATGTTGATCCTATTTTCAAAATGAACTTGGTTGTACACATGCATAAAGATCCTTGAAATAATGGTTAAGCCCAAAGAACCAGAAGCCACTCAGAGTCACTGGCTGAGATGGATGGCTGTTGAAATCAAATAAGTAAATTACAAATTTCACTGTACCCATCTAAATGAAACATATTTTAATTATATTTTTTGTGAATCTAAGCTCTTATTGTTCCAAATAACATTGCTCATCGGGGTTGCACAAATATGCTGAATAGTAATATAGATGAAATTCTAAGATCAATGCGCAATAGATCAATCGCTAACATAAAGTGTCAAATTTTATACTAAAAATATCACTCAGACATATATAATGTTTATGCTGGAATCACAGGCATAATGCCAAGCAGAAAAATTTGGAACAAGACAGCAATGTTTTCTATACCGCATATTCCTTTATTTTTAAGGAGTCAAGGCAGATAACAAAATATAGAGAAAAACTCTATGGCTATTTAAGTAAAGAGATAGAATTACCTTGTGCTCCTTAATTATTTTTTCACTGCTCTCCTTGGTCATCAGCTCATGCTGTCGATTGAGTTCAGTGTGACATTCTTGCACTGTTGCTAGGAGTTTGCTTTTTTCCACTTCTATTTTTAAGCGGAGTAAATGGTATGGAGCTTCTGACTGGAGATCCTGCATCATAATTGAAAGTGGGGAAAGAAGTTAATATGAAACTTAGTCATTTCTCTTTTTAAGGAATCATCTATAAAGGTATAAAACAAGCATACCAGCCAGCACCAAGCCAGATCATTAGTTTCAAAGGCAGTAACTAAGATGCTTGAACTTCCCTGCCCCATATGAATGTGCTTTCTATGTTGTAGATATTCATATACAGGTGGTCCTCGACTTACAGAAGTTCAATTAGTGACTGTTTGAAGTTACAACGGCAGTGAAAAAAGTGTCCTATAACCATTTTCACACTTAAGACCGTTGCAGTACCCCCATGGTCACATCATCAAAATTCAGATGCTTGGCAACTGGTTCATATTTATGATGGTCGCAGTGTCCTTGGGTCATGTGATCCCCTCTAGTCAACTTCTGACAAGAAAAGTCAAGGGGAAGCCAGATTCGCTTAACAACCGTGTTACTAATTTAACAACTGCAATGCTTCACTTAACAACTGTGGCAAGACAGATCGTAGCATGGGACAACATTCACTTAACAAATGTCTCACTTAGCAACATAAATTTTGGGCTCAATTGTGGTTGTAACTTGAGGACTATATGTATGTCATTACATTTTTCAGTAATATTTTTATTTGAAAATTTAATTTATACTCCTAATATCCTCCAAGTTGTTAATTATCAAGTCATTGGGCTAAAATGAAAATGTAATATTTTCTATCAATTTTTCTCTTTTACCATAACTGAAATGGACATCACTGAGTCTATGATGTCATTTTCTATTTTCTGAAAGTTATAAGCTTGTGTGATATAACTTTATACAATGGATAATTATATAATGTAAATAACTAAATGTTCCCTTTGTGAAACTGTGCAAATGAAGTATTTGTGTCTATTAGATGATATACAGATGAATCAGCCACAAATCAGTTACAGTAATATTAAAATTGTAGGAATGTTTTTCTGAACAACTTCAGGGGACTAACTTTCTAGGAAAATGCAATGCAATGTTACACCATAAAGAAGAACAGGGGGGGGGGAAGCCGTTCATGCATCACAAAATCACAGCAGAAATAAGAAGTTTAAAACATGAAATAAAATAATTGTGTAACCTACCCCATTATGATTAAAAATACTCTTTTAAGATAAAGTGATGTTTTTTCTGGTATCTTTAATTAAGAAACCAGAGTTGAGTAAACCTCGTACATAAACTAATAGGCAAGAATTTTTCATGTTGCTTGGACAGGAATAACTGAGAACAATAATTGCACAAGTGACTCTTCTTCTTCCGACAGAATGGATTCTGTGGCTATGTACCTTATAACCAGAAGAACTAGTCAGGTGTAGTGGTTAAGGCAACAAGATAGAAACTGGGAAACTGAACATTTTAGTTCACCTTAGGTACAAAGCCAGATGGGTGACCTTGGGCCAGTCACTCACTCTCAGCCCTAGGAAGCAAGCAAAGGCAAACTACTTCTGAAACCTTGCCATGAAAACTGCTGGAACTACTGGTCTAGGAGTCAACAGACTCGGGGGGCCCCCACACAGAGAAAAACAACTTATAACTAAAGCTGGTCGGCAAAACTCACCTTCCACTGCTTGTGCAATTTCCGCACAGCTTCCTGAAGGGTGTGTTGCTCTTGCTCAGGAAGGATGTCAGTAAGTTCGTCACAAGCTTTCAGGAAAGCATTGAGCACCCTTTGGTCCAACTGACTGAAAAATTCCTGGTTTTGAAATTTATCACATATTTAAATGTTAATATTGTTGCTAGGGGAAGCAGAAGGTTAATTCCAAAATTTTATACTATGTACTAATACAGGAAACTTAGATTGTATGATTGAGGTTGATCTTATGAATGATAAAAAGGTAAAGGTAAAGGTTCCCCCGCACATGCATGCTAGTCGTTTCCGACTCTAGGGGCCGGTGCTCATCTCCGTTTCAAAGCCGAAGAGACAGCGCTTGTCTGAGAACGTCTCCGTGGTCATGTGGCCGGCATGACTAGATGCCAAAGGCACATGGAACGCTGTTACCTTCCCACCATAGTGGTCCCTATTTTTCTACTTGCATTTTTACGTGCTTTCGAACTGCTAGGTTGGCAGAAGCTGGGACAAGTAACAGGCGCTCACTCTGTTACACGGCACTTGGGATTCGACCCACCAAACTGCCGACCTTCTGATCGACAAGCTCAGCGTATATGAATGATAACTGGATGCAATTTTTATCTGTGCTATTTTTTCTTGAAAAACATGGTGGGTGGGCCAGTAGGAAGAATATCAATAGCACTCAGACTTATATACCATTTCACAGTGCTTTACAGCCCTTTCTAAATGGTTTTACAGAGTCAACATATTGCCCCCAACAATCTGGGTCCTCATTTTACCGGCTTCAGAAGAATGGAAGGCTGAATCAACCTTGAACTGGTCAAGATCAATCCCCTGGTAGTCAGCAGAATTAGCCTGCAATACTACATTCTAACCACTGTACCACTACAGCTCTATAGGTTTAGGCTATAGGAATAGGGTTAGGCTAATCTTTTAATTTCCATATGACTCCAACCCATAAGAAGCACCTGCAATTTGGAAGTAGAATTTTTTTTCTTATGCAGATTATGAAGGCACAAGGCTTTCAACCTAGATCAAACTAAAGCAAAGAACAGAGGGTTAATACTATGGTTCTTAGAAGACAGAAGCTCCCTGGATTAGCACTTGGATGGAAGAACACCAGAGAATATAAGGACTTTAGTCTAAATTGGGACTTTCCAAAGCATCCTGCAAGATGGCAATAAAAAACCAGTTCTGTATTATAGCCAAGAAAAATTACATGGCTGTGTCAATTTAATGGACACAAGAGTGACGAATGACTTAAGGGTATCTATCCTAATTCCAATCTACTGTATATTCATAATTTACATTGTGAAGAAGTGAAATATTCAAGGACTCTCAAATTATAGTCCTAAACATTATTTCAAAACTTAACTGTATGTCAGCTTTCACAAACAGCCTAAATATATTTCTATGGAGAAGATACATTAAATGTACACTTTTTTAAAAAAGTACCGTGCCAATAAACACACTCTAGAAACAAGTGTTGATTATTGTAATTAAATCAAATTATTAAATTTAGTTAAATGTGTACTAAAACAAAAACAAACTAACTCTTAGTTTTGGGGGGAATGGTTTTTATCTCCTATTTTAACCTATACCCTTAGTATTTCCAAGTTATTTCCACCCTGTTGGCTTTTTTGGCATTATGATATTGTTGGCTAGGTGCTATTACCTACAAAGATATTTTAATTAGCAATATGAAATATAACAGAAACAGAATAAGAAATTCTAGTCACCGTATGTTTCCGGAGAAGTTCTTCAGGATTGCCTTTTTCTTTTAGACAGCATTGGGCAGTCTGGAGAACTTTTTCCAACTCTGTTCTAGATTCTTCAAATTTCTTCATCAAACGACTATTTACCTCAACATTTTTCTTCCAATCACCGGTCTTCTGTACCATATCCTTTATAAATGAAAATAGGAAAAAAATCCTGCAATGCTGGACAATTTCTCTTATATATCATTTTGTGCACTAACTAAAATTATAATTTACATTTGAGGAAAAATATTATAATGTTTCTTTCTTTCTGCTTTACCAAACCGAGGTCACATCTCTGGACTTTCAGTATTACAAGTATTCCAGTATTCCATTTTCCTTCAAGATTAAGTACTATCTGATGTCAACAGTATTACTGCTGACTTTGTATGCAGCCTACAGTCTCTTGGGAAAATCTTCAAACTCTGCTCCAAAGGACTTAAATATCTGGACTTTGAGAACAACAACTCTAGTTGCAATTTCCTGTGTTTTTCTGTAACATTTTGCCTCATGAGGAGTTCTTAGGAATAAAAAAAGCTTACACACTCCTTTTTATGTTTTCAGGTGACATATATAAACAATCTCACTCCTCTGAAATTGAATCTATGTTAATGTGAATATGACCTGGAAATAACTCTAGCTATATCATCTCAACTTCTTAATTAGTGCACAAGACAAGCTCAGATAGGATTCTAGTATTTAGAATTACTAGACAACATTACTAGAACATCATTAAAAAATACTTCCTTGCAAAATTAAGGGAAATAATTCTACCCTCCATAACTTCGAGTTACATTCCTTTCATCTCACCTACTCACAATAAATATTTAAGTGTAGCTTCAGCAGGACATGTGATGTTAAGAGTAATAGATAGTGTTCAAGATAAGCAGAAAGGAAAAAAAAATCCTTTGTATGGGGTCTAATACTGATATCAATTATAGATCACAGAAACTCTCAAAAGATATTGGGGCTTCTACAACAACTATCTGTATCGCACAGGTATTTCTCTTCTTCTGTCACTGTCTCGGCGAGATCAATTTAACAGTCAGAAGTTGAGTCAAGATTATGCAAGAGAACAAGACTTTGAACACCTCACACACCTCATCTTTTCTCTAAGATGTATACCTGCCAAGTTCCTGAAAGCCTCACTAAGACCTGGTATTTTTAAGCACTGTAAGCAGCCATAAGTGATTTCTATCACTTATGATAGAACTAAATTTCATTTTTGATTCATTTTGTGCCCACAGTAAAAAAAATGACAATAAGGGTTATCTTATCTTATCTTATCTTATCTTATCTTATCTTATCTTATCTTATCTTATCTTATCTTATCTTCTTGTTTCCCAAAACTGAATTTGTATTTTTTTTTTTAAAAAAAGAAAGGTTGCAATGATCCCTGGGTATCTTGTGCCTTTAGCACTGCAGACTATATCTTTGAATTTGTTACTATTTGTACTATTCTTTCTATAATATCATTTATCAGAGGCTATTTTGAATGATTGTTATTTTAATTATTATTAATTATTATTATTATTAATTATTTTAATATGCCTTAGTCAAATTGGCTTTGTTTCACATGTTTTTTTCATGTTGGGAAATAATGTTAAAAACTTAGTGACATTACTGCAGTTGAAAAAGATTACCTGAAAAGCAGCTTGAATTTCTACCATTTTCTTCTGAAGTACAGAAAAGCTGAAGTGATTTAACACTTTACTTGAAGCCAGAAACTTTGTGATAATTTGACTATTTCTTTCAGCTAATAACCAGGCTTTTTTGCAGTTTTCTTGGTAAGCTACCAGATCCTTTAAAAAGATGAAAATATTAAAATAAGCATATTTTGGACAATAAGACAAACAGAATTGACAACTTTGCAGTGTTTCTTTCATTCCTACTTTATTTTCTATAAAATAATACTTATTTTTTTCATCTGGTATAATAATGTTACATTACAGCAACTTAATTATTTAAAGGCTATAATTCCATACCCAGATAACATTTACTACTTTGAATGATTCTTGAGAATTAGTACTCAAGAATTAGTACTTAGCTCTGTTCTTTTAATGTATCATTTTGGAAAAAAAGTAATTATAGTTGTAATTGTAATCCACAAAATACCAATGTCTATTTCCAGACTGGCAAGCATTCCTTATAACAAGTAATTAAAACCTAACATCTTAAACAAGTACAATTTTTAAAATATTGCACACCACCTTACTGGCACATTAAAATGTTTATTACTGGAATATAAATCACTTGAAAATTTGTAACCTCAGCAAAACAGCAAAAAGAAAATCAATAACTGGATATACAGCAAACATATGTGTTAAAATATCATAAATTCTTATTAGGAACAACACAAAGTGTTATCTGGAGTAACTGAAAAGTAAATCTGAATCTTCAATGTTAGAAAATTTAATCAGAAAAAACTTAAGCTATGAGGTTTCATTACAGTAGTGCTAGCTCAGGGGTAGGCAACCTTGGCTCTTTTATGACTGGTGGACTTCAACTCCCAGAATTCCTGAGCCAGCATGGCTGGCTCAGGAATTCAGTCCACGAGTTAGTGTCATTATCGTCATATTCGTTTGACTGCCTTCAAAGCTTTATTCGGCTAATGTTTTTAGCAAACGAAATCTAGAATGTTTCAAAAACTGTTTGACTGGCTTAAGTGGCAAATAGTGTCATTCTAATGCATACAGTTTCTGTGAAAAAAAATTGTTATTTATGAAGAGGTTTTTTAAAAAAGTAACAATTTATAATATTGCTTAGGGCCATGGGTTATTATAGGGCCATGGATCATATATAGCTGGTTCTGAACTTGAGCCATAAGTCATTATGATCATTAAATCACATGACTGTACCCATTTTATAATGGTTGTTCAGCAAATGCTACAATAATTAAGTAAACATGTTTTATTCATTTGGTGTTTTGCCAATTTCATAAATCAGCAAAAAACACTGAAAATTGTGGTCATGGACAATACATACATACATACATACATACATACATACATACATACAGTATGTGTGTGTATATATATATATATATATATATATATATATATAGAGAGAGAGAGAGAGAGAGAGAGAGAGAGAGAGAGAGATATGAGATAGATAGATAGAGATAGATAGAGATAGATAGAGATATATAGATATATATCTAGATATAGATATAAACATTTCTGAGGAATAGGAAAGTCTCCCAGACAAAAACATAATGTTGCTTTTAATTTTCTTTTGCTTCTTAAAATGATGAAATATAAAAAAGGTTGACATCATGACCAACAAACAAGAAATAGTGAAAGGAAAAAATCTTAAATATAATTTAGTGAATAGAATAAATTTCATGTTGCAAAGAAACTAATTGGCCGATTAAAAGATTGATATAATGATATAATCATTTATCTTATCATTAAATTTAGACTATGCCACAACACACTGTGCCATCTTCTGATTTTTCAGAACGTAGAGACCTTTTGAAAACACATCACAAACTCATATCCTGAATCTGTTCCTTAAAATCAGGAGTGGAAATTTCTTTCATTTATCTAAAATTATCATCTGCGTTATATCCTAGCTCCATGAGATAAGCAATTCCATGTTTTAGCAGTATAGTTCAACACCACATTAAGAACCTTAACTGGAATATTTCTTCCAAAAGTCATATTAATATATGAAGTAATGCTATGTCAAAGCAAGGCTATAAAAGAACAAGACCAGATCATATGAGACGTATAGAATGTTAAACTTTTTACAATGCCAGTGTAAGACATCTAATGTCCATCCCTTCTTTATATTCTTTGATAAGTCCAATAAACATGAAACAATATTTTCTGGTGAATTAACTCAATGTTTAAAAATATTAGAAATATATTCATATTTTTAACACCTGCACATACTGATTCTTCAACATTGAGTATTCTAATTTTTCATTCATGAAATTATTAGAATATTTGAAACATATTTGGAGCATTCACGAGAAATACCTGATGTTGCTGTTTAAAAACGTGAGCAGGCTGGGCTTCAGGATCTAATATAGAAATAATTTCATTTATCTTGTCAAGAGATTCATGAAAATGTGTAATTTGTTTCTCTAATTCTTCAAGATGAGGAAGTAATTCTTGTGAATCAAACAGCACAACTGGGCAAAACTCCTTAACCTAATACCAACAGAAATATTTTAAAAACCATGTATGAAAATTTAACACAAATCTCTCACACATAAGATACATAGAATGATTAGATATGATTCTGTGCGTTGGTGTATATATATATATATATATGTGTGTGTGTGTGTGTGTGTGCACCCGTCTATCTATATACATGTACATATCTATTTAATGCAAGCTAAATCTCTTCAACTATTAACACAATTACTTAATTTTGTGTTGATTTTCAAATACATTTAACAAACCAAATTAGGACCAGCAACTCAGCTGTTAAGTGAAGTGATCTCTAAGTAAACTTGCAACTATGCTTATGATCTTTTACTTCAGCTTTCCTTCACTTGGCAGACCTGTGCAAGCTAGAAATTCAAGGATTGTTCGTAAAGTTACTTTTTCATCTGTATCATCACTGAGAGCGGTTGCTAAATGAAGCAGTAGCTAAATGAGGACTACTTGTATAGTCATTTGGGTATATTTGCATAAATTGGATGTTTTTCTTCTGATATCCAGTGGTGATTATATATAGCACCACTAGTAAAATGAATATCTTCCTTCTTTGTAGTTTCCACAAATTTGCTTTTGTGGGGGGGGGGGAATGATTGAGTAAAGAGTTTAGTGTATGTATTGAAAATATTTGCATAATATGCCTTTTTTCATGCCAAGGTTTGCAGCCTTGTTGTATATATCATACATGTTCAATTTCTTCTTTTTCTTTTTCTAGTCATATTTATTTTCCCTTTTGTTTTCTCAAAAATACCTGACTCATTATGTATAACTGCAGTTCTTAAAGAGGTGGGGGAGTGGCAGCAAAGATGGATAGAAGGAATAATGTCTTCCTTAAACTTATTTCATATTAACATCTGAGAGAATATGAAATAGGTTTAAGGAATACATTATTAGATAGAAGCAGTTGGAACATACTGAAAGTCTCTGGGCTAGCCCTAAAATAATTAAATACAGCAAAGAAACATAAATCAATCCCACTCTTATCTCTTCTCATTAGAGGGATGTAATTCAGGATAATTTAAGAAATTACTTGAATAGTAACTACCTTACTGAGCTGTCCTTTGATTCTTTGCATTCTTGCAAGCATTTCATTGACTTCTTCTTGTGGAATTTCCTTGGTAACCATTTGTGCTGTCCTTATTAACATCTTGTACTGGGTTTCCATAATGAGTGCTTTTTGTTTAATATCCTGTAATATTTTTGTTCCAAATAACTATGCGTAAAAATACAAAGCTTTTAAGAAATGGAGCTCAATCTCCTATTAGTTGTGGGACAGAAGACCGGGCCTTAAGAATTAACATCCTTTCCTTCAGTTGCATTAATTAATGGCATCTCATATTAAACGTACCATTACCATTTAAGCAGCATACATACTGTATTATGCTGCAAACTTTGAAGGTTTTTAATGCAAAATTTTTGTGAAATTATTTTATTAGAACATTCATTAGAGATTCATTTCCATGCTGCTAATTTTTTTAAAAAAAAAATGTTGAAAACAAAGTGTTGGAAGGAGGTAACAATTCCATTTAAATAGTTCACACTGGAAGCACAAGGAGAGGCATATGATTTACAGAAATCACAGCAGGAAAATGGTATAGCAGTTAAGAGAACTATGAGGATATATCCCAATGTCCTTAAAAACGCTCCTGCCCCAAAAAGCAGAACAAAACTCTAAAGCAGTGCTACATAGAAATAAGGCTTCTAATGAACTTGCCTCCATTTCTTGGACAAACAACTTTACGTTTAGAAAGGACACTTCTAAATGTGCGTGGATTTTCCTCTTTGCATCATCAATGAAAGCAGACAAGGCAGCCACTCCATCCAGATATTCCTTCTTTATTCTGTCTAATTCATCAGCCCGAGCATACTGTGAAAGTACAGAAAATAGATACAAGAATACAGAAGTAAGGAAGAGTCAGCAGAACATTAAGCACAGAAGGGACAAAAGTTTAAATTCCATTCAACATAAATCTATAGCATTCTTTTATGAAATATGTGTTTTTCTGTTCAGACAGAAAATAGAATGAGTGATATACAAATCTTTATTTAAATTTAAAAACTAAATTACTTGTTAACCTAATGCTGTGCAACAGTGGTTTGTAACTATAGGAATAAAGCCTCAGAGGACATACTTGTTTAACTTGCATAAATAATTCTCTCCATCGTCCATTTAGCAAGAGCAATTGTTGTTTTAAATCTCTGGAAACAGTCTCATCACATGTTTCAATCAGAAAATTACCGGCATCATTCATTGCAGTATGTTGCTGAATCCATTGTGGTAAATGCCGGAAGAAATCCTAGGAAGAACATATGTAATATTGCTGAAAAAAGTTCTAAACCACACGTACATGAATGTTTAATTTTCCCCAATTTCCCCTTATCATAAGCATATAATGATCGTCCTATCCTTTATGCTATATTTCTCAGGAAATTAAACCACCTTTTCTGCTGTGGCCCCCTTGCTGTGGAATTTTCTCTCCACCAACATGAAATATAAATAAGTCACCTTCTCATTTGCGTGGAAACTCTCAGTTTACAGATGTTGAAAACATTGATAACTATTCTGCATTTCCTATTTATGTACACCTCGGCTTCTGCTGTTATATTGAGAAGGGGCTATTGTCCTGAAAGACACATGGCTTCTAAAGAACAAAATTACTTCTATTTACAGGCAAATAAAAGTCGGTATCTGGAATATAAAACAAGAGGGTGTTTTTTTTTCCTAAGATGAGATTTCTGCCAATTTGCTTTAAAGATCCAATGCTTTAAAGTCTTGTCTGATGCTTCTGAAATTCAATTCCAAATAATTCTAGTTAGCAAGGTCACTGGTGAGCAATACCGAGAGCTGAATAATAATAATAATAATAATAATAATAATAATAATAATAATAATAATAATAATAATAATAATAACAACAACAACAACAACAACAACAACAACAACAACAATAATAATAATAATAATAATAATAATAATAATAATAATAATAATAATAATAATAATAATAATAAAGTTGGAAGGGACCTTGAAGGTCATCTAGCCCAACCCCCCTGCTCAGGCAGGAAAGCCTATAACATTTCAGACAAATGGCTGTCCAGTCTTTTCTTAAAAACTTCCAGTGTTGGAGCATTCACCACTTCTGGAGGCAGGTTGTTCCACTGGTTAATTGTCCTAACTGTCAGGAAGTTTCTCCTTCTTGCTTCTCTCCTTGATTAGTTTTCATCTTTTGCTTCTTATCCTGCCCTCTGGTGCCTTGGAAAATAGCTTGACTCCCTCTTCTTTGTGGCAGCCCCTGAGATATTGGAACACTGCTATCATGTCACCCCTCGTCCTTCTCTTTGTTAAATTAGACATACTCAATTCCAGCAGCTGTTCCTTATATGTTTTAGCCTCCAGTCCCCTATCATCTTTGTTGCTCTTCTCTGTACTCTTTCTAGAGTCTCAACATCTTTTTTACATTGTGGTGACCAAAACTGGATGCAGTGTGGCCTTACCAAGGCATTGTAAAGTGGTATTAATATTCATGTGATCTTGATTCTATCCCTCTGTTAATGCAGCCTAGCACTGTGTTGGCTTTTTTGGCAGCTGCAGCACACTGCTGGCTCATATTTAAGTGATTGTCCACTAGGACTCCAAGATCCCTCCCACAGTTACTTACTACTATTGAGCAAGGTACCTCTTATACTATACCTGTGCATTTGTTTTTTCTTGCCTAAATGTAGAACCTTACTTTTTTCACCATTGAATTTCATTTTGTTAGTAGCGCCCAGTGTTCAAGTCTGTCTAGATCCTCCTGTATCTTAAGCCTATCTTCCTGAGTGTTGGCTATTCCTCCCAGCTTGGTGTCGTCTGCAAATTTGATGAGTTCCCCATCTATCCCCTAGTCCAAATCGTTTATGAAGATGTTGAGAAGCACTAGGCCTAGAACAGAGCCCTGGGGCACCCCACTACACACTTCCCTCCATGTAGATACGGTTCCATTGAGGACCACACGTTCAGTACAAATGCCTTACTGAAGTCCAAGTAAATTATATCCACAGCATTCCTCTGATCCACTAATTTTGTCACTTGGTCAAAGAATGCAATAAGATTTGTATGGCATGATCTGTTTTTGACAAACCCATGTTGGCTTTTAGTGATAACTTTGTTCACATCAAGGTGTTCGCTGATTTGTTGTTTGATTATCTTTTCCAGAATCTTCCCAGGTATTGAGGTCAGGCTGATAGGTCTGTAGTTTCCTGGATCTATTTTTTTCCCTTTTTTGAAGATGGGAACTACATCAGCTCTCTTCCAGTCCTCTGGTAGTTCCCCAGTGCTCCAGGATCTTTGAAAAATATAGTTCAGTGGTTCTGAGATCACATTTTCCAGTTCCTTGAGAACTTTGGGGTGTAATCCATCTGGTCCTGGTTATTTGAACTCATCTAAGCTGGACAGGTGCTCACTTACCATTTTCTTGCCTATCTTAACTTGTGTTTCTATTCTGTTTTTTATGGCACTGTTTTTGATAGGTTGGACTGTTTTTTCCCTTTGTGTAAAGACAGATGCAAAAAATGAGTTAAATAGTTCTGATTTCTCCCTGTTGCTTGTCACCTTCTTGCCATTTTCACCCACTAATGGACCAATCATTTCCTTCACTTTTTTCTTCTTTTTTTCAATGTTGAAAGAAGCTTTTTTTTGTTATTTTTGACTTTGGTCACAAGCCTTAGTTCATTTTGAGCCTTAGCTTTCCTCATTTCGTCTTTTCAGGCTTAGGTTATTTGCTGATATTCTGACTTAGTTATGTGCCCCTCTTTCCACTTTCTACACTTGTCCCTTTTATCTTTTAATTTATCAAAGAGTTCTTTATGCAGCCATGCTGGTTTCTTTTGAGAGCTGTTATTTTTTCCTCTTTGTTGGTATTGTGATAGAGTGGGCTTTTATTATCTCACTTTTCAAAATTTCCCAAGCTTCTTGAGTTGTTTTCCCTTTGAAGATTCTCATCCATGGAATCCTCCCCAAGCTCTCTCTAAGTTTATTGAAATTAGCTCTCTTAAAAGTCCAAGACTCTAGTTTGACTGTCTTCTATTGCTTGTGCTTCCATAATGTTGAATTCCAATATTGCATGATCACTTCCTCCCACAGTTCCTGTGGCTTCAACACCTTCTATCATTTCATCTCTGTTAGTGAGAATTAGATCCAAAATATAGCAATATTTTAGAGGAGCACAAGTTGCATATACCTTTCTTAAATGCTTTGAGTCTAAGATACTTCAACAATTGTATCCTATATAAAAATGTACTAAAAATATGTGACATTATCAGGTGGGTTTGCTTCATTTTATACCACTGACTAGGCACGAAGAGAGATTTTTTTTCAGTCTGCTTTTTAGCTTCTGAGCTAAAGGCTGAGGCTTGGAGAAAAGAAGGAAGTAATGGCATGCTGCTGGCCCCTTTGGCCAATTATTTTGGCTAATGGGTGCAGGAGAAAACCTTTTCTGCCATTGCATCTCCCCTCTGGAACATCTTGTCTCCCAATGTAAGGTTGGCCCCAACCTTTCATAATGGCCTACAGAACTGGCTCTGCAATTTAGCTTTGGGCCCCAGTGAGGGAGCATCATAGTGGAGGTGATTGATTAACAACAGATCCCATCTTCCCCCCCCCCCGCCCCTGCTCTCCCAATCTGTAATTGAATGGTAGCATGTGCTGTGGTGGCGCAGTGGTTAGAATGCAGTACTGCAAGCTCACTCACTGCTCACTCCAGGAATTCGATCCTTACTGGCTGACTCAGCCTTCCATCCTTCTGATTGTTGAGGGAAATATGCTGACTCTGTAAACTGCTTAGAGAGTGCTGTAAAGCACTGTGAAGTGGTATATAAGTCTAAGTGCTCTTACTATTGCTTATATTAATTGATGTTCTCTCTCTCTCTCTCTCTCTCTCTCTCTCTCTCTCTCTCTCTCTCTCTCTCTCTCTCTCTCTCTCTCTCTCTCTGTGTGTGTGTGTGTGTGTGTGTGTGTGTGTGTGTGTGTGTGTTGCATGCACGCATTTATCTTTTATGACTGTAAGCCACCCGGAATTACCCTGTGGTAAGATGGGCTGCCATCTTCATTTATTTATAAATGTTATAAATAAATAAATAAAATAGAGGTAGTCATATTTCAGATGTGGAAGCTCACGGGGTCATGTTGAGACATCACTGCCTCTCAATTCAACCTGTTTCCAGAGTTGTTGAATAGAAATCTAACATATACATGTTAAAGTACTTAAGGCAACAAACGTTCCTTACCTTTTTAGCATGTTCAGGCTGATTCAGCATTTTTTCAGCATCTTCCAGCCAGGCCTGCAAAATGGCAACTGTATTGCTATATCGATCCCAATTAGAAATGACTTCTTCTAACATACTCCGAACACTTCTCACTTCAACTGACAAGTGCCTCCACTGCGTTGTTGTATCATTCATGAACTTCTTAATGTTCTCTATTTCTTCCGCTGAAATATAGCACTGAATCTTTAACATAAATCTTGGATCAAATGAAAACCCCAATATAAAATAACATTAAGAACAAGCAAGATTTAATCTTAATACAAATAATTAGTACAAGCACAGTATGTTATTTTAGTGACTCTTTTAAAGACACACAACATTGACATTATACCTAATCATATAGCAATCATGAGAGTACAGTGAAGCTAAATAGTAATAACTTACTTATTGCTGATAAATGTACCATCTTTACTATTAAATGTAATCTTCAGAAGAAACAGACATATATCTTTAGTCACATTTTACACACACACACACACACACACACACACACACACACCAAAAAACAACAACACCAGAATTCTCCAAAGTGATCAATATCGACCTCCAATGGTCAATGGGACTATCCAAAGAGTTGTTGTTACTATTAGTAGCACTTATTAATTTTCATATAACAAACACGTAGGGATTGATCAACAATCTGAAACTTCATGAAGGGGATTAACGAGCTGAAAAATGTGGAGACCCCCGACATACATGCACAGATATTTAAGTATAGCAGCACCCTACTGCTGCCTTGTGCAATGTTGGGGAAACAAGGTCCACAGCGATTAAGCATTCATCCTAGATTATAATGGGCATTACTGCCTAAGTACACTGTGCATTGTATTGGGAAGTCCTTTTGGGGTCTGCAAAGTCATCAAACGGTCACTTTGCAAAGTGTATTGCCATGGGAAAAGTTCAAGGAGCTAAAACATCTGCATCCAGAAGGTTTGGCATGGCTACTCCAAGTATTTTCTCTGGTTGCCTTCACATACCATTTGTTTCACTGGTGGTCCAAATGGAGGAATTATCTGTGCATGGGTAGGTTTGCAGAGATAACTGGGGTAGTTATCAAAGCAGCTGTAATGAGCCTTCACTGCTTTAACACTTCATAAAGTGAAGCCAATCCATTTTTCAAAGAAAGCCTTTTAAACGCTTTGACAATCTCTAGTGTTGTTTCCCAGCCTGAGGTAGAGCATTTGTGGCCAAAATGAATAAACAAAATTTCATGTGGAAATTAGATTAATACTAAAATCAATGTTGTTACACATCATAAAAAGCTACATGAGATCTAAATATTTTTACGTAATTGGGGCATTAGTGTGACATTCAAATGTGTACCCCAGCATGGTTAAAAATCCTACATCCATAAAAAAGAACTTTAGAAAAAGTTTACCATGTTAGGAAAGGATCATTGCTCTGAAATGTCTTCATGTGGTTATTCATACTCTGCTCTCATACACATGGATTCCAATTTTGTCATTTTCCAAATTGCTTAGCAACAGCTGAACTTGATCTAACAATAAGAATAATGCTGAACAAATACACTTCTACTTACATGAGCCATTAGCATTGGCATAGATCTCAGCTGTTTTTTTCAAGATCTGGTACGTAATTTCATACTGCTCAAAAAATTTGTTGTTTTCTATAATAGTCTGAAAAGGAGAAGAAAAATGAAATCTACAATAAGATAAAAAATAGCCTTTAAAAATATAAGTATACCTATTAAGCTTTCCTGAAAGATTCAATCCTCCAGATCTTTTTTTAAACTTTACAATATATATTAAACTTTTTAAAATTTTCTTTCGCTTTGGGAAAAATATATGCAAAAATGCCCCTGATATTAACCTCATTGTCAGCACATCCATATTAATTATTAAAAAATAACTAAGGATGATGTGGAACTATAGTAAAGCAAATTAATTTATGAAATCCAGTTTGGGCCAGTAATCAAGGCGTTGAATTGGGGGCATGGAGACTTGCTTTGGATAGAAAAGTGTACTGGATACAAGTTGTTTTGTTTCAACCCTACGAAGAAGCTGCCTACAAAACTGAGGAACTTGTTTATATAGTCACCAAAAATAAAGACTGACTCAAGGTCAAAATCATCATCATCATAGGGCACCTTAAAGAGAAGCAGACCCATGATCAATTTTGCTCATGAAGGCCAATGAAAATGACAACAGCCACGCAGGATGCCAGGCAGAGAAACTTAAAGAATGAACTTTAGATTTTCTACATGCAAATTATCCTTCTATTACTAAACACGTTTCTCATACACAATCTAATGATAATTCAGCAAAATGTATGCCTGATTGCTAGGCTCCCGAGTCTGGACTGCAAAATTAGATGGGAGTAAACAGTAGCAGTTTCCTGTATCTCTTTGTTAACCTTACTGGTCATCCAGAGTTTTTCTCAGACTGCTCTTTTAAACAGAGATCAGTGTATATTTCCTTATCCTGGTGAGTCCATAGGCCTTACAAACAAGACACAAATAGTGTGACATTATTTTCTGATTGTTTGTGTTTTTAAAATGTAAATATTTTTAGTAAAAGATACAGTAGCTAATGCAGCAGTCATTTATTATCAATGGCATGAACTTATAGGATGGCCTTAACACAGAGGTCTTCAAACTTGGCCCTTTTATGATTTGTGGACTTCAACTCCCAGAATTCCTCAGCCAGGCTGGCTGAGGAATTCTGGGAGTTGAAGTCCACAAGTCATAAAGGGGCCAAGTTTGAAGACCCCTGCCTTAACATTATTGATTGACTTAGGATACAAATGCTCACAGAAGGGAAATTAGCCTGATGCAGATACAAAATAAAAAAAGCTGTTATGAAGCCAGAAAAATAAAAAAGGAAATGATAACTGGGGATGGTGGTAACAAATCTACAAACCTACAAAAAGATCAGTCACTTATTCTATTGAACTATGCAATTAGTACATCCTTCCCTCATTTAGCAGCTGCATTCCATTCCAACAAGTTGGTTATTAAGCCAAATGGTTGCTAAGTGAACATGTGACTGATAGAAAGAGATAGAGAAAACAGACACTATGTAGATCATTGGTTGCTGCAATCTTATTCAGATAAATGAAACTTGGCTCTCTCATACAGTGCCCTGTGCCTGACCCTTTTTTGCCCTTCACAGGGTGGGGAGATTGCTTAAACAAGCTATCTTTCCTTGAGTTTTTTTTTCATTACAGCACTTCCTTAAAAATACCTAACCAAAAGTTCATAAACTCAGCTCTTTGACTTTAATTAGTTGATTAAAACCCTCCTGCCAGTTCCCATTGCAGCCTGAACCTGACCAGATATTAATCAAGTTTCAATGGAAGGCTTTTGTTGTCAAGCAGGCAAAATTTGGTCATAAATGCAGCATTGTTTGGAAAATGGTGGGTTTTTTTTAGCATGGTACCTATGAATGGTTGCTAAGGAAAGTAGCTGCTAAATGAGAAGCAGTTGTATATGCTAGCAAATACACTGTATTGAAGAATGGACAATGACATTGACCTCTATAGGAGAAGAACTGGGAGAACCAGAGGAAAGAGGGATCAGCCTAGAATCACTTTGTAGCCACAAATGAACTAAATCTAATCACCCGTAATTGCCATTGACCCTTATGCAACTCTAACCAACTGCTAACTATTAGTTGAGAAGATTCTTGTGCATGGATTTTTAGCAATAAATTAGTTAAACTGAACCTTCATACTTTTTACGCCTCTCACATAATACCACTAGGTAATTCTTTCTCTTTTTCTTAAACCCTCATGCAAAAGCTAATCAAAGCATATGAGCATGCATCTTGGGTTCTTCTCTTTCCCAAAGTATACATAGAGTAGAGCTTTTTCCCTTCTCAATAACTCATTTAGTAGAGAAAGAAGATTGTTAGTAGCATGCAGTCTAATATATGTAATATGTGGTTTGTCCCTAAGACCACAGGAGGGCAAGAGCTTAACCGAAGAAACAGGTTTCATACCTGTTTTGTGCACTATTAAATCATACTGACACAGATCAACATTAAAATAAATATTTTAAATCAACCTGTAGTATTTATTTTTAAGATCTAAATCAGTTGCAACAATAAGAAAATAAAATTAATCTTTTCTTTGAATATACTTGGCAAAATCTTCAAAGCAAGTTGAAGGCCTGATACAACAATGCATATTTTGTGTCTAGAATAAGATTTATGAAGTACTTCAGCATTCCTTTCTTTGAATAAACATGGTCCTGCTTGGCAACAAATTAACCTTATCTGATTTGGAAACTTTAGTAATCATAGATCATTAAACAATTTGTTATTATTCACCATGGTAGTGCAGCTCCTTATAGCTCCTTGTAAGTCACCTACTTATAGAATAGATGGTGAACCTTTTACAGACCGAGTGTCCAAACTGCAGCCCCAAACCCACTTATGTATCATTGGATGTCAGGGGCATGGCCCATTGGGTGGGTGTGGCCAATTGGGTGGGTATGGGTGCGGTGGTTACGGCAGACTGGGTGGGAGCAAAAATTTCAAACAATCAATTCCAAATTTGTGAGATCTTTTTTCCCCCCGCAAGAAGTTGAAATTAATTGATTGATTGAACCTTTTTTCCCCCCACATGACGGCGGAGGCCTAAAGTGAAAAAGTTTTATAAAACCCAGCTGAAGGCCTAGGATTGGGGCAACGGCGTGCGTGCCCACAGAGAAGGCTCTGTGTGCCACCTGTGGCACGCATGCCATAGGTTTGCCACCACGCGATAGAATAACAGAACTGGAGGGACCTTGTGGGTCATCAAGTTTAATCCACCAGCACCCCCTGCCCAAGCAGGAGACCCTACACCATTTCTGACAGATGGCAGTCCAGTCTCTTCTTGAAAGCTTCCAGTGATGAAGCTACCACAACTTTTGAAGGCAATCTGTTCCATTATGTCAGACAGTTCTTGAAAATATACAACGGGTACAATTTTGCATTAAAATACCCCAAAATTAAAAAGCCAAAATATTAGTGAAAATATCTATTAGCAATGAGGAAGCAATAATGGAAAACTTAATTACTACTATATGATTAACAGCAGAATGACACAATAATATATGACTTTTAAAGTTCCAACAAGCTATTGTTTTCAAACTGATTTAAAAAGGCCAAGTTGCAAATGTGTGAGATCTCTAAAATATTAATCATACAATTCTGAAAAGCAATCTTTCTAATTTCTCCATATAGTATATATGTGTGAGAAGAACATTTCTTTGCTTTATATTCTATTAAACATTTAATTTTGTACCCTGAAAGACCAGGAGCCCATGAATTTAGCCCATGGCAGGATACAGACTGGAGCCTAATAGATTTCTGGATTTTCTTCCTTCTTTCCATTCTTATAATTACATTTTATTAGATACCGTAAAACTTTCTAGAGAATTTTAAAGGTTGCACACTCTTTTATATTGCCTTGGTTAAGACACTACCCAACTGTGTCTTTTGGAATTATATAACATGCTCCTTTATATTTACAGAAGAAAAATAACAGAGTTGGAAGGGACCTTGGAGGTCATCTAGTCCAATTCCCTGCTCAGGCAGGAAACCCTATACCATTTCAAAGAAATGGTTGCCTAATCTCTTCTTAAAAACTTCCAGTGTTGGAGCATTCACATCTTCTGGAGGCAGGCTGTTCCACTGATTGTTTTAACTGTCAGGAAATTTCTCCTTAGTTCTAGGTTGCTTCTCTCTTTGGTTAGTTTCCATCCGTTGCTTCTTATCCTGCCTTCAGGTGCTTTGGAGAATAGGTTGACCCCCTCTTCTTTGTGGCAGCCTCTTAGATATTGGAACACTGCTATCATGTCGTCCTTCTCTTCATTAAAATAGACATACCCAATTCCAGTAACCGTTCCTTATATGTTACTGTTTACTGTTATATTGTTAGTGTTCCATGGAACAATCATTTTTGCCAAAAATAAGGATAATTAACTTGCCTTAAGTCAGCCATTAATTGTGACTACCATTTCAGACAAATTATTTCTTCTTAAAAACTTCCAGTGTTGGGGCATTCACAACTTCTGGAAGCAAGTTGTTCCACTGTCATACAAAAGAGCTAAAACTAAATGGTTTTAAATGTCATACAAAAGAGCTAAAACTAAATGATTTAAATGGTTTCAGTCCATTTAGAAGGACAATTGAATGGAACAAGTAAGCATAAATAAATTTACTCCTAGGTAAGTTTTCAGTTCATGTTAGTTCAAGAAAGCTGTCATCAAAATCAATGGAAATTGAATCCCACTACTTTCCCTAATTTATGATGAATGGCATTCAACATAAAGAACAGTTACCATATTGGAAGACTAGGCATATCAGATATGTAACATTGCCTTTTTCAAAGTCAAAGACAATTTGTTCAGCTAGTTAAATACTTTCTGCACAGGCTGACAGCAGCTAATTAAATTTTAATAAAGGAGTACAGGTGGACCTCGACTTATGACAACAATTGGGACCAGAATTCCCATTGCTAAGTAAGATGATTGTTAAGTGAGTTTTGTAGTCCTCTTTGCCATGGTTATTAACCAAATCATTGCAGTGAATAAATGAATCCTAAACAAATCCAGCTTCCCCCATTGACTTCTGCATGTCCAAAAGCTGACTGGGAAGGATGCAAATGGCAATCACATGATCCTGGAACACTGCAGACATAAACAGATGCCAGTTGCCAAGCATCCAAATTCTGACTACATGGTCATAGAGATGCTGCAACCATCGTAAATGTGAGAATCGATTGAAAGTCACTTTTTTCATTAACTGTTGTGACACCAAGCAGTTGCTAAATGAATAGTTATAAGTCAGGGACTAGTTGTATTTTCCAGTTCCATTAGACGATGTTGCGGAATGAAGAAGGACCTTCTGTATGCAAAGGAAGTATAGGTAATCCTCGAGGTAACGATCACAACCGAGCCCAAAATTTATGTTGATAAATGAAACATTTTTAAGTGATTTTTGCCCCATTGCACAGCTTTTCTTGCTGTTGTTGTTAAGCGAATCACTGCAGTTATTAAGTTAGTAACACAGTTGCTGAATGAATTTGGATTCCCTATTGACTTTGCTTGTCAGAAGGTTGCAAAAGATGATCACATGATTTTGGGACCCTGCAACCGTCATAAATACGATATGAACCAATGCTGAACTCTGATCACGTGACCACGGGGATGCTGCAATGGTCGTAACTGTGAAAAATGGTCATAGGTCACTTTTTCAGTGCTGTTGAAACTTTGAATGGTCACTAAATGACTGCTGTAAGATGAGGATTCTGTGTATTTACTATCAACTTTGAGTCCCAATCTCCAAAAGAATTAAGAGTGTGTTAAGCAAAATCCTGATAAATTCTGAAGTTACTTGTCCTACCAATCCTTCCCTAAAGGGTTCAAGTTACTCTAAAGTGAACCCTCTTCAGAGGCAATAAGAACAGAAAACACACACACACACACACACACACACATATTCTTTTTTAAATATTGTTGCTCGGTGATCAGCTCAGTTCTAGGGAATGTGATCCATCTGCAACGTGCTTCATGTAACATGCCTTGCCTGCATGATAAAAATATGACAGTGTGCCTTGACTCATCATGATGTGGGAAGCTTCACGCCCACCTCTTTCCTTGCAGGCCTGTTCTGTTTAAAATCAATCCAGCAATATAATTGGGAAAAACAACACTATAATATCACATTAGCTGTTTGTGTTTTTGGTTCATATATTTTCTTTCTTAAAATTGCACGTTCATAAATCAGGGTAAACTTGCCATATAATTCTGAAGAAGCAGCTCAACAGAATCTCTTCTTCCATATTTGATAATCCATGATTTTAATTTTGATTCAGCCAGGACCAAGAGTGACAGCAAGCGGTACTTCAGTTCCAAGAACTCCATTTTCAGCAGATGGAGATCAGATGAAGAGGCAACAAAATTAAACCTAGACATGAATTACCCCATCGTTAAACACAGAAACATACAATGAGCATAAAATTACAATTCATGCTGCAAAGCTGTAAAGCATAAAGATATTGAATGTTGAATTTTAATAACCAACGTAAACTAGTTGAGTAGGTTTATAAAGTGAAGAAAGGTATGAATTCAATTCTAAACACAAATGAAAAACATGTTATATAGAGCTTGTTTTCCAGTAAAGACACTGATAAGAATTGTAAACCAAAATATTTTTATTAAACAGTGATTTCTTTCTCTCAGCCCCCATAAACATTTCCAAATGATGTTGTTACATAATGTTTTGCCTACTGCTAGGTGGCAAACAACAACAACAAACAGCTTTATTGCATTTTCAAAATTTATAGCTTATTTACTTTCAAGTATTTTTCTCAAACCAGTGTCAATGACCAGAAAAGATAATTACAGTGTGGAACACTTGTTTCCTCTGCTATTTAAAAAAAAAACCTTTAGAAAACCAGAGACTGATTTTAACAGAAACAAGCAACATTTCATCACTGTAACATGTAAGAATGAATCCGGACTTACCTCTCAGCCATATCATCAAGCTGCTCTAACGGAATAGGGACTCCATTGACAGACTGAGCTCGGTGGATTTCCTGGAATGTCCTTTTGTACCCATCTACATTTTTAAGCATATCCTAATTTGGAGGGTTGTTTTTTTTTTAAGAGAGAGCAAAGAGAAAAAAATAAAAGGTTCACGGCTGGCAATTTTAAGGAGTATAATTTTTAAAGCTGCACTGATGACTCAATATATAAAAACGTTTGTTCAGGCTGTCACAGTTATAGGTGAGGGAAAGCATTTATAGCAGCTTGATCTTCTTCAGAACAAAAGTGCCTTTTGAGATATTGTGCTGTGCCCTGGTAATTCTGGCTTATTATAAATCAAACAATCAGGTTATTTGCCGAAAGCATTTGGAAAACATGTTGCTTACTACCCCCAGTCAATCCATTTACCTATCGGTTTATGAATCCTATTCCACTTATTGCATTAGGCAAATAGAATATGCACACACAGTAATATTTCCTTCTTAAAAATCCATAGAGTCAGATCTTTTAGAGTCACTGCATCTTTCATGCATAGTGAATTCAGGAATATGGACTGGCTGAATTCGGTAATCCATTCCGAAATCACTGTAGCTTCTAAATCATCTGGTAAAAAATATAAACCAGGAAGAGTCTAATATCTGGGTGTTTTTTTTCCTGTAGTATCTAAGCAACAGTACTTAGTGAAAGTTATTTATTAAAATATTACTAGTAATCATCAGAAGAAATGTTCTTAAAAGAATATGCCAGGGCATGTTTTTCTACCAGTCACAATTTAATTAGACTAGCAAGGTGATACGAATAGGTAAATTTCTGTTTTGCACCTGCTATGATTGTATTTGAATTGACATTATACAACCATACCATGAACTGTGGAGGTTTTTAAAAAAGTCACTGTTCTTCTATCTACTATTATTCCAGTTCCAACTGAATGCAGTTAAAAATTTAAAAAAATGTTGCATTCATACATCTGTGAATTTTAAGTTTCTGGCTAGGGGGCATTCAAACAGCAAAGTACAGAAGAGGAAGTCAAATCCACCAATCAGCACACAGGATGTGCACCTCCCCACAACGTGCAATTGGGATTTAGCAGGTATTTGCGTTGGCCCCTCTGCAGCTAACTTCAATATATGCTTCCCGAACAACGCCTTCATAGCATAAATATGCAACAATTGCTATGGACAGTTGCAGGCAACTCTAAATCAGCCTTAAGACAGGTTAATGTTATTGTAAAAGAACTATCCTATCCACACAATTAAAAACACTATCTCTTGTCTAAGACTAATAAAATCTAATAAACCACGAGGTCTAGGTCAACATGTCTAACCTTTGGAGCAAATGGATCATTAGTCAAGTACACATTTTGAGATAGTATACAATGCATTATTTATGCAACCTTCCATCAGTTTCATTTTTAAACCTCTTGCATAAGGAGCTGGAAAACAAGGAACAATATTCTATGTCTTTCCAAAAATGTATTCAGCCATATCAACAATTAATACATCTGAAAGGCTGGTGTGGCACAGGAAAGTTGATTAAAAGAGAGAAAGCATTTTAAAAAGTCAACTTTCCTGCTCCTGTATTGTCATAACAGAAGTTTCTATTTGGGGGGGGGGCTTTTCTTGTGGAGACAGTGTTTTTGCTCCACTGAGAAACAGAGGTGACATTATTCATTTCTGCAAATGGGTACTACATAACACTTCATCTGCTCATCCTTCTTTCTTCAGAGGAGGCAATCAAAGATATAAAATAAAGCTCTCTAGAAGCAGAGGAATACCTTTTTTGGGAAAGCAGTTTTTTATGTATTGTTTTTTTAATACGTGATTTTTACTGAGCAATAGACAACCTGTGCCTCTCTGGGTCATTGTTTCAGAGTTATTACCTTACTTAAACAGAGAAACAAAATGGCCAAGGGCAGGTAAAAAGGCATTGGTAGAAGGAGAAAGTTGCTTTCCAGCTACTTCCCATTGAGTTTGTCCTTCCTTCCTTCCTTCCTTCCTTCCTTCCTTCCTTCCTTCCTTCCTTCCTTCCTTCCTTCCTTCCTTCCTTCCTCCCTCCCTCCCTCCCTCCCTCCCTCCCACCTTTTCCCTTTCGTTTCCCTTTCCAGCAGGCAGGTAACTGATTGCTACTGGGTAAAGAAGGGAGGAAGGGATTATAAAATTGGTTTGGACACTGTCACAGAGCATTGAAAATTAAGATCATGTGATCACATGACTGAAGGAGCAGCCCATCAACAGCCAGTGGCAATGAAGCAGCCACAATTTCCACAAATTTCATTACCTCATGAGTTATGAAATGTCACTAGTCCTGGATTTTGGACACATTCTGTATATTAGCCTGTTTGAGAAACCTTGGTTCAAAAATTGTAGCCCTATGATGCACGGCTTTGCCAAGTTAACAAACATGACGAGAGTTAGTAATATATAGATTTATCTGAAGCATTTTCAAAGCAAAGCAGAGCTTTTTCTGTCTATAAAATATGTCGTATGTATATAGCCAGTATATATTTCTTTCTCAAGATCTCTCTGTTAAAAATTATAGCACAGAATTACGTAGGTGTGATGCTTCTAAAGAGCCACCATGACACATTTCATATATTTTAACAAAGTGACAACAGCAGCATTAAAGTGACCTCTTACTTATATTTTAATTATCTCATTTTATTTATTATTAATTTATTTATTAATTTAATTTGTATACCACCCTTCTCCCGAAGGACTCAGGGCGGTGATTGTTTATTATTATAAAACAAATGCTTATAAGCTACTGAAAGTATTTTGCATGGGGATTGAGATGTACACAATTTAAAGAAAATTATCTCAGTAGTAAAAGTAATTATGAAACAAATTGACTAATGGTACAATTTAACTAATTAGAAAACAATAAAACTGTTTAAATTTATTTATTAAATTTATAGGATACCCCAATTTCTCTAGGTGGCTTAAAAATACAATAAAGAATACAGAAAGGTGTATAGATAGCAATAGCAATAGAGCTTCATAGTCCTTTACAGCCCTCTCTAAGCAGTTTGCAGAGTCAGCATATTGCCCGCAACAATTTGGGTCCTCATTTTACCGATCTCAGAAGGATAGAAGGCTAAGTCAACCTCAAGCCAATCAGAATCGAACTCCTGGCTATGAGCAGAGTTTTAGTCTGCACTGCTGCATTCTAACTCTGGAAAAACTTGCGATCTTCTATTGTAACCATTAAATGACTTTTAACAAACATATATTACACCCCTTCCCCCCCAACAATTAAAGAGTTAACATTTTTCAACGTCTTGTTGCTCAGTGGTCTTCTTAACCAGACTCATTGGCCTCCGGGCCACACATAGTCTTTTAAATATGTAGGTGGTCTTCTAGCTCTGATGGAGCGTCTGGGGGGGATTGTCGAGTGGGCTTCCCCAGATAGATGATGATGTAGGCGGTAGGGGATTCATGGCCGTGGAGTCCTTGCTGCTCTGAAGATTTTGAGCAGCACTGGGTTTTCCCCCTAAGAGAGAAGGTTCCCCCGGGTCTGCGAAGTTTCCAGGTTCCTCCTGAATGTTGGGGGTAAGACTGACTGGTTCCCTTGACGTTGGTTGTTCCTCAGGTGCTGGGGGCTGGTTACTTGGTCCCCTTTTCCTAAGCTGGTCTATATGACGTCTTATTTGCCACCCCCCTTCCCCTTCAATAAGATACAAGATTGGCCCTGTGCGAAGAATGACCACCTCGGGCAGCCATTTGCTCCCTAGTCCAAAATTCCTGGCCCACACATGGTCCCCTATGTTGAATTGTCTGGTAGAGGCTGGTAATTCTGTTTCTTCTGCCACCCTGTTCGGGTGCAGCCTGTCCAGTCTGGTGACCAGGTGGAGGCCCCAACGTAATTCAACAGGGCTTTTGCCAGTGGCTGTGCAAGGGGTAGAGTGCTGGGCCAAAAGGAACTGAGCCAATTGTTGGTGCCAGTCGCCAGAGATGATGCGTCATAAGGCGGCTTTGGTTGTCCGGACCATGACTTCAGCCAGGCTGTTAGTGGATGGCTGGAAGGGAGCCAAGGTAATGTGTTTAATTAAGTTGGCCCTGATGAAAATCTGGAAATCATCAGAAGTGAATTGTGGTCCATTGTCTGAAACTGTTATATCAGGGAGACCGTGTGTAGCGAAGAGCCCCCTTAGCACTTGTACCATGCTGGCTGTGGTTAGGCTTCTAACCGGAATGACCTCTAGCCACCTGGAATAGCTGTCGACTATGATGAGGAACAATTGTCCCTGGAAGGGTCCAGCAAAATCGATGTGGATCCTTGACCAGGGTTTGTGAGCTGATTCCCACTTATGTAGGGTCGCGTGAGGTGGCCCTGGTCTGGACTGTTGACACGGTTGACATCCGGCAACATGCTCCTCTATGTGTTTATCTAACCCCGGCCACCAAAGGTAGCTGCGTGCTAAGGCCTTCATCTTTACCATGCCCGGATGCCCCTCATGCAGGGCTAGGAGAGCTCTGGGCTTGTGTTTTTCGGGGATGACTACTCTGCTTCCCCATAAGACGCACCCTTGGTGAGTGGATAATTCATTTCTCCTATTGTAATAGGCCTGGAATTCAGGCCCTGGGCTATGGCTCTGCCAGCCAGAGGTTACCCAAACCAGTACTCTACTGAGAAATCTGTCTGTGGTTGTTGCTGAAGCTATGTCCTTTACCTGCAGGGGGCAATCCAGCAGTTCTTTGATGGCCAAGATCTGTCCCCCAGGTGCAGAGTCTGGGTCAATATCAGCTAAAGGCAGTTGGCTCAGTCCATCAGCATGACACATATCCTTACCAGGCTTGTGAAGTAATTTGAATGAATATGCTGATAAAAATGTGGACCGGCGCAGAACCCTTGGGGACAGGATTTGAGGGGTTTGTTTGCCCATGGTAAAGAGTCCCAGCAAGGGTTTGTGATCTGTAAAGATGGTGAATTCCCTACCATATAAGTAATCATGGAATTTTTTAACCCCTGCAACAATGGCTACTGCCTCCTTATCGATTTGGGCATAATTTCTCTCTGCCCTTGATAATGTCCTTGAGTAATATGCTATTGGTTTCTGGACCCCTCCTTCCTCTAAGTGGCTAAGCACTGCGCCAACCCCATAAGGGGAGGCGTTACATGCAATACAAATTGGTTTGTGCTCATTATAATGGGTGATAGTTGAATTGTTGGATAGTAGCTCTTTTAGGTTCCTGAAACAGCTTTCATGGAGTGTTGTCCACTCCCAAGGGGCATTCTTATCCAGTAGTCTATGTAAAGGCTCTGCTTTAGCTGCTTTCTGGGGAAGGAAGGTGTGGTAAAAATTTAAGAGCCCCAAGAAAGCTTGCAACTCTGCTTTATTTTTTGGAGAAGGAGCCCTTTTAATAGCTCGTACCTTGGATTCTGTTGGATGGATCCCTTGTGCATCTATCCTGTAGCCCAAGAATTCTGTGGATGTTACCCCGATTGAACATTTTTCTTTTTTTAGCTTTAATCCTGTGGCGCGAAATCTGCTAAGTACCGTTCGCAGTCTCTCTGCCAGTGCCTCTTCATTTTCCCCAGCTATAAGGATGTCATCAAAATAAGGACACACACCCGGGATGCCTTTAAAAGTTCGTTCCATGACTTCCTGGAAGATCCTAGGCGCGGCAGAAATGCCAAACTGCAGTCTGTGAACTTTGAAAGCCCCACGGTGTGTAACTATCGTTTGCGCATCTGCCGTCTCCCTGGCAACCAGGAGCTGCAAGTAAGCATGCGCGAGATCGAGCTTGGAGAAGATGGCGCCGGACTGAATGGCAGAGAGGACATGCTTCACTGAAGGAACAGGGTAAGCATGTGGGTTCAGGGCGCAGTTGAGGGTGGCCTTGTAGCCTGCGCAAATGCGCACCTCACCGTTAGGTTTCACGGGGGTGACAATAGGGGTCTCCCAGGTTCCCCCTTCCACAGGTTCTAGCACCCCTAGTTTTACTAAGTGTTCCAGTTCATCCTCAATTTTTTGTTTGAGGGTGAACGGAACTCTTCTGGCTTTAATTCTTACAGGGAGGACGTCAGGTTTTAATTTTAGGGAAATTGGGGGCCCTGTGTACCTTCCCAGGGAGCCATCGAATACATCTGCAAATTGTTTGCAGACGGATTCGAGGCTTTTGGCCTGGGTAAGATGGACTCCCCCTAACCAGATACCCAAGGCCTCGAACCAGTTAAGTCCCACTAAGCTGGACCCCTTCCCCTGGGTGACTAAAACTTCAAGTGGGCCCTGGAATTCCCTGAAACTAACATTTAGTGTAGCTATCCCTTTAAGCTTAATTGGGGCCTGTTGGAAGTCAGCCAATCTCATTAGGGTTGGTTTTAGGGGAATTCTCTGTTTGCTGAGGCCACAAATTGAATTGTAGGTCTCCATGGAAATTATGGAGACCGAGGAGCCTGAGTCCACCTCCATTTCGCAGGGGATTCCCTGCAAATGCACTTTGATTCTTATCTTGGGCCTCAGCAACTGGTGAACATTTGAACAGCTATCTGGTTTTCCCAGCCAGTTAGTGGTCTGTACTAAGGGCCAGGGGGGCTCTGTGCATGGGGTGTAGGGGTTCGCCGTACCTGGTAGGGTTGAATCCAGGTCATTGATGTTCCCTCGGTTCCGGCTGTGACAGACGGTGCAGATGTGCCCGGTCTTGCCGCACTCATGGCATTTGGCATTCCTGAACTTGCAGGATGCCCATGGGTGGGCTGCTCCGCAGCTGGTGCATCTCAGACTGGTGTTCGACGTGCAGGGGTTTTGATAGGTAGATGTCTGTGGGTTGCTTGGTCCCTTCCCGGCACCGCGCTGTGCCAGAGGTTTTCTGTAGTTCTGCTGGATGGCGTCAATTCTGTTGTCGGGATCTGTGATTTCTTCTTCATTGTCAGCTGAATTACTATGGTGGATTGACCCGTTGGGCCCGTTGGTGGGCTGGTCTTGTGTTTTCTCGTGAGTAGTTTCGTACGCTCGGATCTCACTGACGACCGGTCCCGGATCCTGTCTTCCAGGTCCGGGAAGTGTCACCATCGAGTGGCGTGTCGTACAGCCGCAACGAAGTCTGTTGCGGCTTCCCCTGCATGTTGGGTCCGCTGGGCGAACCAAAGTCGCCAGTATAGCTCTGAGCGAGCTGGTATGAAGTGCTTATTCAGCATGTCAGTCAGGTCCGCATAAGGGACGGTGTTGACTGGGTCCGCGTTACAGAGGCCGGTGGTGATGTCGTAGACGGCAGGTCGGCTGAGGCATAGTAAAGCTGCAGCCTTCAGGCGGTCTTCAGTTATTTTATTGAATAGAAGGTACCCTTCTACCTGCCCCAAGTGCGATTCCCATTGCTCGGGGTATTTGATGTCGAATTCTCTGATCTGTCCCAACGATGTCATGCTGTCCCGGTGACTACTGCTTCATGGATTTTGTGGGGCTATATTCCCCAGTGACTTCAGCTCAGTGACGGTCAGCTCGTGACTTCGCTCCGTATCTTAGCTCCGTGAAGCAGTACCACCTTCGTCGCCAGATGTATTGTTTTATGGCGGGTTCCTGGTCAAAAAGGGACAGCAGGCTTGGGGTGCGATCAGCTGTTTATTTCTTCTCCACAGGAATGCTTTAGCGCGTTTTAAAACCCCCTTATATAGTCGCACTGGCAAGCTCCTGGCCAATCCCTGTCCATGGATTCTCCCGCCGCTTTCATTCTAGACCAATCCCCGGGCGACCGCATGTGGAACTGTCAGCTCGTAGCTGTTATCGGTAGCTGTCAGCAGTAGCCGCGTGTGGAGCTGACAGCTGTCAAGAACTGTCAAACTTGCGATCTTCTATTGTAACCATTAAATGACTTTTAACAAACATATATTACAAAGTGGATGGAGGTACTTGCAAGTCCCGCCCCAACTATGGCGAGAAGCTGCAACTGTGTCTGGGGCTGAGAAGGAACCAAAGAGGCGTGGTGGCTGGGCTGCTTTGCGGCCCACTAACTTTGGGTTTCTCCTTTGATTGGGGGTGCATGGCCTGACTCTGGCCAAAATGCAAATCCCTCTCTAAGCAAGGATTGGGAGGCTGAAGGCCTCCTTCTCTGTGGCCAAGCAGTTCTAAAATTGATGTGCTGCTGCTGGAGATAAGAATCAAAACAGAGCAAAACAAGCGCAGTCCACCATGGTTGATTGCAAAGTTTTCCTCAGATTTTCTATCCCTTGTTGTTGTTGTTAGTTGCGAAGTCGTGTCCGACCCATCGCGACCCTATGGACAACGTTCCTCCAGGCCTTCCATCTTCTGGAGTCCATTTAAGCTTACGCCTACTGCTTCAGTGACTCCATCCAGCCACCTCATTCTCTGTCGTCCCCTTCTTCTATTGCCCTCAATCTTTCCCAGCATTAGGCTCTTCTCCAGTGAGTCCTTCCTTCTCATTAGGTGGTCAAAGGATTTGAGTTTTAGCTTCAGGATCTGGCCTTCTAAAGAGCAGTCAGGGTTGATCTCCTCTAGGATTGACCGATTTGATCGCCTTGCAGTCCAAGGGACTCACAGGAGTCTTCTCCAGCACCATAGTTCAAAGGCTTCAATTCTTTGGCGCTCAGTCTTTCTTATGGTCCAACTTTCACTGCCATACATTGCAACTGGGAAGACCATAGCCTTGACTATATGCACTTTTGTTGACAGGGTGATGTCTCTTCTTTTTAGTGTGCTGTCTAGATTTGCCATGGCTTTCCTCCCAAGGAGCAAGCGTCTTTTAATTTCTTGACTTCAGTCCCCATCTGCAGTGATCTTGGAGCCCAGGAAAATAAAATCTGTCACTACCTTCATTTCTTCCCCATCTATTTGCCAGGAATTGAGAGGGCCAGATGCCATGATCTTGGTTTTCTTAATGTTTAGTTTCAACCCAAGTTTTGCACTCTCCTTCTTCACTCGCAACAAGAGGCTCTTTAGTTCCTCTTCACTTTCTGCTATTAGAGTGGTATCATCTGCATATCTTAGGTTGTTGATGTTCCTTCCGGCAATCTTAATTCCAACTTTTGATTCATCTAGCCCTGCCTTTCTCATGATGTGCTCTGCATATAAGTTAAATAGGCAAGGCGACAGTATACAGCCTTGCCGGACTCCTTTCCCAATTTTGAACCAATCAGTGGTTCCGTGTCCAGTTCTCACTGTTGCTTCTTGGCCCGCATATAGGTTTCTCAAGAGACAAATAAGATGGTATGGTATGCCCATCTCTTTAAGGACTTGACACAGTTTGTTATGATCCACACAATCAAAGGCTTTAGCATAGTCAATGAAGCAGAAGTAGATGTTTTTCTGGAACTCTCTAGCATTTTCCATGATCCAGCGTATGTTAGCAATTTGATCTCTAGTTCCTCTGCCTCTTCGAAATCCTGCCTGTACTTCTGGTAGTTCTCGATCCACGTACTGCTGGAGTGTATCCCTTACTCAGCTATTAAAATCACATTGGCAAGGTCTGTACTAAATACCTAGCTGCAAACTACTCAATCTTGTGCAATCCAAGTCCACATTCTAGAGGTAAGAGGATGTAGTAACAGGAGAGAGCTGCAAAATTGATAAGTTATTTGTTCTTGTCTTTAGCAGCAATAACTACGTTCTTTGACGACTTTGCTAGCAACCTGCAGGCTGTGAACTTTCCTCTCCTCCTGGGGGAAAGAATTCAGAAGTGGTAGTTTATTTTTCCTAATTATAGTATACCTTGTTGGTTTTTTTAAGGAGCTTATGAGAAAAAGATGTGTCTGAAAATTAAAGGATATATCAGCTGAGTTGTGAGACAGGAAAGGGAAGTACATGCACTTATACACTTCCAGTTGTGGACAGGTATGCCAATAATATTCTGACTGGACACTTGCATGATCTCAGGGACCAAAGATTATCTTCATTCTTTACAGGGTGGTATTGTGGATTAACTAAATTTTTCTGGATTCTCATTTTAAGGTGAGTATCCTGAGCTATGGAGGTCTTCTTAATACATAATAATAAAATAATGAGAACTAAAGGCTCAAAGGGAAGGCAGGTTAGAAAGAACAAGACCTTTTGGGGTCTTCAACTCCCTTCCTGTTAAGAGTTCCTTAATAAGGTTTGTTCTTCCTTCCTAACATCAATAAAGGTGGTTTATTATGGTCATAGACCAGCAGGCCCACTTTATTTGTTTACATCATATCAGAAGTCATTCATACTTTCAAACCCTCATGCTCCCATACATGTAATAAAAATTAGAAATAATATCATTTAGCTGAAAATATACAAACTTTATGCTGTTCAAGTTTCCGATGTAACATATCTGCAGTTTCCTCATGAGATTGTTGAAGGGAGATTTCTTCTCTAACAGAGGTCTCAGCCCTACAAAGCCAGGCTGCGATAGGGCCCAGAGGTGCAGGAAGAGATTTATCAAGATACAAGTGCCATTCAAAAAGCTGGAAAACAGAACATTAAGAGAACTGGAATTCCATTTCCAAGCTTTATTTTGTTCCCTAAATATGCAGTAGAGCATCAAAAGAATTGCAGAAAGGGATATACTGAGGAATTTTGAGTGAATTTGAAAACCGTATAACAAACACCTATTGAGTTTAGTTTATAAAGTACTGGTAAAATATGATTCAGAAGGCAAATATGCTAAATATTTATATTATATTATGAAAATTTGAATATAGTATTAAAGATGCATAAATAAAAAGATTATTAAAGATGCAAAGTTGGAATTTCAATGGAAAAATATTAACTGATTGTGAAGATAGGGCTCGCAACTTGGGAGTCCTCCTAGATTCACAGCTTACTTTGGAAGACCACATGGTGGCCGTGACTAGGGGGGCCTTCGCCCAGGTTCGCCTGGTCCGCCAGTTGCGGCCCTATCTAGACTGGTATGCCCTATGTACGGTCACTCATGCGCTCGTGACCTCTCGCCTGGACTACTGCAACGCTCTCTACATGGGGCTGCCCTTGAGGACCACCCGGAGGCTCCAACTGGTACAGAATGCAGCTGCGAGAGTTGTATTGGGAGTCTCCCAATACTCCCATGTTACACCTCTGCTCCGTGAGCTGCATTGGTTACCAGTTGTCTTCCGGGTGAGATTCAAGGTACTGATAATGGTGTTTAAGGCCCTACATGGCATGGGTCCGGAGTACCTTAGGGAGCACCTGCTGCCGGCATCAACTTCCCTCCGCCCTGTGCGTTCCCACAGAGAGGGCCTCCTCAGGGTGCCACCGATCAGAGAATGCCGGTTGGTGGCCCCCAGGGGGAGGTCCTTCTCTGTGGGCGCCCCGGAACTATGGAATTGGTTGCCGGTTGAGCTCCGGATGGCGCCCGACCTTCGCTCCTTCCGTCGCGAGCTGAAGACACATTTATTTGAACAAGCCGGCTTGGCTTGATGGGGGATGGGTTGGGTTTTTTATTGTCATTTTTAATATATGTATTTACTGTTTTTAGTTTGGGCATATGTTTTATTTTTTTAACTTTTGTATTTTTGTATTTTTTATATGTCTGCCCTGTTCACCGCCCTGAGTCCTTCGGGAGAAGGGCAGTATATAAATAAATTATTATTATTATTATTATTATTATTATTATTATTATTATTATTATTATTATTATTATTATTATTATTATTATTATTATTATTATAAAATGGTATAAAATGTTTTATCATTACTATATATAACCTACTTCCGATTCCTAAAATGGACAACTTTTTAACAAATGCTAGAAAGGTAATGAAAGATTAGATTATCATTCCATGTGTGGTGGCATTCCTGTAAAATCCAACAATTCTGAAAAATGATTCATAGTAGAACAGAACAAATATTGACAATTGAGATCTTAATTCGATCTGAGATATTCCTCTGAAATATATCAAACTAGTTCTGTTTGTGTAACAGCTGCAACAATTTTCTAGGTTACTGTTGCTTGATTCCTTCTTTGGAAAAATGGTTAACTAAATTATGTGACTATTCCTTATTGTTGAAAATAATTTTATATTTAAAAGTCTGACAAAGGATTCAATTCTAATTAGATTCAATTCTAAACAGAATCTATTTTTGGAATATAACTGTCAAGCAATAACATTCGATGTTAGTTTTCATATGTCGGAAACTTGACATCAACTTTATATGTGAATTTGCACCAACCCCACATTTGAGGTCTTTTACATATATAATTTAGATTTTTAATCTCATGAAAATGTTGACTTTGAATATTGATTTAATCTTGCATAGTTTATAATTTTAGTTAGTGATTTATACTGTGTTAACCAGGTATTTTTAGTTTAAATCTTAAGAAGGACTTTTGACTTTTGTATTAAAAATTGCCATGATTTATTTTACAATAATCAATAATATTCTAAAATAGCAGTCTTTATGATATTTAAACATTTAGCTTATCCATCTATATTTCATTATTTGCATTTTGCTCATTTACTTCTTTAATATTTGGTATTTCCTTTTGCTTATGTGTTTTTTATAAATAAGATAATAACAATAGGGCAGCTATACATAATAACAAACCTAAACAGCTGGATTCACACAATTTAAATCAAAAATAAAGAAACCAAATACTGTTGGACTTCCGCTGGCGGCGCGGCGCTGAAGACAGCCTCCCCTGGCTGCCCGCGGCTCAGCTGTTTGTTTTTTCGCCCGAAACAGCGCCGATCAGCTGTTCGGGCGAAATTGAAGCCCCCTCCTCGGGAGAAGAGGAGGGGGTGAGGCCCCAGGTAGGGGTAGAGTTCTCCGAGGCCGCCTGAGCTTCGAGCTTGGGCGGCTGAAGGATCGAACTTCCCCGAAGCCTGGGTTGCTCCCAGCTGGCCGTCGTCTCTGCTCCGAACTTCCTGGAGCAGAGCCAGGCGTCTGCGAACCATCCCTGCCTGAAGAAAGGACTATGATTTAAAGGAGCAGGCAGAGCGGTACAAGAGGAAAAGGTGAAGAGGACTATTTTACTGTACTCTCTAACTTGTTGGACTTTTTAAACTTTAATTGAAAGTGCGTCATAATTGAGGATTAAAAGATGGCGGCTAAACCTCCCTCTAAAACTCTTCGGAGTGGAGGATCCTCGCCGGTGCAACAATCATCACTACAGGCATTGCACCCTCCTGAAGTGCTGACATTGAAGGATTTGCGAGATGCCTTGGATAAACATGCCCAGGTACTTTTGGAATCAATTAATCAATCAATTGCTGATAAATTTGCACAGATGGAGGAGAAATTGGAGAAATTTGAGGAAAGAATGGAAGAGAGGATGGAACAGAAGTACAGCGTGATGAAGGTAGACATTTTGACTTCAGTGCATAAAGTGGCGGAATGTGTGGAAGATTTAGATGAAAAAGTGGATGATTTGGCTCAAAGGAATGCTATACTAGAAGTAAAAGCACGGGAGAATGAAATTGAAAGAGGCAAGTTGGAAAGGGAGTTAAGCCATGCCCAATATTACCAGATGCAGTTTGCTGTCAGAATTAGAGGCTTAAAAGAGAATGTTAAAGAAGATTTAAAGCAGCTGATCTCTGAGGCTCTCGAAGGGGTATTGAACCAGCCAGCATCTGAAATAAGAGCAGCTATGGATAAAGTGTTTCGGGTGAATTCATGGATTGCCAGACAGAGAAAGTTGCCTAGAGATGTGGTGGTTTATTTTGCAAAAAGAGAAATTAGAGATCAAGTTATACAAGCTGCCTATGATGCTAAGGTTGTGATTGCTGAACAAGAAGTCTTGGTTTTAAAAGAAATTCCTCCAAGGATTTTAAGGGGAAGAAAGGACTATACATTTCTTGTGCAAGAGCTCAAGCAAAGAGATATAAGGTTCAGATGGGAGATTCCAGAGGGGCTGATGGTGATGTATGAAGGTAAAAGGTATAGGCTGATTACTGTGAAACAAGCACGTGATTTCTACAATAATGTCTTAAAAGCAACCCCATTAACGCTCCTGGAAGCTGGAAAGGGATCTGGAGAAGAAGAACAACAAGAGGAGGAAACAGAGGAAAATGGTGCTGGAGGAGATCAAGCTACAATCTCTTTGGATGATCCTAGAGAGCAAAGAGTGACGCGTGCTGCTTTAAAACGAGCAAAGAAAATAAAAGAACAAGATCAGCAAAAGTCTTCAGATTCTTCACATCGCATTCATAGCCAAGCTGTGGGAGGAGCACGGCCTAAAGTAACCAGTCCTATCAAAGCTCGAGTAACCAGTCCAAGAGCTTCTCGAGGATATACATGGCAACTAAATTTTTAACCTGGAATGTTAATGGACTAAACTCACCGCAGAAGAGGAAGAAAGTTTTTCAATATTTAAAACAATTTAAGATAGATGTTATATGCCTGCAAGAAACGCATATTAGAGTTTTGGATCAAAAGTATTTATTGAACTCGAGGCTGGGTACGCAATTTGTTGCTTCTGCAGAGAATAAGAAAAATGGAGTGGTTGTTTATGTTAAAAGTGCCTTAACAGCGGACCTAATTGAAGCAGATAAGCATGGAAGATATGTTATGATCGAGCTGTTGTTTGAAGGTAAAAAGACGCTTTTAGTTGGATTATATGCTCCAAATCAACAACAAGCTGACTTTTTTAGTTTACTTCATACAAAGCTTACCCAGTTGGATTATAAATCCTTTATTTTTATGGGGGACTGGAATGGAGTTATGGATGTACAGTTGGATAAGGCTGGAGCCTTTAAACGCATTCCAAGTCACGCTAGACTGCCTAAATCTTTTTTTGAAATGAAGGATGACCTGGAATTGCGAGATATTTGGCGTGAGAGACATTTGCGGGAAAAGGATTATACATTTTATTCTGATAGACACCAATCTTTTTCGAGGATTGATTTTATTTTGTTGACTAATGATCTTCTTTTGAGAACTAAAAAGGTGAAAATCTGCGCAAGAATTATCTCTGATCACAGTCCAGTGTGGTTGGAGATTGATAAGGAAAGAGGAGATAGACGCTCATGGCGCGTAAATGAGAATTTGTTTAGAAATCAGAGAAATGTGGAAGAATGCAAACAGCGGATGAAGGATTTTTTTGAGATGAATATGAATAAGGGTACCTCTATGGATATGGTTTGGGATGCTAGCAAGGCCTATATGAGAGGGGTGTTGATATATATGAATAATAGACATAGACGTGCAGTGGAAACTAGAAGGAAAGAACTGGAGAATGAAATAAAGGAAAAAGAAAAGGCTTTGATTTTGAACCCAGAGGAGGTGAAGATCAAGGAGGCTATTAGACTGTTACGAGGACAATTTGATAAATTAATGGCTGATCAAGTGGCGACCAATCTGCGGTTTGCTAGGCATAATACTTTTTGCAATGCTAATAAGCCAGGCAGATGGTTGGCTTATAGACTGAGGAAAAAACAAAGGGCATCTAATATAGATAAGATTGAGCATAAAGGAAGGGTTGTGTATCAACAGAATCTTATTAAGGATGCCTTTGTGGATTTTTATTCGAAATTATATACTAAAGAGGACATTAATGCAAAAGATATTGATACGTATTTGGAGAAGGCTAGCATCCCGGTTCTTACGCAAGTACAAAAAGAGGGGATTAACCAACTAATTACAGAAGAAGAAATTTTTACAGCTATTAAGGAACTGAAGGTGGATAAAGCACCAGGCACTGATGGCTTGACTGCGGCCTATTATAAAAACTTACAATTAGAGATGATAAAACCGTTAAAGGAACTGTTCCAGACAATCCAGAGGGGGGGAAAGGTGCCCCCATCTTGGAGAACAGCTTTTATCTCTTTGATTCCGAAGGAAGACCAGGATGCTACTTTAGTTAAAAATTACAGACCGATATCGCTTTTAAATACAGATTATAAGATATTTGCTAAGGTTTTGGCTAACAGACTGATGAGGGTTCTGCAACAGGTGATTCATGGGGACCAAACGGGGTTTATTAGTGGAAGACAAATGAAAACTAATGTGAGACATATAGTTGATGTGTTAGAGTTTTTGGAAAGGCACAACCAGATCTCTGCTGCGCTAATCTTTTTAGATGCTGAAAAGGCTTTTGATCAATTGAACTGGCAATTTTTGTTGAAAGTTTTAGACAAAATGGATTTTGGGGAAAAATTTTTACAACCGATTAGGGCATTATACCAAAAACAAACTGCCCGAATTATAGTTAACAATAGTTTGACAACAGTATGTAATATTGAGAAGGGCACAAGGCAAGGCTGTCCGCTATCGCCCTTGTTATTTATATTAACATTAGAGATATTATTGGTTAAGATTCGGAATTCGGAAAAAATTAAGGGGATACAAGTTGGAGATCAGGATTACAGATTGAGAGCATTTGCAGATGATCTGGTTGTTATAGTGACCCAGCCAGAGAACTCTGTTGTGGACCTGATGGAGATAATAACACAATATGGGAAGGTTTCTGGATTTAAAGTAAATATACAGAAAACTAAAATTTTGGCTAGAAATATGACAGTTTCGCAGAAGGCTCTCCTAGAAGGATTAACTGGATTTGAGATTGTTAAAAGGGTTAAATATTTGGGGGTGATTTTGTCGCCCTCTAATACAAAGCTATATAAAAATAATTATGAAAAGTTTTGGGGGAAAATTCAAAAAGAACTGGAGAGTTGGGAAAAATTGCAATTGTCTTTGTTGGGACGGATTGCAGCAGTGAAAATGAATGTCCTGCCCAAATTTTTATTCTTATTTCAAATGATACCGATTCTTAAGAAAGACTCTAACTTGGAGGAATGGCAGCGTGGTATCAATAAATTTGTGTGGGCAGGGAAAAAGCCACGAGTTAAACTTTAGATTATGCAGGATACTCGTGAGAGAGGTGGCCTTAAAATGCCTAATTTTAAATTATATTATGAAGCTGCTGCACTAGTAGGAATAAGTGATTGGATTAATTTGACACAATCGAGGTTATTAAATCTTGAGGGCCATGATCTGTTGTTTGGCTGGCATGCATATTTGGTGTATGATAAGAAGGTAGATACTGTGTTTAGAATGCATATTTTAAGACAGGCATTGCTGAGAGTTTGGAAGAAGTATAGACATAAGTTAAGCAGCAAGATACCATTGTGGGCAATCCCAAAACACGCAATAGAAAATATACATGCTGGTTTCAAACATGATGAGACTACTTACAAGGAAATTTTAAGTTTGGAAAGGAATATTTGGTGCTTGAAATCATATAGTTTCTTGCGAGAAGAGAAGGTTGTTCAGACTTGGTTTCAATATATTCAGTTACAGGCCAGGTGGAAAGAAGACCAAAAAAATGGATTTGCAACGACTGATGAAAATTTGATAAAGCAAATTAGAAATCAAGGACCAGCACATATTAAACGGATATATCTTGCATTGATAGAGATCGATTCAGAAACAGAGCTTGTTAAGGATTGTATGATAAAATGGGCCCAAAACATTCAGGAAGTTATTACAATGGACACGTGGGAAAAGATCTGGGTGAGGAATGTAAAATTCACTCAAGCTCAAAGTTTAAGAGAGAACTTTTACAAAATGTTTTATAGATGGCATCTAGATCCTAAAAAGCTTGCAAGTAGGTATCCGAATTATCAGCCTAAATGTTGGAGGTGTGGTGATGAAGAGGCAACATATTTTCACATATGGTGGACATGTAAAAAGGTCAAGGCTTTTTGGATAAAAGTCTGGTGGAATATGCAGAAGATTTTTAAACGGAGGATAAAGTTTTGTCCGCAATTTTTTTTGTTGGGAATAATTGTTGACGCTACAGTTGTGGACTCTAAGTTGATGTTGAATTTAGTTACGGCAGCAAGACTTCTGATAGGTCAATATTGGAAGAAAGAGGAACTGCCGACTATACAAGAGTGGATTTTAAAGGTTTCCGACTTGGCAGAGATGGCGAAGATTTCGGCCTATTTGAAAGATTACTCGCAAGAACATTATATTATGGAATGGAGAAAATGGATTGAGTTTATCCAGAATAAGTATAGGGTCAAGAAGTTTTATCTAGCATTTGAATAAGTCTTCTTTCGTTTTCTTTTTTCTTTTTTTATTTTGTCTTCTATATATATTTAATAATGCTAAGTTTTGTTTGATCCTATATAAGTTAGAGAGTGAGGGATTTTAGAATTTATAGTTGTTAGTATATGGTTGTTTATGATTGCTTTTTTATATATATATACCTTGTATTTAGCTCTGGGAAGTCCGGGGGGGGGAGGGGGGTTAGGGGGAGGTGGGGGGGGAGGAGGGAGGGGGGGAGGGGGGGGAAGGGGGGAGGTAGGGAGGGGAGGAGGGAGGGGGAAGGGGGTTTTTTAAAGGAAAACTGTATTTTTAAAACTTTTCAATAAAAAAAAAAAAAGAAACCAAATACTGTTATACTGTTAGTGTTCCATGAGTCATGGAACAATGATCTTTGCTAAAAATAAGGGTAATTATTTTGCCTTAAGTCAGCCATCAATTGTGACTACAATCTTATCAATGGAGGGGAAAAGATTCTTCAAACTTAAGCAAGAGGTGATTCATGATTTTTTTTTAATCCCATTTATATCCCGCCCTTCTCCAAAGACTCAGGGCGGCTTACAATTTAAGCACAAATCAATGTGCTTAGCACATTGATTTGTGCTTACCAATTTTGATATAACAAAATTGAAAATGGCACAAGTCATACATTTCTACAAAGGCCTGTAACTTTCTCAGGTTCTGTGCAATGTCATCTTTGTAAATTCATGTTTGGATGTTTTCTTTATTCATTTCTTTAGGAATAAATATTAATGAGCACGAGCTGAAAAATGTACAGCAATTTTTGTTGTTTATGAATAATCTGCTTATTTGAAAAATGCATATTTTAATATGAAATCGGAACACCCGCAAACATCTGGCTTAGCTTTACACACAGGTGAAAATTGGTAGGAAGGCTGTTATGTCTTCTAAACTTACTTGAGAAGTAACTTTGTCCCAGGCTTGCTTCACCAAAGCTTGATCAAGGGAAAGTTTTCCATCCTTTCTTAAAGACTGGACTGCACGTTCAACTTGTTTCTTCTTTGCTTCGTATTGTGCTTTGCAATGTTTGAATGACTGCAAGAAATATGTAAGAACAAGGATACAGTGTTATTTATTCATCTACCAAATTTATAAGGCTCCTGTCCTCAATGTGACTATGGGCAGCATGCAGTATTAAAAAGAGTACAAAAACATAAAGAATCTTTATGAAAAGAAAAAAATGTTCAAGGTTACCAGTTCAAAATCTAAGTTCAGCATTCTTCAGTCCATTGCCTTTTTTTTCTGGACTAAAACTCCTTTACTTTACAGTCATTGTGACTTTTTTTGGCTGATATAGCCTTTCTCAATCACATTCTGTTTTTGTAGTCGAACTAGAAAATCAGAAATACCTGGTATTTTTCTTGTAAGCTTGCTTCCATCATTTGTGTCCTTGACAAGTCTCTTTCAAATTGTTCAATCCAAATTTTCATATCCCTTAGCATCAGTTGATCTTTCTATGACAAATAAAAATAGCACTCAACTCACTACAAAATTGCATGTATTTAACCTATAAAATTCGGACTTTTTTTAAAAAAAACACACCCCATCTTTAAAAAGATCAAGGAATTTGAAAAAAAAACTTTGCAAAACACTAAGTAATATTCTGATGTAAAAATGTATACATGGATTAAGAGTCCAGATAAATTTGGAATATTGACCTTTACTATAAGATTTTGGAATTAACATAAAAAATGAACTACTCATGAAAAACAGATTTTAAGCACAGGAAAAAAAAATACAAGCCTCATGTCAGTTAACACTGGGACTTACAAAATGATATAAAATGTTAAACATCCAAAATAATAGAACTTTGAAGAATGTAGCCAGAGGTTAGTAACTAAATGTCAACACTGACAGTAATGATGTCTGCTTCTATGGATAGAATACGTCTAAAATATGTTAATGAATGAATGACAGATGTGGAACAATTTTATCTAGCAAGATAGAAAAAGAACAGCAAATGAAACTACAAATGACAGCCCAAGAGAAGAATTTGGAAAAGGATATTTTACTAGATATACAAAAGAAAATGGCTGAGGCTTTAAAAAGTAATAAGGGAATACGAATGATAAAACAAGAGAATGACCTTTTGAATATTTTCTTACTGGATCTAGAAAAAAAAATGTTAAAGCCTTGAAAAAGTCTGTGTGATGGGACAAAAAAGAATGGACGAGAAATCAAATACTATTACAATATTAGATTGCATTATAGATTAAGGTTGTTACAAATAAAAGGAAGTTGGTTTATTTAATCAAAGTGAAAATAAGACTTGTTTTGCAATGTTCTGTCAGAACTGAAAAATTTATGTACTATGGATTTATTTATAAATAAGGCATAGGATATGTAATGAAGAGATAATTGTTTAATCCTATAGGGAGTGAAGAGTTATTAAATTTGTTAATGCTTCTTGTAATGAAGATTGGAAATCACTTCTTTATATATTTTCTTTATTACATTCTTTCTTTTTTCTTTTCTTCCTTTTTCCTTCACTTTTGTTTTTCCATCTCTTTTCTTTCTCTAAGTTTAATTTCTATTAATTTTCATTACTGTAATTAAAATTCTTAATACAAATTATATTTTAAAAAGTTGATTAAAAATAGAAAAAATCCCTCAAAATAACTCTTTAAAATTATTTATCATCTTTCCATACTTGTGATCCCAATGAAGCCCACTGTCCCATCTCTTTCCATTTCAAACTCTTTTCCTCCTTTTTTAAAATTCCATTTTTTTCATCCATAGCCCCCATGTTCATTAACTCAAACTATGTCCTTTAAATCTTTACTATTGCATCTGACAATTTTATTGTACATTGTAATTAAAACATACATCTGCCTCCTGTGCATCACTTGCTGCACTATGAGGATCTGGATAATGTTTCAGAAACTGTGCTACATAGGTCATAATTGATTTTTCATCTGGTTTATCCACATCCACATCTGGAAAAAAATGAGGAAAAATTTTAAACAAAATAGAGTAAAAAACAAAACATAAAAACAAATACTGTCTTTGTCACATGTGAAATAAGAGAGATCAAAACATTTATAATTTTTCAAAATTGTTTTAAATTGCACATTAAATGTTACCCTAACCTTCAGGATCAAGAAGTCTTGGGATTCCCAGTTCTGATTCTGCAATTGTAAAGGCCTCTTCCAAATTTTTTTTGTTAGATTGTGTTTTCACCTTTTCCAAATCCACTAGTTCTGGACGGATAGCATGAATAACTGAATGAAAGGCAATACCACTTCTCCAGCTTTGTCCAAAATCCTTCACGTCAATTCCAGTTTGCCTTAACAATAAAAAAAAATAACACACTACTTAACTCAAGAACCTAAAAGGGTAAGATTACAATTAATTTCAGCAACAGTGATTTCTTCATTTAAATTAGTTATAATTTTCTAACTCTTGTATATTGGTTTCCTATGATTATCTCCAAAAATCTTAAATACACTATTGTGTATATTTTTAAAAATCGGTTTGAAATCTACAACTATGAAATTATAAATATTTATAAAGAAGATATTGTGAAACTTTCAAAAAGAACATTATATCCAATTACTGGCTAATTCTACGAACACATTGATAAGGTAAAGAGAATGCAACATCTCAAAGGAGAGGTGGAAACAACCCACCCACATACAATTCCTAGCACTTTGAGATAATGCCAGCAGCACTAGCTGACAAAACTCCTCATGCTGCAAAAAACAGCAGTGACAAAATTAACTCAGTTTGATGCCAAAAAAATTGAAAGCACAATTGAAGGGGCTTAAGGATAAGAATTGCAGTAAGTGTTCTCTCTCCTCAAACTTTGTCACTTCTGCCTTAAAGTAACTTTTACTGAAGTGAAGAACTATGTTTAGGATTTCATCAGGATAAAGTACGTAGAGATTTATTTTTTTTCCAGTTTTCATTCATCTTGCTGATGTAAATAATTCTATTGCACCATGATTGCTTACCTTGCTGCTGTGTACTGCACCCATTTTAACAAAGCCTTCTTTGCATTTCCCTGGACTTTAGTAAAAACCTTCCGCTTGGAGGGTGGGCTGGCAGTCTCACAACTGACAACGCTATCCACAGATGACGTACTACTGCAGAGTGACTGCAACTGTGGCAGGTTGCTGGTAAGTTCCTCTATCTGTATGTAGTAGAAAAATTCTCAGTATATTGTGGGTTGTGGAAATGCCGAGGTTAGCATTTTGTTCAACAGCCGATTAACAGGATATAATAGAATTATTATGAAAAAGTGCAAATCAAAAATTGTTTGACAAGAAACTGCATCCTCAAAAGATGTAGGGCAGATTCAAATTTACCTGCCCCATCCATGGAATTGTATTGGTCAAATGACATTTGTATGCCTAATAGATGAATTAGTACCTTCTCAAAAATACCAAATTTATATGCTTATTATAATTTTTGGTACTGTGCAGGCACTAGGAACAAAGTCTGAAGATCATGACAGTAAGCAATATAAACTCTCACTGAAACCATTAAACACTAATATTTTTATTTATATTCATCTGCAGAGAGCTCCAAATTGGGTTGCAATAGCACTAGCACTTAGACTTATATGCCACTCCACAGTGCTTTACAGGCCTCTCTAAGCAGTTTACAGAGTCAGCATATTACCCTCAATAATCTGGGTCCTTATTTTACCAACCTTGAAAGGATGGAAGGCTGAGTCAACCTTGAGCCAATGAGAATCAAACTGCCAAACTGTTGGCAGTCGACAGTCAGCAGAAGTAGCCTGCAATATTGCATTCTAACCACTGCGCCACCATAGTAATCAACACTGTACTCCAGTTTTTTTAATCTTTCCCCCTGAAAAAGATTCTCTTCTATCGAAACAAGTTCTATTTCATTCCCATTTGTCCTTACTTATTGTTGAGAATTTATGCTTATTTTACATATATGTATTTATGTAAAATAGACAGCGGTTGGAGATCCAGCCGATCTGAATCCGACCGATTGCGACTAAGAGCCTACATTAGGTCTTATCTCGCTGCGATAAGGGAGGCGAGGTCTAATCACTTCGCCACCCTTATCGCGTCCGCAGATAATCGCCCGGCCGCCCTGTTTAGGGTGACTCGTTCCCTCCTGAATCAAGAGGTGAGGGAGGATCCCTTGCAGGGTCGTGCCGAGGAGTTTAACCAACATCTGTCGGACAAAATCGCTCGGATTCGGACCGGTCTGGACTCTGACTGGGCAGAGTCTGACGATCAGGACACGGGCGGTCTTGTCGATATCACCTGGGAGGAGTTTGATTCTGTGACTCCGGAGGAAGTGGACAGGATTATGGGGAGGCTGAGCTCCACCACATGTTTATTGGACCCGTGCCCTTCCTGGCTGGTTTATGCAGCCCGGGAGAGGACGCGCAGCTGGTTCCAGGCAGTTATATCGGCTTCTTTGAGCGAGGGTAGCTTCCCTGCCGTCTTGAAAGAGGCGGTGGTGAGGCCTCTCCTCAAGAAGCCTGCCTTGGACCCAGCTGTATTGAACAACTTTTGTCCGGTCTCCAACCTTCGCTTTCTTGCGAAGGTTGTTGAGAGTGTGGTGGCGCATCAGCTCCCTCTGGTCCTGGATGAAGCGGATTATCTAGACCCATACCAATCGGGTTTCAGGCCCGGGCACAGCACGGAGACGGCATTGGTCGCGCTGGTGAATGATCTCTGGAGGGCTCGGGACAGGGGACATTCCTCTGTTCTAGTCCTATTAGACCTCTCAGCGGCTTTCGATACCATCGGCCATGGTATCTTGCTGCGGCGTCTCAGGGGATTGGGAGTGGGAGGCACGGTTTTACAGTGGTTCTCCTCCTATCTCCAGGGACATTCGCAGTCGGTGTTGACAGGAGGGCAGAGGTTGACCGCAAGGTCTCTCGTTTGTGGAGTTCCTCAGGGGTCGGTCCTCTCGCCTCTCCTGTTCAACATCTATATGAAACCGCTGGGTGAGATCATTCGTGGTTTTGGAGTTGGGTATCATCAGTATGCTGATGATACCCAGCTTTTTCTTTCGACCCCAAACCACCCCAGTGATGCCCTCGACGTGATGTCCCGTTGCCTGGAGGCGGTCCGGGTCTGGATGGGGAGGAACAGACTTCAACTCAACCCCGACAAGACTGAGTGGCTTTGCATACCTTCATCCCGGGTCTATTCGGATATTCCATCTCTTTCTATGGGGGGTGAATTATTACCCCCTGTAGATAGGGCTCGCAACTTGGGAGTCCTCCTAGATTCACGGCTCACCTTGGAAGACCACATAGTGGCTGTGACTAGGGGGGCTTTTGCCCAGGTTCGCCTGGTGCGCCAGTTGCGGCCCTATCTAAGCCGGGGTGATTTATGCACGGTCACTCATGCGCTCATGACCTCTCGTCTAGACTACTGCAACGCTCTCTACATGGGGCTGCCCTTGAGGACCACCCGGAGGCTCCAACTGGTACAGAATGCAGCCGCGAGAGTTGTGTTGGGAGTCTCCCGATACTCCCATGTTACACCTCTGCTCCGTGAGCTGCATTGGTTACCAGTTGTCTTCCGGGTGAGATTCAAGGTACTAGTAATGGTGTTTAAAGCCCTACATGGCAGGGGTCCGGAGTACCTCAGGGAACACCTGCTGCCGGCATCAACCTCCCTGAGCCCTGTGCGTTCCCACAGAGAGGGTCTCCTCAGGGTGCCGCCGATCAGAGAATGTCGATTGGTGGCCCCCAGGGGGAGATCCTTCTCTGTAGGCGCTCCGGAACTTTGGAATCAGTTACCGGTAGAGCTCCAGATGGCGCCGGATCTTCGCTCCTTTCGCCGCGATCTGAAGACGTTTTTGTTTGCACAAGCCGGCCTGGCCTGATGGGGGATTGGTGGGGTTTTATTCTTGTATTTTTATTGTAGTATTTTTGGGTTTTTTTATAAATGTAGTATATTAATTGTTTTAACGGGCAACTATTTAATCTCCTTTTAATATTTGTAACTTTGTATTTTATTCTTGCCCTGTGAACCACCCTGAGTCCTTCGGGAGAAGGGCGGTATAGAAATATTAATATTATATATATATATATATATATATATATATATATATATATATATATATATATATATATATATATATATATATATATATATCCCCTTCATGGATTACTGCCTTGTCGTGGCGAAGGGGCTTGCGTAATTCAATGAAGCTATGAGCTATGCCGTGCAGGGCCACCCAAGACGGACAGGTCATAGCAGAGAGTTCTGACAAAACGTGATCCACTGGAGAAGGAAATGGCAAACCACTCCAGTATCTTTGCCATGAAAACCCTATGGACAGTACCAAAAGGCAAAACGATATGACGCTGGAAGATGAGCCCCTCAGGTCGGAAGGCGTCCAATATGCTACTGGGGAAGAGCAGAGGGCTAGTACTAGTAGCGCCAGAAAGAATGAAGCGACTGGGCCAAAGCCGAAAGGATGCTCAGCTGTGGATATGTCTGGTGGTGAAAGGAAAGTCCAATGCTGTAAAGATTTTTTCTCCATAGGAACCTGGAATGTAAGATCCATGAATCAAGGAAAGCTGGACGTGGTCAAACAAGAGATGACAAGACTGAACATTGACATCTTAGGTATCAGCGAACTAAAATGGACAGGAATGGGTGAATTTAATTCAGATGACCATCAGGTATACTACTGTGGGCAAGAATCCTTCAGAAGAAATGGAGTAGCCTTCATAGTCAATAAAAGAGTAGGAAAAGCAATACTGGGATACAATCCTCAAAATGACAGAATGATCTCAGTTCGAATCCAAGGCAAACCATTCAATATCACAGTAGTCCAAGTCTATGCCCCAACCACCAGTGCTGAAGAGGATGAAATTGACCAGTTCTATGAAGCACTACAGCACCTTATAGAACTAACACCAAAAAATGATGTTCTTATCATCATGGGGGATTGGAATGCTAAAGTAGGAAGCCAAAAGATAACTGGAATAACAGGCAAGTTTGGCCTTGGAGTGCAAAATGAAGCAGGGCACAGGCTGATAGAATTCTGTCAAGAGAATGCGATGGTCATAGCAAACACTCTTTTCCAACAACCCAAGAGACGGCTCTACACATGGACATCACCAGATGGTCAACACAGAAATCAGATTGACTATATGCTCTGCAGCCAAAGATGGAGAAGCTCTATACAGTCAGTAAAAACAAGACCAGGAGCTGACTGTGGCTCAGACCATGAGCTTCTCCTTGCAAAGTTTAGGCTTAAACTGAAGAAAGTAGGGAAAAGCACTAGGCCACTCAGGTATGAATTAAATCATATCCCTGTTGAATATACAGTAGAGGTGACAAATAGATTTAAGGAATTAGATCTGATAGACAGAGTGCCTGAAGAACTATGGACAGAGGTTCGCGACATTGTACAAGAGGTAGCAACCAAAACCATCCCAAAGAAAAAGAAATGCAAGAAAGCAAAATGGCTGTCTGAGGAAGCTTTGCAAATAGTTGAGGAAAGGAGGGAAGCGAAAGGCAAGGGAGAAAAAGAAAGATACGCCCAATTGAATGCAGAATTCCAGAGAATAGCTAGAAGAGATAAGAATGCCTTCTTAAACGAACAGTGCAAAGAAATAGAAGAAAACAATAGAATAGGGAGGACCAGAGATCTTTTCAAGAAAATTGGAGAAATGAAGGGAACGTTTAATGCAAAAATGGGCATGATAAAGGACCAAAATGGCAGGGACCTAACAGAGGCAGAAGAGATTAAGAAGAGGTGGCAAAATTACACAGAAGAACTATACAAGAATGAGCTTAACGTCCCTGATAATCACAATGAGGTGGTCACTGACCTCGAGCCAGACATCCTAGAATGTGAAGTGAAGTGGGCCTTAGAAAAACTGAGCAACAACAAAGCTAGTGGAAGTGACAGTATTCCAGCTGAGCTATTCAAAATCTTAAAAGACAATGCAGTAAAAGTGCTACACTCAATTTGCCAGCAAATTTGGAAAACTCAACAGTGGCCACAGGATTGGAAAAGATCAGTTTACATTCCAATTCCAAAGAAAGGCAGTGCCAAAGAATGTTCAAACTATCGCACCATTGCACTCATTTCTCATGCTAGTAAAGTCATGCTTAAAATCCTACAAGCTAGACTTCAGCAGTATGTGGATCGAGAACTACCAGAAGTACAGGCAGGATTTCGAAGAGGCAGAGGAACTAGAGATCAAATTGCCAACATACGCTGGATCATGGAGAAAGCTAGGGAGTTCCAGAAAAACATCTACTTCTGCTTCATTGACTATGCTAAAGCCTTTGATTGTGTGGATCGCAACAAACTGTGGCAAGTTCTTAAAGAGGTGGGAGTACCAGACCATCTTATTTGTCTCTTGAGAAACCTATATGCGGGTCAAGAAGCAACAGTGAGAACTGGACACGGAACCACTGATTGGTTCAAAATTGGGAAAGGAGTCCGGCAAGGCTGTATACTGTCGCCCTGCCTATTTAACTTATATGCAGAGCACATCATGAGAAAGGCAGGGCTAGATGAATCAAAAGTTGGAATTAAGATTGCCGGAAGAAATATCAACAACCTAAGATACGCAGATGATACCACTCTAATGGCAGAAAGTGAAGAAGAACTAAAGAGCCTCTTGTTGCAGGTGAAGAAGGAGAGTGCAAAACTTGGGTTGAAACTTAACATTAAGAAAACCAAGATCATGGCATCTGGCCCTCTCAATTCCTGGCAAATAGATGGGGAAGAAATGGAGGTAGTGACAGATTTTATTTTCCTGGGCTCCAAGATCACTGCAGACGGGGACTGTAGCCAAGAAATTAAAAGACGCTTGCTCCTGGGGAGGAAAGCCATGGCAAATCTAGACAGCACACTAAAAAGCAGAGACATCACCCTGTCAACAAAAGTGCGTATAGTCAAGGCTATGGTCTTCCCAGTTGCAATGTATGGCAGTGAAAGTTGGACCATAAGAAAGGCTGAGCGCCAAAGAATTGAGGCCTTTGAACTGTGGTGCTGGAGAAGACTCCTGCGAGTCCCTTGGACTGCAAGGCGATCAAACCGGTCAGTCCTAGAGGAGATCAATCCTGACTGCTCTTTAGAAGGCCAGATTCTGAAGCTAAAACTCAAGTACTTTGGCCACCTAATGAGAAGGAAGGACTCACTGGAGAAGAGCCTAATGCTGGGAAAGATCGAGGGCAATAGAAGAAGGGGACGACAGAGAATGAGGTGGCTGGATGGAGTCACTGAAGCAGTAGGCGCGAGCTTAAATGGACTCCAGAAGATGGTAGAGGACAGGAAGGCCTGGAGGAATGTTGTCCATAGGGTTGCGATGGGTCGGACACGACTTCGCAGCTAACAACAACAAATATATATATATATATATATATATATATATATATATATATATATATATATATATATATATATATATATATATATATATATATATATATATATATATATATATATATATATATATATATATATATATATATATATATATATATAATATTTATAAAATTTATTTATTTTACTGTTAAGGGTACTTTTTCCAATAAACTTTTTTCCATCACCTTGCGGCTTCCCTCACTGACTTTAAATCCTGATCTGCAAAATTTCTATTAGAAGTTTTTTCATGAAGCATGGAAAATTATAGCAACTACAGAACGTACACAATCTCTTGACTCTAGGACAAGCCCTCCACATATATGCACACATTTAATCAAAGACATATACTCCTAAATGCTTTTGGGGGGAAAATCAGTTGAAGACCTATCACAGGGAATGAAAAAGCAGGATTTGGAACAGTAGTATGCTGAGTATTGCCTATGATGATTTCTGACCTAAATATCCTCATATCATTTACTTATAGTAGCATATTATTAGCTCTGTCCCCTGCCTAATCTTGGGAAGGGCTTGATAAGTGGATTAAAAATGCCAAACCCTATCTAAACATCTGACTGACTGTATGGCCAACCATAATTTGTCTTTTATTATTTTAGTAAATTACAAAATATAAAGACCTGCAAATAAGAATAGAATAAATGTAGCAAAAAAAAAATGAAGAAAGCAACAGATGCCTTGAGTGCAATTCCAAAACATTTGGAGCACGGCTTAAACACCATTGGCATTGACAAAATCATCACCAGTTAATTGCAAAAGACAGCTTTACTTTTAACACCATCAAACAGCAAACTATGCCTATGGATTAGGAAGGACATGATAAGTGGTTAAAATGCCAAATCCAGTCTAAATATCTGGCTGACCTGTGCAACCAACAATAATAATCTGTCTTTTATTATTTTTTAAAAGGGGAAATATTATACCTGGAAATACAGGATTACTGTCCACACCAAACCAAGCACAATAGATGGTCTTCCATCAGCAATATCAGTTGAATTAATGTTGACAAGCTTAATCTATTTTGGTATAAGGAGATGCAAACACATTACCATCAAGCATTAGAAAAAGCCACAACAACTGGGTAGATTATTACAATATGGAAACATTTGTGGACATATTTATGAGCCTTAATGTAAATAGCATATATTCTCAAAATCAATACTACACTTACAGTTATTCTTCCAAATTTTTTAAAAAATGCTATAGGTATATCAAACATATGTCAACTTATGTTTATATTTCTTAGATGGAATGAAATGTACATGAAAGTAGACCATGCAAATCCTGCAAACTAGGACAGTCCGCTCTGTAGATTAGGAAGAAAATAATATGCTGCATTGGATGCTTTTCAAACAGACTTTTAGGTATATAAACCTTTACTTCACTTGTCAATCACTAGATCCCACACATTCTTTCACTGATAAAAATTCCCTGCATCCATTTGCCAAAAATAGGAAGCCAGAACCATTTGATCTTGCCATCCCCTGCAGAATGCTTTCACTCCCAAGATCAAATAGGATAGAGAATTAATATAAGGAAAGTAGCAAGGAGTTTCTGACAAGAACTAGTAATCTTTGCCCCAATATGTCCATCTGAGAAGATAACCTGGCAGTGTATATGCTGTTGCACTTGTGTCAGAAGCACTGAGGCACTTCCAGGTTGAAAGGATTAGCAGTGACATCACCGTTGCCCAGTTGGGAGCTCTTTTCACGTTCCCAGCATGAGCTGGATCAAGGGATGGGAGCTCAACACCGCCCCATGGCAGCTCTCAGATCTCAAACGCGGGGCTGCTAACCTCCATCCCAGCATCCTAATTGCTGAAGCCCCCCCCCCAGGCTCCTGGCAGTGTACCTGAAGACCTACAACTACCTTTCTAGATAACATATTTCTGCTCATTACATTCCGTACAATATGTATGTATATGTACTTTTGCTCTCTCTATAGAGTATTGAAACAATATAGCTATATGTTAAAATGTTTCATTTAATTTTAGTGAAATTTGTTATATTGTTGAATGTTTGATAAAAATGTTATACTAACCGGAGATCCTCTATACACGGACTAGCATGGAAAACAAATAAATATGTATTTAAAATGCTACATGTAGATAATGTTTAGAATAAGAAGATAAAATAGAAATATGCTTTATACAGAGTAACAAGTTAATATGAAAAGTGTTTTCTAAATTAGTGCTTCAAACTCACTACTTCCTATCATCTCTCTATTGTTTTTACTGCTTTAGTTCCCGAGATTCTTATTTTAACTTTCATTTAATTTCATCCCAGCTACAGTAGGGAAAATTATGACTGGTTAATACTGGTAAGTTTCTCTAAATGTTGGAGATGTGGTAGTTTAGAAGCCACCTATTTTCATATGTGGTGGACTTGTAGAAATATAAAAGCTTTTTGGATTAAAATTTGGTGGAACATTCAAAAGATTTTTAAGAGGAAGATAAAGTTTTCTCCGCAATTGTTTTTATTGGGTATTGTTGTAGATTGTGATGTTAAAGAAACTAATTTGATGTTGAACATGATAACGGCAGCACGGTTACCTTGTGGGACAATATTGGAAGAAGGATAGTTTGCCTACTATAGAAGAATGGGTGTTTAAAGTTTTGAATCTTGCAGAAATGTCTAAGATTTCTGCTTATCTGAAGGATCATTCACAGGAAAGATATATTTCAGTTTGGAGGAGATGGATAGATTATATTCAGAATAAATATGGGACTAAAAAGTTCCATTTAGCTTATGAGTAGATTTTAGAGGGATATTGTTATCTTAGTGTTAGTACTTTGTATGTATTTATGTTAAAGGAGAGTTAAAGCACATTATGAACTTGGTTAATTTTATATTATGGATAATTCTTATTTAGAATATGATTATTATAACCATAATCCTGTATTTAGCTCTGGGAAGTGGGGGGGGGGAAGTGGGCGGGTTTGGGGTGGGGTGGATTTGGGGATATATTGTAAAATCTTGTTTCTCTAAAACTCTTTAATAAAAAAAAAGACCAGTAAGTTTCTTTCAGGGTGTGTGCAAAAGAGGCAAACGGCTATAAAAAAACTCCTCTGAAACTTACCCTACGTCCTTCTAGAAACTTAAGGGCAGTACCAATATTGGCCACTCCATGAATTCTCTTCAATTTTCGCCCTTGTTCACAAGGCTTAAAAAATATACATAAATAAAAAAGGTCAATTGACATTTAACAAATTACAGTATTAAAACAGATTGCAGCCGTAAAATTCATAATGTGAATACCTAAACAAACTCACTTGAAAGGAAACTCAGTGAAGAGTAGAGGCCTCAAATCCAAATAAATAACCCAATTTTAGAAAAAAAGTCATTGATCTGTTAAAACTTTTATTCTTTTAATATTTATATTCCAAGAGAACAGAACATAAACCTACCAGTAATTTATAGAAGTCAACTGTCACTGCTTACAAATCAGAATTATCCCCCTTGAGATAACTTTCAGAAATATTGTAATTAAACACCCCAAATCTCCAGCAAATGGGGATTAGGCACTGAAGTTAAAACTGAACAAATATGGACAGCATTAGACTAGGAAAATTGCCTTAAACTCTACGGACGTTTTAATACAAATAACTGCTGAAAATATATTTTATTTTGATTTGTTTTAGTTTGATGACTAAAACCTATTCTAGTTTTTTTAATGATATTTTGGATAAATATAAAATAAATCTGTCTCGATTTTTAATGCTTCACCTTAATAAAACTAATCTGTAGTATTTTTCAATAAAAGTAACCCTAAACCTTTATGTTTAATTTTTTTTCTACCACAAGAGGGAGTACTTTTTCTTATAAAAATAATAGAAGAGGACTGAAAGTTATTTAACAAGTAGGAACCAAAGAGCTGTCTGCACTCAGAAAAAGACAGTTGCACTTGGACTACAATGAATGATCCAATTTTACAATCCATATGAAAAATTGCTTGCATGGTTCATGTGGAAACCCTGGATTACTGGACTATCTGTCCAAGAAGTAACTGATATATTATAAAACCAACAGTAAAAAAAAACCAAACTTTTGCCTTCCTTTCATTAATGTATTACTAAAGTTATCACATTAATAGTTTATCATTATAAATCTACTCATTTGTCTTTCAACAAAGATATGACAGGATTCAATTATTTTGGAGGAAATTACTCCTCGTGAATTTATAGTGCAAACATCACTCACATCTTAGTCGTATAGAATAGCTGTTCTTCAGCCCTAATTTACTCAAGATTTTAGTAGTTTAGTTGCCAAGGTCCTGAAACAAATTCCTCTGAGCAGTGATACCATTATATCTGAACTTGTTTCTGATTCTGATTGCTCAATTGTTCTAGGACAGACTTCTCCATAATAGCACTTAGATTTATATACCACTTCATAGTGCTTTTACAGCCCTCTCTAAGAGGTTTACAGAGTCAGCATATTGCCCAAGCAATCTGGGTCCTCATTTTACCGACCTCGGAAGGATCAAAGCCTGAGTCAACCTTGAGCCAGAAAGGATTGAACTCCTGGCAGTGGGCAGTCAACCTGCAATACTGCTGTCTAACCACTGTGCCACAACGGCTCCTAATAATAATGTTTCCAGCTACCTCAGAATCCCAGTTAACATGATCCATGGCCATGCAGACTGTGATTATGGGGGATTAGTTAGACTTCAGGTATGAAAGGCTACTGTTGTCTGAAATCACTGTCTAAAGTAGATTTTTCTCACTTTAAGTTTGTTTACTATCCATGGGATCTGAACTTGGAAGGGCTTGTTGAAAAAAATTATAGTGGCCTAGTACATAAGTAATATTAAATCATACAACAAGATTTATAAATTACAGTGACTAACATCATAGAACTAAGTCAAAATGAAAACATAGATTGATTTCTTAACAATATTTTCTTGATGCTCTACAATGCTAATATGAAAATATTTACATTTAACATTTAATATTTAATGCTTACTTTTTTATTCATTAGCTTTTTTAGCATGGGCTATGTATACTGGATCAGAAATCCATAAATCCATCTATTATAACAGGATCAATATTATAGAGTATGCATTATTTATTATGCACAGGGAAAGAACATTAGCATTCCAATGTTTTAGGGAAAGGCCATTATTTACAAATCATGAATAAGATCAATTAATCGAACAATACATAAGTAGTTATATGTAAAAATACTTACCAATTTTTGTCCTGAAAGGACCTCCAAAAGAGCAATCAATACAATTCCATCTTTAATGTCTTCAAATAGATCTTTGACTACTATGGGAGGATTGCGCTGTGAATGAAAGTAGAAAAAATTGAAGTAAAAAACTTTACTTACAACTGGTTCTCACATTGTACCTTCTTCAGTTTAATCATGATTTTCTACCTTCCCACTTTATCATTATCATGTCAAAGGTTTTGGGTGTGAAAGAAAGTGTATTTTTGAGAAAACACTGGGAAATTGGAAAGCATTCTAGAACAGGGGTGTCAAACTCAAATTCATTGAGGGCCGCATCAGCATTGCGGTTGCCCTCAGGGGGCCGGGTGGGTATGGCCTGGGTGGGCATGGCCTACTGGGTGGGTGTGGCTAGAGTGTGTATGGCCTACTGGGTGGGCATGGCCAGCTCTACATCGTTCGCATCAAGGGTGCCTATGGGGGCCTGGGCAGGAGTGGGACAGATCTGAGGGTCTCTGGCAGAAGGAGGGTCTCTGGGCCAGGGCCAAGGCAGTGGGGGCCGCTCCCTCACTGCTTCCAGGGTGGCTTTGTGGGCCACATGAAACCACTTTGCGGGCCGGATCCGGCCCCCGGGCCTTGTGTTTGACATGTCTGTTCTAGAAGAATCACTTCTATACTCTTATCAAGATTCCTTTATAGCTCTACTCAACAGAAACCTTTATTTTTCTTCATTATTATTATACAGAAAATAAAAATTAGTCTGAAAAGAAATATATCTAGAAAACTTTTCTTCATGGAACAAAATGATTCCAGGAGAATTCTCTTGTGTACCCTTAATATTTTCTGAGTACAGTTTATTTTCCTTATAGCATATAAAGACACATAAGTCACTTTGCGTGAAATGGGCATCCATTTGATGGATGGATGGATAAATGAATGAAATAGATGCATCAGGTATTAGTCTTCCAATACATCTTTACTTAGAGTGAAAGCAATACTCCTTAGATATATATTCCTTCTCAAGCAACACCTGTATAAGATTAACTAACTATGTCTTTATATAGCAAGAATGGTTTTTATTAGCCTAATTTTTCTCACTCACTTTTCCCCTTATTTTCTCAAGTTTGGTTTGTGCATTTCCTCTTAATGCTTCTATTTTTGTTTTTATGTAGCACTCTCTTCAACTTGTCCTTCTCAGGCGAACATTGCTGGAGTATAATTGTGGGACAAGCAATGTTTGGAAATTTCCTCATCTCTCTAACCCAGTCTTTCAAATATTGAAAATACTAAAAAGCAATACAGAGTTCTTCTACTTTAAATGTCAGCAAGTATTGCAGGATACATACACATTCTCTGTACCACACACATTCTCTGTACCACACACACTCTATTTTAGATTTGGAATAACTTCGGAGATGCATTACCTAGTAGGATATTATTCTACCTTAATGCTTCTTCCTTTTGCTCTGTAGCATAATAACTATCTGTCACAGTCACAATATTGAAGTATTTTTCTTACAATAGCACAAGAATTAGTGAGAAACTGAAAGTCTGTAATGAGCAACAGTGATGCCATTTTGCAGGGAGGGCTAGCTGTGTCAAGGGTAATGTCAGAAAAGTTACACGAAAGGAAGACATTAAACATCATTGTTTAATGCAGACACTGTCTCTGTAGCCCATTGTGGCTAACCATCAATAAGAAGGGAAGGGAATTACAGGTGAGACTTCATATTCAGGAAGAGTATATAGTTATTATGTGTCTCTCTATGTGTGTTTATATGTCTGAGTCTCTGTGTGTAATTAATGCCATACAGTCTCATTGTTAAAGATTGACTTAAACCTTTGAATTAGAAATCTGTAACAGATGGCAAGGAATAACTGCTCAGCACTGCCTATTTGTTGATTTGGGCTGTATTACAATAAATAATTTCCCAATCTTCTTGCTTTTTATTGTAACCTGGCTTGGAACAAACTTCCAACTTCTAACAACAATGATCTCAAATTATGCTGTTGCCGCAACAGAACAGATTACTTAAGAACCAAATATTATTTTAAACCTGTCAATCTAAGATTGAAAAGTCTAGATGGAAATATGACTCTTAAAATATGAACATTATGCATAGCTAGGCTCTAAATTTGCTTAGCTTTTCACTAGAAGAGAAAGTGCAGATGGAGATATTTTTTTTAAAAAAAGTATACTGTCCTATACCAGAACCAAACCAACAACAGGCCCTAAATCAGAACCAAACAAACAATATATTTTTAAACAGTAGGATGTTTCCATTTTCATATGATACATCAAGATACTTTTCTCAGCAGCAAAAAGCGAAAGGCCTATGAAGAGAATGGAAGTTATTCAGCTCTGTTTGGCTAACAAATCAATTTTGTAAAATTCATTTTTTTTTACTCTGTAATGTTCGACTTGCACTAATCCATATATTTGATTAATAATAAATCATCAGTTCATTTGCCCTCACCATTTATTCCACCCTTTTCTCTGTTTTGTTCCAAGATGCCAAATGATTTGACTTACATCAGCACTTGGCTTAGTTCAAGTAATGATTTCTAAATATATGCAGTATACATTTTTCCCTATTTTTTTTTTGCTACTCATTAGCTAATAGCACATATCAGCCATAAATCTTTAAAAGTTTGCCTTGTTTACCTTATTATTAGCATAAATCTATACCTTTTACCTTTTTAGCTGGTTCCCTTCCTAACAATTAAAGCTAGAAAGTTGGAGGTCACATACAAGTCTCCTATTTTAAAATGTTCAGATGACTAAACATGGCCGGAGAGATGTAATATTCCTGTCCTTAATGGGCCCATAAAACTAAAAATATACCCACCTACCCCACCTACCTTCATGTTTTTGTTGTTACTTTTGTGAAGAGGAACTAAAGAGCCTCTTCTTGCGGGTGAAGAAGGTGAGTGCAAAAGTTGGCTTGAAACTCAACATTAAGAAAACAAAGATCATGGCATCCAGCCCTCGCAATTCCTGGCAAATAGATGGGGAAGAAATGGAGGTAGTAACAGATTTTATTTTCCTGGGCTCCAAGATCACTGCAGATGGGGACTGCAACCAAGAAATTAAAAGACGCTTGCTCCTATGGAGGAAAGCCATGGCAAATCTAGACAGCACACTAAAAAGCAGAGACATCAGCATGCCAACAAAAGTGCGTATAGCCAAGGCTATGGTCTTCCCAGTTGCAATGTATGGCTGTAAAAGTTGGACCATAAGAAAGCCTGAGCGCCAAAGAATTGAACTAGGCCTTTGAACTATGGTGCTGGAGAAGACTCCTGTGAGTCCCTTGGACTGCAAGGCGAACAAACCGATCAGTCCTACAATAGATCAACCCTGACTGCTCTTTAGAAGGCCAGATCCTGAAGCTAAAACTCAAATACTTTGGCCACCTAATGAGAAGGAAGGACTCACTGGAGAAGAGCCTAATGCTGGGAAAGATTGCAGGCAAGAGAAGAATGGGACAACAGAGAATGAGGTGGCTGGATGAAGTCACTGAAGCAGTAGGCGTGAGCTTAAATGGACTCCAGAAGGTGGTAGAAGACAGGAAGGCCTGGAGGAACGTTATCCATGGGGTCGCAATGGGTCAGACACAACTTCACAACTAACAACAACAACGATGCTTTCTGATACTTGCTGCCTCCATTCCATAAATTCTATAAATATAAGAGCATATGGTTGCTTATTTTGAAAATGTATGAACTATTTCAGTTCTAAAATGATTCCAAGTAGTGTGCACAAGGTGACAGCGATATAATACAAATGCAACATGTTATTAAAGTAATAAATCACTATTCAAAATCAGCAGTAAATCACTCATCTATCTGTGCCAAGAACCCACTACATTAAAACACTAATTATCCTCCTAAAGGACTTCTGAAACATGAGAGGTAGGAAAATGGGAATTACTCTTGCCTTGAACTGATAATCTGTTTCAAAGGAAGCAAAGCTGCTCAGACCAGGCCTGCTTTCATTCATATTTGCCCCAAGATGTGTGGGGAGGAGGGCTGCAGCAGTCGTTTCTTAGAGACTTAGACTTAGGCAGGATCTATCTGGGAAAGGCAGCCTTGTATATGCACAAAACATGCACTACAGGGTTTTATACAAGCACCTCTGGCTGCACTTAAAACCATATAGCTAGAGCAGCTCTCATATCAGCACACAAGCACAGGAGTTGCTGGATTTTGTATCATTTCAAGTGATCTTCAAGGAAAGCCCTATATTAAGTGATTTATAGTAATCTAGATAAAACTAGCAAGAGTAATAGTGACTGTGTTCAGTGCTTGTTCTAGATGAAGCTGCTACTGATACCCTAAACACGGCTCTCCAAAGGCCTTCCTGATCATTGCTTTTCTCAATAGTTGTATGTAGATCTTAAATGGGAAAGGGAAAGAGACCAAGTCTGGGACAACCATAATGGAGCACTGAAGGGCCTGATTTCTCTCCCTTAACTCCAGGTTGCTTCTCTCCTTGATTAGTTTCCATCCAATGTTTCTTGTCTTGCCTTCTGGTGCTTTGGAGAATTAGTTGACCCCCTCTTTTTTGTGGCAGCCCCTCAAATACTGCTATCATGTCACCCCTAGTCCTTCTTTTTTCTAGACTAGCCAAACCAATTCCTGCAACTGTTCTTCATATGTTTTTTTCTCCAGGCCCTTAACTGTCTTAGCTGTTCTTCTTTGCACTTTTTCCAAAGTCTCAACATCTTTTTTATAATGTGGTGACCAAAACTGGATGCAGTATTCTAGGTGTGGTCTTACTAAGGATTTATAAAGCAGTACTAGGACGCTGAGCTTGTCGATCAGAAGGTCGGCAGTTTGGCGGGTCGAATCCCGAGTGCCGCGTAACAGAGTGAGCACCTGTTACTCGTCCCAGCTTCTGCCAACCTAGCAGTTCGAAAGCACATAAAAATGCAAGTAGAAAAATAGGGACCACTACGGTGGGAAGGTAACAGCGTTCCGTGCGCCTTTGGCGTCTAGTCATGCCGGCCACATGACCACGGAGACGTCCTCGGACAAGCGCTGGCTCTTTGGCTTTGAAACGGAGATGAACACTGGCCCCTAGAGTCGGAAACGACTAGCACGCATGTGCGGGGGAACCTTTACCTTTACCTTACTAATATTTCACGTGATCTTGATTCTATGCCTCTGTTTATACAACCAAGGATTGTATTAGCTTTTTTGGCTGCTGCCGCACACTGCTGGCCCATGTTTAAGTGATCATCCACTAGGATTCCAAGGTCCCTCTCACAGTTACTGTTTTTGAACCAGGTTTCGCCTACTCTGTACTGTAATAATAAAATACGATGATATGATGTAAGAAGTATTGATATTATCCCAATAACCTTAAACATATGGTTTGTGGTTTTCATTTTAACACCGTGATATTTTAAAATTGTATAAGAAAATGTAAAATATTATTAATGATTATTTCTATGCATAATAGTGAGCATAAAAAAATGAACAGGGAACCTTTTAAAAGGTTATTAAATTGATTCCCCACTTCTCACTGGTGTTTATCACTTTAATTAATGCTAATTCAGAAATGTTTAATAAGTAAACATGTGGAGATTGATAACTTGGTGATGCTCTCAAATAACATGGTTTTAAGAGTGAGCAGGAATCAGATGGGCACATTTATTGATGAAACAAAATTAACGAGGATAATAAAAATGTTAAAAAAACAAAAAACAAACAAACCTCCAAGTAGAAAAGTGCATGAAAATGCAATTCAAAGTGCAAAATATAAAAGCTGTTACATTATTATACATAAATGTAAAATATTTATATAGTAAACATATTAAAATGTTATACATAAATTCTAATGGAAAGTTCTCCAGCAAAGAACCAGGAAATTAGTCTTGGAAGTGAGGTAAACAGTTTAGAGAAAATGTCAACCCACTCTGCGGCTCTTTTAAAAAGCTAAATAGGCCATGTAACATTAGCAAAGAAACCCATACTAAATTTGCCAGGGTTGTCATGTCTTTATAACAACCTACAGTACAATACAGTCATACTTACAATTACTATATCATGTAGACTGCTGTTTAAGGCTTAAGGACTGCTCAAAAGGATTTAAAGAGTAAAGATGGCCAAAGGTCTCATTTTAAGAGGTAAAACAAATTCATGGAGGATATACATGTAGTCCTCAACTTAAAACAGTTCTCTTAGTGACCATTTAAAGTTACAACAGCATTAAAAAAGGACTTATGACTGTTTTTCACACATATGAACATTGCAGTATCTCCATGGTCACGTGAATTATATCTGGATGCTTGACAACTAACTCACATCTATGATGGTTGCAATGTCCCGGGGGGTCATGTGATCCCTTTTTGCAACTTTATGACAAGGAAAGTCAATGAGGAAACCAGATTAACTTAACAACCGTGTTACTAATTTAACAACTGCAGTGATTCATTTAACGAATGTTGCAAGAAAAGTCGTAAAATGGGGCAAAACTCACTTAACAAATTTCTCACTTAGCAACATATTTTGGTCTCAATTGTGGTCATAAGTTGAGGACTACCTGTATCTGTTTTAATTCTTGCTCCTTTAACATCTAGATCTAATGGTATGGATGGTCCAATATTCACTGGTCATATTTTATTTTCTTATTCTTTACATACATATGTTAATTTTCCAAACAACGTGTGACCTGAGTTAATAATCCATTAATACATATACAAATTTCATTTTTTGGTTTTCTTTTCCAACCATTTATAAAATAAGTTCCAACTTTCATAATATTCTGATTCTTCTTTATCTTTTAATCTCATAGTTAATCTGTCCATTTCTGCACATTCCAGTATCTTCTTTATTAGTTCTTCTTCTGATGGTACTCGTTCATTTTTCCAGCATTGTGCATAACTTATTCTTGCTGCAGTTATAATATGTAAAACCAAGTTACTGGTGGGACAATATTGGAAGAAGGATAGTTTGCCCACTATAGAAGAATGGGTGTTTAAAGTTTCGAATCTTGCAGAAATGTCTAAGATTTCTGCTTATTTGAAAGATCATTCACAGGAAAGATATATTTCAGTTTGGAGGAGATGGATAGATTATATTCAGAACAAATATGGGACTAAAAAGTTCCATTTAGCTTATGAGTAGATTTTAGAGGGATATTGTTATTGGTACTTTGTTTGTAGTTATGTTAAAGGGGAGTTAAAGCACATTATGAATTTGGTTAATTGTATATTATGCATAATTTTTATTTAGAATATGATTATTGTAACTATAATCCTGTATTTAGCTCTGGGAAGTGGGGGGGGAGTGGGCGGGTTTGGGGTGGGAGGGATTTGGGGATATATTGTAAAATTTTGTTTTTGTAAAACTCTTTAATAAAAAAATATATATGTAAAACCAAGTATGTATTTTGTTTATTAGTATTTCCTGGTAGCATACCTAATAAAAATAATTCAGAATTAAATGTTACATGTTCTCCTAATATATTTTCTAGCCAAGTATGTATTTTCCTCCAATAAGCTTTTACTTTACCACATGTCCACCAAGTATGATAATATGTACCTATGCTACATTTACATTTACAGGCTACTGCTAAGCTTGTAAAGCCGCCCTGAGTCTTCGGAGAAGGGCGGGATATAAATGGAATTAAAATAAATAAATAAATAAAATAAAATTTCCAACATTTACCTGATACATTTTTAAACATTTTTGCTAATCTAGCTGGAGGTAAATGCCATCTATAGAACATTTTATACAAATTCTCTTTGTATGCAGTTGACATTGTATAATGACAATTTATAATTTCTCTCCCATAATTTTTGCCATTCTTCTAATTCTATATTATAACCAAAGTTCTCTGCCCATCTTGTCATTGACCCTTTGATTTGTTCACTTTCCATCTCTAAAGTTAACAAAAAAATATACAACTTTTTAATTAGTTTCTCATCAGAAGTTAATAATATCTTATCAAACACATTTTGTTCTTTATAAAATTCAAACATTTTCATGTCATTTTCATATCTATTTTGTATTTGTAAATGTACCCACCATGACATGTTGATACCCTGATGTTCCAATTCTTGCTTCGATTTTAATGTCCCATCAATATTTAAAATATCTTTGTATGTACACATTTTTTCAAAATCTAACAAATTTACGTGTGAAAAAGCTTCAATTGTTGATAACCACCCTGGAATTTTCACATATATTTTCATTTTGATTTTTTCCCATACAGTTATCAAAGCATTTCTAATACAGTGATTTTGAAAATATCTATGAATTTTGTTTTTCCCATACCATAGAAACGCGTGCATTCCAACTGTAAATCGTGTCCCTCCAAACATAACAACCTTTTATTCCTAAGCATTATCCATTCTTTCACCCATGTCAGTACAGATGCTTGATAATACAAAGTCCACTCAGGTAAACCAAAAACCCCATTTTCTTTAGTATCTTGCAAAGTTTTCTTTTTTATTCTAGCTTTTTTCCCCTGCCATATAAACTTCAGAACTAAGGAGTCCAACTCTTTAAAAAAAAAGTCCCCCAAGTTTTATCGGGATTGTCTGGAACAAGAATAAAATCTTAGGCTATACATTCATTTTAATTGTAGCTATCCCTCCTAGTAAAGACAGCTTTAAATTCTTCCATTTTTCCAGGTCTAACTTTATTTGTTTCAATAGTCTTATATAGTTGTCTTCTTTTAATGTTGAGCATTTAGCTGATAAATATATACCCAAGTATTTTACCTTTTTCACTATCTGTACCTCTACCACCTCTGATATTCGACTTTTTTGCTTATCCGTTACATTTTTCACTATTATTTTAGGTTTTTTAATTAATTTTTAATCCCGCTACTTCACCATATTGTTCCAATTTTTCCCACAATTTTGGAATCATCTTCAAGGGATCTTCCAAAATAAATACCAAATCATCAGCAAATGCTTGTAATTTATATATTTCATCTTTTAACTCCAAACCTCTAATTTCTATACCTTGTCTTATAATTCGATTTAAGACTTCCAAAGTGAAAATGAATAGCAGAGGGGATAGAGGACATACTTGCCTTGTGCCTTTCCTTATTTCAAAGCTTTCAGTACAATCTCTGTTCATAATCACTTTGGCACTTTGTTTACTATATATTGTTTTTACCATATTTATAAAATTCTGACCAAAATCCATTACTTGTAATTGATAAATTAAAAACTGCCAAGAGAGATTATCAAATGCCTTTTGAGCATCTAAAAATACTAATGCCATTTGTTTCCCTGGATGTAATTCATAATGTTCCAGTATGTCTATTATCATTCTTAAGTTACTTTTAATTTGTCTCTTTGGTAAAAAACCGTTTTGGTCTGGATGTATAAATTCAACCAAATATCTTTTCAATCTCTCCACCATTACTGAGGTAAAAATTTTATAATCCACATTAAGTAGTGAGATCGGTCTGTAATTCTTGATCTGAGTCAGATATGAGTCATCTTTTGGTATTAAAGAAATGTTTGCTTCAAACCACGTCGCTGGCATTTTAGCTTCTATTAAAAGTAGATGGTCCAATATTCAATGTACCCTTGAGGTTTTTTTTTATCTTAAGTTCCAATAGACATTTCCCACTGTCCTCAGAATCAGAGTATGGATTTCTCCAGGTTTTATCCGTAATCAATCACCTCTAGGACACCCAATACAGCCCAAAATGCAGTCCTCTTCACAGCCTATATCTGCTTTATTTAAGAACTATATTAACACTTCAGTTGGTTCTTCCCTGATGATAAAGCATAACTGTCATAAAAGATCTATGTCTCTTGTTTATCTCTTCCAAGTTCCTGTCTTATCTTTATGTTATGGTTTTTTTTCCTTGGCTTCACACCTCTCATACCACCTCTTATTTTGCTTTATGTTATGAATTCCAAATTGCTATCCTCTATTATGGATTCCAAGTATAACAAATCTGTTAGTGAGTACTAACTGTAATCTCCAACTGCTCTAACTATCCTCTAGGATCAGAGACATTTCTTCTGAAATGAAACCTGAGAATGAACATCTTTTGGAACAATCTGCCCCGATATATGACTGTCCTTTTAGAAAGGTAGTTAAGAGTCAGCATCTTTCCATGAGTGAATTCCGGTATAGGTGAAATGGCAAAGAGTGGAGACATCAACCAAGGCAAACGCTGAAGAACCAAGAGTTCCATGGAACCTCTCCAGATAAGGAGAGAACTGGATATTACCCACATGTGCTCCTCAAAGGGAAACCACAAGACAATGGTCTCCCACAGGTTTGAATGTATTCCATGAATGATCAGGTTTGAATGAACGCTATTCCCAGAGATATTTAAAGAATGGTTCAGAGTTTAGCAGTTACAATGTCACAATGTGAAACAAATTTTGCCTGGTATTAGAAGCAGAAACACTGGATAATAAAAAGCATAGATTATAAGACAAAGAAAGCAGTTAAAGCCAAGAAGTGACTATCCAAGAGAATGATCTGACTAGGGATTTTCTACTACTGGAGATACAAAAGATGTTGGTTAAAGTTTGAAGATTAAGTGGAAATACAAATGATAAACCAAGAGAAAAACCCGGATAACAATTTTTATTGGATTTACAAAAGAGGTTAGCTAAAACCTCAAAGGAAACTTTGGGATGGGAAAAATAACTGAAGAGAGAAAAAAATTCTATGATAGCATCAGAATTGAATTAAAGACCATGATTGTTAGAAGTAAGAGGAAGGAAAATAAAAATGGATTATTTGACCAAGTTTAAATAATTTGACCAAGGTTAAATAAGGAGCCTTGGTGGCGCAGTGGGCTAATGCCTCCTTAAGTAACACCAGCTGCCTGCAATTAGTGCAGGTTCGCATCCCACCAGGCTCAAGGTTGACTCAGCCTTCCATCCTTCCGAGGTAGGTAAAATGAGGACCCAGATTGTTGGGGGCAATAAACTGACTTTGTAATAATGCCGCTTGGGGGGGCCCAAAAGCTCTAATAAGCAGGCATATACATAGAATGAAGGCTATTGCTAAGCACATTGGTTTGTGCTTAAATTGTAAGCTGCCCTGAGTCTTCGGAGAAGGGCAGGATATAAATGGGATTAAAATTAAAATTAAATTAAAAATGAAAATAAGACATGTTTCTATAAAGCTCTGGGAACTCTTTTCAGACTTTTCACCAACACTAGGAGTGAAAAGTTGATGATTTATGGACTTGCATGGAGATAAGGCCTGAAGAAATGCATTCCCAATTGTTTGAGTTGCTATGTATTTTAGATGGGTTGCCACTGTATTGTTTTAGCTGGCTTTATGTATTATGCTGCTTTTCAATGGGTGGGGTATATTTTTCTTGACATTTGTATACTGCCAAAGGTCATGGTGAGTTGAATGGCACTATATGTATGTGTGTGTGATAATTAAAATAATTGGACAGACAGGACAGACAAGAATTCTTCATGGTTCTATGGGATAAATTAACCAGACAATTCCAATTTCCTGAAGATAAGATGAAACCAGTACTATGCATGTACAATCTATACACCAGCCAGCAATTTCCCTTGCTGTCATTCCACATATAGCTCTGTCACATTTAGCAATAGTAATAGTACTTTATACCTCTCTCTGGGCAGTTGAAATGTCAGCATATTGCCTCCAACAATCGGAGTATTCATTTTACCGAACTCGGAGGGATGGAAGGCTGAGTTAACTTTGAACCCCATCAGGATTGAAATACAGAATGTGGGCAGAGTTATCCTGCAATACTGCATTCTAACCACTGTACCACCAGGCCTCTTGTTCCAGGGCTATTTCTCCAAAATCTGCTCCAGAAGATTGGAAAATTATCCTGAGCCATTTTTAAGGTGGAAAACTTGCCTTCGTTGTTGGATTCATTCACTAAATTTTCCCAGTTTCATCCCTCTAAAAAGTGAAGAGTACGATTTCAACAATGATATTTGTTCTTAATCTTATTAAAAGATGTGGGAAGTATTCAATAATAAGTGAATGAAAATCCACAGCTTGTTTCCAATCTCTGAGCAAAGATATGGCTACTTCCAATTTCTAAGCAGGAGTGTGGGGTGTTAAAATTTCAAAAACTAAAGGCAGAATTTTGTACACTTTCTTAGAAGAAAATACTATTATAATGTGACATTCTGAAATTACAAGCTGGAAAAAAATCTGGTATCATTTTGTTTGCTTTTTAAAATCAACATAATAATTAATCAAAACAATCATACATTTTAAAGATTTTTTTTTAAAAAAAGAGAATAATAGTTTTGAAACACAAGTACATATAAACTTTCCTTTTCCTTTTTAGTTTCCTTTCCAGCATTATTCAGGAAACACATGCTGTAGTGATAATAGCTGTCTCTTTTGCTATAAAAATATTAATTATGGGACAGTTTTGGTCCTAAATCACTTCAAAGGGCAAAGCAATATTATCCATTTTATCCAGTTTTCCTTCAGAGATAATGGTCTCTTTTTACAAGTGGTAGATCTTGTTTCAAGTCTTCTGATTTACTACTTAAGCATTTTTACTATGTAAAAAGCAGAATAATGTATTACCTTGGCTAGATGCGTGTTGATCCACTTTGTGAAAGTCCGCTTTTGCACAGATTCTTGTTCATCTTAAAAAGGAAGAAAAAAATTAAAAGTAATGAAAAATTGGCATTTCAGATATATTTCTCTATGTCAGGGGTCTTCAAACCTGGCCCTTTTATGACTTGTGGGCTTCAATTCCCAGAATTCCTCAGCCAGGCATGCTGGCTGAGGAATTGTGGGAGTTGAAGCCCACAAGTCATAAGAGGGCTAAGTTTGAAGACCCCTGCTCTATGTCACGAGCAGACATAATCAATTTAGCTTCTTATGATGCATGTATAGTAAGAACAGAGGAGGATGGCATGTGGCCCTCTGCAGTTTTTATGTCAGTACCACTACAGGTAGTCCTCAACTAATGACTGGTCACTTAAAAAAGTTTTAGCTTATAACAGACTTTCCCAGAGCTATGTATGACCCATTTTTGAAGTTATAGTGTTTGCACCTACCACTCTAGAGGCTGCAATGAGAAGAGGCTGCCCCAACATTCTGTGACTTGTCATAGCTCTATGGCAGCCATTTTCTCAAACAGGTGATGTTAAAATATGTTAAAGGCTTTACTATAAGCCTTTAAGCAAAATCACAATTGATTTAACTAAAGCTGCAGAACAGTTTCATTGGTCCTGTATCAGGCTGAGTTATTTATTTTACCTTGCTGAATAAACTATACCTAGGAGACTTTACCACATACTAAACAAGAAGCAAATAAGCTGCAAAGCAGCTTATTGTATTATTATTTTTTTTAAAAAATATCAGGTAACAAGACATGAATAGGAGAATATTATTCCAGCAACCAACAACTCGACACTGAAAACTATTGAGATCTTAACATCCTGCTTAGATTTAGCTGTCATTCGTCAGAAAAGCACTTGCTGAGTTCCTCCATGTAAGAAATATTGTTCTCGTTCACAAGAAGTCCTATTTTGAGTTCCTTAAATAACATTTCCGTGTGTGATAATCAGCTTTTTATACACCATTTGATAGCTGCATTCCCTAGGGATTGTTGGTACTTCAACTTCACTTTGAGATCAGACAAAGCTTTTTACATCCACAGGGGGTAATGCCAAGCTGATTTTCCTTGAAAAATTGGGATTTATCAGCTTATCCTCAGAATTCCAAGAAACACACTGTTTTCAAATTTTCTTCTGAGCAGAGCTGAAATAAAATTTACTTTCTGAAGCAGCTTGTCTAATGTTACTGTCATTTTGATATAATGTCTGGAGGTTTTCCAAAACTTGGGCAATGTTATGCTATCCATCCTCAATTAACTGCTTGAAGGTCACAACAAAAATAAAGTGCATTTGAGGGAAGTATCCATCGCTTCTTTTCTCAGCAAAGTATATAAGTAGATAAAAGTAGATAAAACCAGTATAGAAAGGATGTGACTGGGACTTTGGCTAATTAAAAGGGTAAAATCACCATAACCATTTTCATTCATTCACTTCTGCAATTGTTCTCAGACTTTCCTTTCTTAAGCTCCCTATCAAATTGTTATAACCAAAGCTAAAACTGAAATCACTTGGTTATACTGTAATTTCAAAAGTTAAGCCTATGCCTTACCTATGGTAGATTTCTTATGAATCTCAACTCTGATAAACATGTAACTGATTTAGAGTCACTGCCTTAATGTATAATATCTCAGTGCATTCCCAGAGTTAAAAAGTCAAGTAATGAATTAAATAATAATTAAATTAAATACCGTATTTTCCGGCGTATAAGACGACTGGGTGTATAAGACGACCCCCTACTTTTCCTGTTAAATTATAGTGTTTGGGCTATACTCGCCGTAAAAGACTACCCCACTGCATACAAAGTCTGCTAGGATTGGGTGGGTCAGCTCTCCCTTCCTCCCTGCCTGCCCAGCCCTCCCTGTCTCCAAGACGCATTTTTTTTTTAAAAAAATCCCATTTATATCCCGCCCTTCTCCAAAGACTCAGGGCAGCTTACAATCTAAAGCACAAATCAATGTGCTTAGCAATGTACAAAGTACACTTCCGGCATCCAGAGCCTGCCTGAGTTTCTTTAACCACATGCTTCCGACTCTCAACAACTTCAGCGTTGTAAACCTTGCTGCTGTTAGTATCCTGGGTGACTCTTCTCCAAACCCCCTCTACCCCAACCCGGGTGAAAATGCTAACGTGCTCCCAGTGTGTGCCTATCCCTCTCCAAACAACTGCCCCCCCCTCATCCGTATCTGGCTCCAGCAAGCTCCTCCACACGTCCCAGGGCCGCCCTCCAGCAGTCCCCGGCTCCGGTCCATCTGACACCGATGGAAAACAGCCGGCACTTGCCTCCAGCGCACAGGCTATAGCATGCAGTCCCGGCACAGGTCCGTCGGCAGGCAAGGAACAGCTAGCATGTTTTGTAGTGCCCAGGCTCCCTGTACGGCAAGGCAGACTGGGCTGTCCTCCTGAGTGCCTGCGGGGTCCTCAGCAAAGCCCTGTGATGCAGGCATGTGCAAACGCCGTGAAGCAGCTGGTCGTCGGGTTTGCAGAGCCAGGAACCGGCGATCAGCTGATAGTCGGGCTTGCTGATTACGGGCGACCTCCTCCCTTGTTTGTCGGAGCGCCGGGTCATGGAGTGAGCCGTGTGCAGTGGGGGGGGGTGAGTAGGTGAAGCAGGGCTTGTTTTTGGAACGAGACCCCCTGCGTAGTGTCGGGCCCGCAGGGCTCAACAACAGACAGCAATTTTGTGATTCTCTCCCCCTTCCTCCCCCCTATCAATGAGCTGCCGAGGTTGCCTGTGTGTGTGTATGTGTGGAGGGGTGTTGCCTCTGGTTTTTCCTGTAACATCGGACAATAAAACTGCCCCTAACCCTAACACCCAGCGTATAAGACGACCCCCGACTTTTGAGAAGGTTTTCATGGGTTAAAAAGTCATCTTATACGCCGTAAAATACGGTAATAGTAGCATGCACAAAGAGGAAATTATGTTTGTCCCCTGCCCCAATTTATTCTTTTGTTTTTACGGCAGACAATTACCATATTTAGATGTTGAATAGATACATTAAATCTCCATCCATGTTGTGATTCAGGGTCAGCCTGTGGGTTCGGCAGTTGGGTCGGACGACTCAGAGGAGGAGGGGGGTGTTGAAGACCTTGCTGATGATGGCCTTGAGGCTCCGCAGAGCCCTCAGCCAGGCCCCTCCCACTTGGTCACCACGGAGACCCAGCTGTGTGAGCCTGACAGTGTGGATGAAGATGACCCACAGCTGGCCCTGTTCAAGGACGCCCGACGCAGGAGGCAGTCAATTAGGAGTAAACAGAGGAAGCCAATGGGGCTTCTCGGAAGGAGGCAGAGAGAAGTCATGCCCTGAACTCTATATAAGGGGAATGTCTGGGAGGGCTGGTTTGCTGAAGGCAACCGCTCGGATGGTTCATGTTTCTTAAAGCTCCTGTTTCTTGGTTCGTGTCTTGTTTGTTTTTGTAGCTATAAATTTGGCAGGCGTATTCCAGCCTCTTGCCGGTTGTAAAGGGGTTGTCCCTGCCTTTTCTGCAGGGCCGGTAGCAGGCTGGTACAGAACAATCCAGTCAAGCTTAGCTCTTTGTGTCTGTAAGGACACCTCCACATAGTTTTCGTGGCACCAATTTAGAAGTGATTTATTTATTTCTGGGATGTTGTTAATGTGATATTTCCTAATGGTCTCCCATCTAACTAAGTAGGTCTGGCACTGCTTAGCTTTCTGAAGTTTGCCAAAGTCGGTTGCAATGTCGATGAGTAAAATGCATACTATTAAACCTGGAGAACCTTTAGTATAGGTAGTGCTTAATTACAACAGTAATTAAACCCAGAATTATGGTCATTGTCAGGACCCACCCCAATCCACGTCTTAGGAAAACAAAAACTCTTGGAGTCAGTTCTAGTCCAAAAGGAATTTTTACTAGGACATACTTGGTTGTGGAAATACAAGACAGGACTTAGTATTGTTTTACAAATTGAAATTTTATAAAGGGTTCCCAGTTCAACCCCCCTTCCCTCAACCCCATTTGTTCAGCCCCCATCATTTTACTTCATGTCATCCCTTTCGTGGGAAAAAAGGAACTTCGAATCTTTATGGTTATTGCCTTCTTCCTCTACAGAATTAAATGAAGACACAGGCCAGATGCCTTCTTCTCTAACCCTCCCTTTTGTTCCCCCAGTTCAAAAGATTTCCCCTTGGTCTTTGAAATAACCTAAGGCAGGCTGAATCCACATGCGCTCCTCCTTCCTCGGAAGATGGCAGAATCCAATGGGGGGGGGATAATGTTTTAAACATACATTTATGAATGTGATATAAATGGATTCTGACAGTCGTAAGTCATCACATCATTAAGCAGGTCATCATGTGGCCACACCCAATGTTATGAACTTTTTTGCAGCAGTTGTTAAATGAATCCCTTTTTTTATCCAATGGGCATTTTTTGCCGGAACTGGAAATAAATGTCAGAAACTGGCAAAAACCATCAGAAATTGCAGTTATGTGACCACAGGCCATTGCAAATGGCCCAAAGAGTGAGATGGTTGCCAAGTGCCCAAAATGTGATCGTGTGGTTTATGCAGCCATCACAACTTCAAAATGGGTCATAAACAGCTTTTTTTTTGGGGGGGGAGGGTTTGTCTGTTGTAACTTTGCATGATCACTAAGCAACCGGTCCTACATCAATAATTATCTGTATAAAACACAGCTTTTTCAGCACAGCTTTTAATGCTGTATAATTTCTGTATCCCAGAACAGGTAGTTAACTTATGACCACAACTGAACCCAAAATTTATATTGCTAAACGAGACAGTTAAGTGAATTTTGCTCCATTTTACGACCTTCCTTGCCACTGTTGTTAAGTGAGTCACTGCAGTTAAGTTCATAATACAGTTGTTATGGGAACCTGGCTTCCTCAATGACTTTGCTTGTTAGAAGACTGCAGAAGGTGATCACATGAAAGCAGCTTCTTTCTCTTTCGGAGCATAAAGAAAAACAAACAAAAAAGCCCCTAAACTACTTTTTTCCCCCCTGAACACACTGTATTTGTTTCACTGACTTTGGTTCTTTGAAAACTGTCCTATAAACAGACTCTAAATCAGACAGAAGATTTTACCAAGGAAACCAGGGAAATTCCTTTCTAGGTGTTGCCATGACAATAAGTGTCTCTATCATTGCTTTCATTCTTACTGCTTTTCAGCAAAGGGAGCAGGTTTCCTTCCTGACTAATAACATTGCATCCATAGCCTGTTCAGTTGATAAGGATCTCGATATAACTGGGCCCTGAAATATGCAGGTAAGAACTTAAAAATATAGTTCTTGCCTTGTTCCCACAGCAGACCTTAATTACAAGCCAATGAAAGGAGAACCTAGTAAATGACACTACCTAACAAAAATGAAAAACAAGTATAAAAATTATGTTCGTATTTTATAATATTTTATAATCGTTTAACAAGTATCTTCTATTTGAAGAATGGAATATCTAATATTAAAATAATCATAAATGCTTTATGTATTGTATATAATGTCGCACAGAATCAAGGCTTATTTTGGAAAATAATGACTGAACCAATAACTCATGTTCTGAAAACCTTACACAATTATTTTCGTAAGAAAAATAATTTTCTTAAATTTTTTTAAACCCCATGGTAGCCCAACACTGGTTTAATACAAGTAGCCATCAACTTACAAAAATTCATTTAGTGACCTTTCAAAGTTACAATGACACTGAAAAAAGTGACTGACCGTTTTTCACAGTTACAACCTTTGCAGCATCCCCATGATCATGTGATCAAAATTCAGATGCTTCGCAACTGGCTTATATATGTGACCGTTGCTGTGTCCCAAGGTCATGTGATGACCTTTTGCGACCTTCTGACAAGCAAAGTCAGAGGGGAAACCAGATTCACTTAATAACTGGGTTACTAATGCATTAACTGCGGTGATTCACCTAACAACTGAGGTAAGAAAGGTCATAAAATGGGGCAAACCTCACTATATCTCAATAACAGAAATTTTGGGTTCACTTGCGGTCGTAAGTCAAGGAATACCTGTATATCAGAGTGGAATGGTTAAAAGACATGAAATGGAAACTAAGCGTCAGCTGATCCAGAATGCAGTAGCACATATGAGGCACTCCATGGTGCACCCATGTAACACTGCAGCCATATGAGCTGCAATGGCCTCTCACCAGGCTTCCAGGTGTAGTTCATGGTGCTGGTTGTCCTACATGGCATGAGGCCAGTGGCTTGCAGGAACACCTCTCCCCAATGGTTTCTGCCTAGATTCAGCAGAATGGGCATGCTCTAGGCCCCATTGCTGAAACAGAGCCACTGGGTGGGTACCCAGAAGCATCCCTTCTCTGTTATGTGGAATAACTTCCCCCTCTCTGGCAGCCCCATCTCTGCTTGCCTTTTAGAAGGTCACAAAGTTCTGGATCTTGCTCCAAGCAAGAATTATGAACCAAGATATGAATGGACTTAATGGACTTCTGGAGCGGGTTAATCAGTTATGAGACTTCAATGTATTTTTTTCCCTCCTGTAAAGGATTGTGACTTTGGTCCTGGTTTGTTCACTGCCTCAGTGCTTTGCTCAAAATACATAAAACTGTGCCAAGTCAGTGTTGAGTTCTGACAACTGCCTGAATGAATCCCTGTAGATTTTTGGGGGGAGATTTTGGAAATGGTTTGCTCTTGCCTTATTCCTACAGCTGAGGGAGTAATGGGCCAAGGTCATCCAGCTGGCTTCTTGTCAGAGATGGGACTAAAACATATGGCTCCCAGTTCCCATCTCAGTGCTTTTATCACTAGACCAACCTGGCTCTTAAATATACTAATATTGATGGCATTTTTACTAATTGTACAGAATATGATTGTCCCAGGAACAGTTTACTCTTTGAGATAAGATTGTAGGGTAGTGGAGCACTTTGAGTAAATTAGTTTATTTAATTTATAGTAAATTAGCACTGGCTACATACATGAATATGATATTCATGCTGCTTTTACTCAGTGATTACTCTGGATATCGTCCAGCTTTCTGAAAACGAAACTTACGATGTAATACATTAACATAATAAAAAGAGAGAGAGACTTGTTGTTTGGCTGGCATGCATATTTGTTGTATGATAAGAAGGTAGATACTGTGTTTAGGATGCATATTTTAAGACAGGCATTGCTGAGAGTTTGGAAGAAGTATAGACATAAGCTAAGCAGCAAGATACCATTGTGGGCAATTCCAAAACACGCAATAGAAAATATACATGCTGGTTTCAAACATGACGTGACTACGTACAAGGAAATTTTAAGTTTCGAAAGGAATGTCTGGTGTTTGAAATCATATAGCCTCTTGCGAGGAAAACTGTACAAGGAAAACTGTATTTTAAAACTTTTCAATAAAAAAAAAAAAAGAGAGAGAGAGAAACTGCAACCGACAATCTGGGTGTGTATTTTGAATTCCAGGTGCTGCAATGTGTAAACTCTAAGCTTACTTAAGTGAATTAATTCTAGAAAACAATTTTCCCCCTTTTCTAATACCGTATTTTCCGGCGTATAAGACGACTCAGCGTATAAGACGACCCCCGACTTTTGAGAAGATTTTCAAGATTTTTCGTCTTATACGCCAGAAAATACTTACATGCCAGTTGCCAAGTGTCCAACACAAGCCCGATTCAGCCCCGTCTGATGCAGATGGTGCAAAGCCTCCCTTTTGAAGCCCAAAGGGGCTTTTCCTTCCACCCACCCTTTGGAATAAACGCAAGAGCTGCATTCACACGACGCGCTCTTCCAGGCCAGACTCTGCAAACGGCATGCCAGAAGCCGCAGTCCAAGTCCGAACTCCGAGTCCCTGCCTTTTGGCAGCCTGCAGCTGAGCGCAATCCGGCTTTGAGAGCACATTTGCAGACGGAGCAGCCACGCGTCTGGAGCCAAGCCCCGCCCAGGAGGCGGTCAGCCAGGCAGGCCCGGAAGACGCGCTGGAGAGCCGGGCTTGGGGCGGCCATGCCGAGGCCAGCTGGCGAGGGCCGCTGCGTGGTCTGCGGGCGAGAGGGGTGCCAGGCTGCCAAGTACCGCTGTCCAGACTGCCGGGAGAGATAGTGGGTAGCAGGGCACGCTCTGCTTATGCTCAGATGCTGCTTGGGTGAGGGGGAGGGGCTTCCTACCGCTCCCGGGGTCTGGCATTTGCAAGGGGGAGGGGAAGGGGCTTAGAGGCTTTTGGGGGTGGGAAGGGAGAGTCGCGTTGGAGGGGGGACTGGACTAAGGAGGCTTGAAGTTGCTTTGCAAGAACGGGGACGCTCGATTGATTTATGTTTTTTTTCCAGCGTATAAGACGACTGGGCGTATAAGACGACCCCCCAACTTTTGAGAAGATTTACATGGGTTAAAAAGTCATCTTATACGCCAGAAAATACGGTAATATAAATAGGTGTTTACTGCACAATGCTGTATTTACTGTGGTTACATTCTGGTAATAGTTTAGCATGTATAAACATTATAGATTTCATTGTTAACTCTTACCAGAAATGAGTGGCTTATAAAAATACTTAAAATGAACAATCTACCTTCCTATTATTGAGCACAGGTGAACTCAATGACTACTATCCACTGATGGAATCAAATAAACAAGGGAGTGCATTTATTTTGCCTAGGAAAAAATTTCACTCTGGGATTTTCAACATCAGAAGTTGAAGATATATACTGTAGAAGTGGCACAATACAAAAAAAAGTATTATGTTCCACATCCTGAATTTCAACTTTTGCTTTACTATGCATGCTCTTCTATCTAAATTTTCTGTATGCACCAGTAAGTAAAATAGAAGAGAATATTTTAAGATCAGGGTTAAATTCTGGAGTCTGTGGTGCTCTCTGAGTGTTGTGGTTTATCTTGCATATGTTTCATTACCAAACTAAGTAACATCATCAATGATGGTAATGAAACATCTGGAAGAAAACCAAGCTCAGAGAACACTAAGGACCTGGCACAAATAAGTATACATGGACATAACTGCAATGTTTATTTAAATAATTAAGTGTCTGCTGCAGTTCAAAATATTTCTTGAACAGGAATGCACATAGCCCATTATCTTTACAATTATCAACTTCTGACAGAAGTATTTTATCTCTTCTACTGTATTTGCTCTATTTACAACTCAAGAATGTATCAAAATTATCTGCAGTGTGGATTATTTTTTAATGGAACTGAATCAATGTTTACTTTCTGTTTTAAAGTGCTATTTTGATAGATTCACAAGTGTACATTACCCTATCTAAATAATAGTCTCCTATTATTTTGAGGCTATTATTATCAATTACAAATTAATTCAAGGAGATAATTCATTGTGTTTGAAAATGGAAGTCTGAACAATAATGGAACATTCTGAAGGATGTTAGGTAAAAATATAACAGCAGAAGTTATTTTTTCCAAGGTACCAATCATCACTTTATTTTCTGGCACAGGTAGTCCTCGATTTACAAAATTCATTTAGTAACCATTTGAAATTACAACAGCACTTTAAAAAGTGACTTATGAAAGTTTTTCACACAACCGTTACAGCATCACCATGGTCACATGATCAAAATTCAGAAGCTTGGCAACTGATTCATATTTATGACAGTTGCAGTGTCCTGGGATCATGTGATCACCTTTTGCAATCTTCTAACAAGCAAAGTCAATGAGGAAGCCAGGTTCCCTTAACAACTGTATTACGAACTTAACTGCAGTGATTCACTTAGCAACTATGGCAAGGAAGGTCGTAAAATGGAGCAAAGTTCACTTAACTGTCTCGTTTAGCAATATAAATTTTGGGCTTAATTGTGGTCATAAGTCAACTACCTGTACTCGGATACAGAAATTATATACGGCATTAAAAACCACGCTAACTTCAATAATGTGGTGTTCTAGGCTAAAGAAGTTATGCATAAATGCATAAAAAGCCATTCTTCACCACAGCTCTGACACAATGCTGATATATTTTATGTAACTTATATGAATTGATAAACAGCCTGTTTCTAAGTAGCAAGGATGAATCACAGAAGGTAGAGTGATTTTATACCACTTCCTGTGTTGCTGGAAACAAAGACTATCAAACCACAACTCATAGTCAGGATATACTTGTTGCCCACTTTCATGGACCAGCAAGAGATAAAAAGATTTGTAGCACATGCTATATTTCTAGATAATGGCAAACATACTTGCCAACTTTAGCTTCCTTGTATTTCTTTTATTTACCCTTCAAACTATAGAGGGCTAAATAGCTTTGACAATCAACACATAAAACAGATCATGTAATATAAATGAACACTTCCAAGAAACTGCATTTTAAGGACTCAGAAAAACTGAACTCAAGGAGCTATTGTAGAATTTTGAAAACCTTGGAACATTAGGGATCAAATCAATTTTTAAGGAATTTTTTTTAGTGCTATAGCATAATATTTAAATAATTAAAATAAGCACAATGGTTGTAATTTATTTACTTTTCTATTTATATATTAAATTTCTATGCTGGCCAGCTGACAGAGGTGACTCTAATGCAGGGGTGTCAAACTGCCAGCCCACAGGCCGGATGCGTCATGCAAAAGCCATGCCCACCCCATTGCCGGCAATGGCAAAACCGTCCCAATATGTTGCGCAACGTCATGCAACGTCGCAAGTTTGACATGTCTGCTCTAATGGGTATAGTTCTATTACCCAATTCTCTCATCCTTTCTTCAAACTTACTTGTAATTTTTTTTAAAAAAAATCATGCGAACTAATAAGAAAATACTTTCTCCATGCAGAGTATTAAGACAGCAAGCTACACATAACATAGGGTCACAACTATGAAAAAGAGGATGCAATGAAAACAAGTATCTTCGTATTATTTTGTAATATATCCTGTCATCATCTATGAATGCAGTAAGCTATACTATATTGTATTGTTTTAAAGCATCTATAATATGACAGACATTAGCCTCACATTTTAATATTAAGCTTAATTAGACTGCAAGGATGACTTGTTAAATAAACCACATAATACATATAACACACAGGCCAAAATGAAACATACCAAATCACAGCTTAATACAGATAAACATTATCCCGTTTATAGAAATGTTTATGGAAACCCAGGAGGGTAACTCATATTAAACCAGACCATTGGGCCATCTAAATCAGTAAGGTTTATCTATAATGGCAACAGTTCTAAATATCAAATGAGATTCATATTTGCCAATGTGGTTTCCTCCAGTTGTATAGACTTCCAATTCCTCTTAATTCTCACCTACCATCCTTCAATTTATAACTGTGCTGAGATTTTTGAGGGTTAAGATAAACACATCTGGAGGACAGCAAATATGGGAAATTGGAAATTGAACTTAATTTTTAAGAGACAAGAAGGACATTTTGAATGTTGAAATGAAACCAGAAATTAATAGAAAGCAATGTTAAAGTTACACATTTTCTAATTTCTGAGCAATCTTCAAAGGTGACATGGCACAAAAAGCACATTTCCCTGTTTATATTATATATAACAAAAGCATGGGTTACAATGGCTGCATTTTTAGCAAGTAAAGGTCACAACAGACATGTCAATCAAACTTTTAAAGACATGCATGGTATTTATAAATATTTGATCATTCACCAATAGCACCAAATCCAATCACACACTGAGTTATTAAATTCATCTTGGGGGAAAAACTCATAAAAAGATGGTCTCAGCATGAATAAAAGCAATGACAACATGAATAAAAGCAATGACATTAGTTGATTTTGGCCAGTCAGCCTAATTCCCATAGTGGGAAGAATTCTGATAAAAATTGTAACAGTTGTGCATGTGAACAATTCACATGATATATGAATGAACTGAAACATCTGCAGATATGTGTGGGGAACAACAGAACTAGTTAGTAGTCTTGACTTCTGGAACAGAGAACTGAGAATTATTTAAATTAACTAAGGTGGGATGTATCCCTTGAAAAGAGGGCAGCTGCTGCTGCCTGCAATGCTAATGGGATGCCAGATTTGCTGTACTGTATAGTATCGCTGCATCTATTCACAGTTCAAGTGTCAGTCATGTTCATTTGTGTGTTTAATTTTATGAAGTCATAACCTATCCAGTATTTTTTAAACAAAACTAAACTTCATAGTGCTGTCTGGAATATCATTTGTGAGACAGTTAGGATCCTGATTTTCCTAACAACTACTGTATATACCTTTGCACTTCTCAGTGTTAAAAGATTTTCTAACTGTCTTCAGTTATTTGAAGACAAGCTGTTCTTTCAGTATTTATCTAATGTGGGAAAGTACTCTTTCTTATTGTCAGTGTTAGAAAAGCAAACAGTATTTCATAAACAAACATGCCCAAACATGTCTTCCTGGACATAATGCCATGGTAGGCAGAGCACAGATATTTTACATTTCTATTGTATGCTTTCAGAGCTTTGTTAGCACACCATGTATTAGGACTTTTATTTGCCATACAGAATATGATGGATTTAATCTTTCATAATAGAATACTTTCTTGGATAATATAGTGCTATTTCGTCAAATTTAAAGTATCTTGACCCTCTGTGTCTAAAAGTAGATGGAATTGGGGGGAAGGGGGAGCAAAAGAAATGGCATCTTAGAAACAGATTAAGCATGGTCCCTTATGAATGGCTAACCATTTTAGTAGTTCTATAAAATACAACACAAGATAAAAAGCAAATCAGTCAAGATATACTGAATCACGTACCATGGAAATATATATTTAGTTCAAGAAGTTTAATGCTCAAATAGACGTCTTTCTAGTTAGGTTGTTGTTGTTGTTAGCTGCGAAGTCGTGTCCGACCCATCGCGACCCTATGGACAACATTCCTCCAGGCCTTCCTGTCCTCTACCACTAGTTAGGTTAGTATGCTTTTACTTCAATGGAAGCTTTATTTCACAAAGCAAACATTGGGAAGGGATGAATATAATACAAATTGGAATTCCAGTTAAATAAATGGAAGAGATTAAAGTTTCTTAATCCATATGTTGAAGCAATCTGGACTGAATTATGATGCATGTGGTATACTTTTTTTTAAAAAAACAACAACTGGTGATTGTACAAATGGCCTTCCAGTTAGGGGGTGGGGAATAACAAACTGGATGAAGGATTATCCTATTCAGATCCTAAAATGATTTCCAAAATATCCCTTTTAGGGCGGGAGGGAGGGAGAGAGAGACAGACAGACAGACAGATGATAGATCTCACTGACAAATTATTGTCTCCGCTACCCACATGATTCTCTGAAACTAAAATTAATAGTTAATGTGATTTCAGAATTTTCTCTTTGTTTCTAATGGTAAGTGAAAAACTGATCATAATCTCAAAAATAAATCACTTCCTGCAGTTTGAATTATATGATTCAGTCTGAAAAACATTTTACCAGAAAACTCCCCAATGCTCTCCCTGCCAATGTTTTTGGAATTGTATGAATATTTAACATAGTCAGTTCAATTCAGTTCAAAGTGATGTAATCAAATCCCTACATCAAACTGATTCACCAAATCAAATCATCAAAATGCTTTAGTGAATTCATGAATTAAATTGACTGAAAGGTTTGATTGAAACACTGAATCAATTATTTGACTGATTAATATTGGATCATGGATGATTTGCAAAAAACATAAAACTAAAATACATTTCTACAGAAGAAAACCAATTTCTTAACTTGAGAAGTCTCTAAAATGTTAAAAAGATGCCATGGAAGAAGATGAAATTGTAAGATTTGAATAATTCTTATGATTGTTTTGGACAGTATTTAGTTTTAGCCTAAATATGAGACAATTTATCTATGAGACAATTGAATAAATATTTAACCCTATTTTTCTATATGTAATATGACATATTTCTTGGCCACATCATCCCAGTCCACTAATCTGTTTCTCTAGCGATGTAGAATAAAGGGAGGGATCACCTGGTGACCTAGTTCCTATCCCTATTTTTGCTACTGCTATGTAAAAAGGTTTAAACATGGAATAACTAAAGCTACTCCTTTTGAGATTGTCCATGCTAATTACTTATAGCATTATATTCAATGGCTCTGGAAAACTTGAGGTAATGTAGATCATTATCCACATTATTCAAACACATCTCAATGTATTGATATTAAGTTCTCTACCCTTCTAATCTTTTGCCTGTTCATTTCCTTCTCTTTCTCCCTGGTTCTTGCATCATTATTCATGTCATGTTTGCTGATGCTTAATGAACAAACATCAACCTATATCTGTTGCTAGCTGAGCTGAATGGTACATTTGCTCTGATCTAGATATAGGACGTATAGAGAGTGTTTTGGGTGCCAACTAGAGTGGAAATTATCTCATAATTTTCAATTTTAAATAACTGAGATCAAACACTGATGAATCATTGAGAGGAAGCTACAAAGGTAGACTAAATCACTAACTATTTGCAATCCACATACAGAGAACCCATAAGCCATATTTTAACCATGATTTCTAAAATAAGTCACAGAAGCTTAGTCTACAGTTAACTGTAAGCCGGAAGCAGATTCACATGACACTGCCAATCTCAAAATAAATCAGGAAGACTGTAAGTTAATGTTACATATTATTTAAATTTGTTAGAATATGTGTGTAAATATGCACGTGCACAGAAACTGTAACATTTACAAAACAGTAATAGATGACTGCAGTGGGAAAAACAAATCAGTATTTTATGAAAATGCTGTTCCCTATGTTTTTTTCCTAGTCTTAGCAGCCTTCCTTTATTTCTCAAGTGTGTCAGAAAATAATCTTAATCCTGTCAGAAAATGTGGGTTATAGACTTAATTTTTTCACCTCTATATCTTTATTGGTTTTTTTTACCTTTTTCCCCTGAATATTTACCCATCACTACTCCATGTGACGTGAGAGAAACTAAAATGCAGGTGTATGGTGGTCATGACCATCATATGTAGAATGGGAAAATCTATTTTTCCTTCCTTAAAACCTTTGTGAAAAATATTTATTGGTTAGCCCCCTCTATCCCCCCATCAAGGATTGAACAACATATGAAGTCATAACTTCAGTAAATAAACATTCTCTTTTTCTCTTAATCACAATTCTGCCCATGGCTGAAGTTCAAATATAACACTAAATCTACCACACTATGGTGTAATGTATTTGTGAAGATCCTACAGTCTTCAAGTGAGGATTCACATATTCTCAAGTGGGAGTCGGTGGATAGTAGATCAAATTTCCTAATTCTCAGACTAGATGGGAATGTGTTGGACCCCCGAAAGTTCACCAACCATCACAAAATAGCCAGAATCCTCAAAATGCATTTGTATTCCACCTAAGGCAGGTACTAGTGAGTAAAGGGTTACAATCCCCCAGTGAAGCAGTACTAGCCTAAGAACTGAGGGTGGTCTTCTGCATGCATCCAAACTAAAGGTGGGGCAAGAAGGAAATGAGATCAATGAACAAATCAGACCACCTGGGATCAGCAGCAGTCCATTCTGTTTGAGTTGTCCTTTTACAATTTTTCTAACCTGCCCCAATCAAAGATTTGGGGTTGCATACAACTATGCAAATGCATTTTTAAAAATCCTGAAACTTTTCATTGCCTCCCCACTCTGATATACCCACCAAGACGAATTACCCATCATATTGAAAACATGATGAAACAAAATTATGTTAACTTCTTTACAGGTTAGGATGCTGAGCTTGTCGATCAGAAGGTCGGCAGTTTGGCGGGTCAAATCCCGAGTGCCGTGTAACAGAGTGAGCGTCTGTTACTCGTCCCAGCTTCTGCCAACCTAGCAGTTTGAAAGCATGTAAAAATGCAAGTAGAAAAATAGGGACCACTACGGTGGGAAGGTAACAGCGTTCTGTGCGCCTTTGGCGTCTAGTCATGCCGGCCACATGACCACGGAGATGTCCTCGGACAAGCGCTGGCTCTTCGGCTTTGAAACGCAGATGAGCACCGGCCCCTAGAGTCGGAAACGACTAGCACCCATGTGTGGGGGAACCTTTACCTTTACCTTACCTTAGAGACAAAAACTGCATGGACCTTGGGGCGGGCGGGGGGGGGGGAGAATTACAAAACGTGGAGGCCACTCTCTAAGGATTAAGTGAATTCTATTTCTACCTACCATCTAAATAAAATAGCCAAGAACACATTACCGCACCTCCTACCAGAATAAATCAGTAGAAGGAGAGACTGATCTGGTTCAGAAAAATAGCACTGTAAGTGAAGAATGATTACCTAACTCTTTCCTTCCTTCCTTCCTTTCTTCCTGCCTGCCTGCCTCCCTGCATTTCTCCTAGACTGCTTTTCAGTGGTGACTTATGAGCAAAGAACACAACTTGGCAAAAAAAAAAAGAAAGAAACTCTGTGGAACCTGTATACTTTTCAGCCAGAATAAGATTTTCTGAACCACTCAGGCATGTCACAGTGCACAGCCATATGGTTTGACACGTTTGCCAACTAATATAAAATTCATTATTCAAACCACTCACCCTATGACAGTAAGCTAATACAAAAACTTTTGAAATATTATATTGAAAATATTTTTGGAGAGAATAAGAATAAGCTTTTCTATTAAGTTTGAAAAACCTATACATAAAATATATATTAATACATTCTAAAAGATGGCACCTTGGGAACTAATTTGGGAACTCATGCAAATCTGATCCCTGTCATCTTGGTTTTATGCAGCATTTTTATAAGTCTGAGGAAGCACACTGGCATGCTGTTAGAGGACATTTTCCATTTGCAGAAGCAAAGAAAATGAAGGTGTCCTTGGTTTCTTTTGCCTGCCTTTATTTATGGGCAGATCGATACAAGTATCAACAGTAGAATTGATTATTTTAGCCTTATCAAGTGTGACTTTCCTTCTTAAAATAGTCCCTAAGTGAATAACTTCTTAGTAGTGCAGAACTGATTATTATTTGATACAGTGAAGTTCAGCAAAGAGAGGCCTACATATCAATTGGGATCAGAGAGAGCAACAATGAGGGAATGACTGTACTCAACATATTATCACAATGCAATGTTTTAAATCAGGATACACATCGTTGTATGAAGTGTACATGAAAATCCTGAGTCATGTACAATGTATTTTTAATCAGGACCAAATTTTGATAGTAAAAATGAAAGGTTCTGGAATATTATAATAATGTGCATTCATGTAACAGTATTCAATATTCAAACACACTACTTTAAAAAGAATCCGCAGTATACAGTTACCACAGTAATTATATTTTATGTTCTAATTTGGCTACGAAACATTGTTGATGGGTGGAGATCTATGGAAACTACCAAAAAAACAAAAATGACAATGACTTCATCTTTTGTTCTTGGATTCCCTTCAATGTGCGTCAACATTGTAAGATACATTTTACAGCATACTTTAAAAACATAGAAGCAAAACAAAGAAATGAAACTATATTTATTGCATTTCACAATAAATATAGTATTATATTTTACAACTAACAGAAAACAATGTAAAGTCAAGTAGCACTGTGTATTATCATCTGCATTTTAATAGATTCATTGTAATACACAGTATAAATTTCTTCAATTTTTTGGCAGCAAATTGTAAATCAATGCAATAATAAAATATAATACATTTCCTAAAATTAAGCAGCCTCTCATTTTTTTAAAAAATGCACATAATTCAATACAAGAATGATTTTCACCTTTACATTTACAAGATTTAGTGTATTAAGATTAATTATTGCAAACCTAAAACCCTATCAAATAATCCTATCAAAAGTCAGTGATTATTAGTAAACCATTCCTTTTTTCCTTCAACAAATTTATAAATTTAATACAAACAGAAATATATTTCGATTTTTATATTGCTATCCTTTTCCATATAGTATTACAATTAATAGCAAATAGCCTTGAAAAATGGAAAAATACAAAATTTCCTGCATTCTCTTAGTACAGTGAGCTGTAAACTAATATGTATCTTAGAACATGAAATTGATTTTCTTAGCCATTTGAAACAGGATTCCTTTTGGTTAAAAAAAAGTTTTACAGTTCATGAGGTTTAAAAAGGCACACATTAAAGGATAAGGCACACCAAGATCTCGTACAGTTTTATAAGATTAGGACCAAGATATGGTAACTTATTTGTGAACTTGACACAACAGGTTTATCACGTAAAGATTATTCATCCCTATCTTAGTAACCAAAAATTCATACAGGCATTTGGATAATGAGGATAGACATCTATACATACTTGGCATATTTTAAACTTGAGTCTATCATTGCCTAGATCAGGGTTTTTCAAGCTGTGTTTTCAGAGGAGAATTTAATGGGATTCAGTGAAAGACTAAGGGCAGAAAAAGAATGTACTTGAACAAAAGTAGAAACATCCACTGCAGATTTTTTTTCTACAGTGAAAAGGGTAGTGTTCAAAAGCATTTGTTTTCATGATGACTCATTATTTTGTATGTAGCTGAAAGGCAGAAAGCTGACCCAGGAAACTGGTTTTTTTAACTAGCAGGTTTTGCAGTCTGAAAAAGTTAAAAAAAATAAAATCCCGGAACTAATACCTATAAAGCACACCAAATACAGGCTGATACAGTTGTGCTATGTAGTGATTACATGATAGGCAGAAGACAGAAGCCAACAGTCAAGGTGTCATTGCTAATCAGGTTATGCTTTGATGGGTGAATTCTCAAATTAAATAATTTGGAAAGGGGAACAAATTTCTGTTTTCCTTTAGGTGAATCTTGACTGACTGCCATCCAGATGATGTCAACTCTCAACAACTGCATAAATAAATTCTCACGGACAGAATCCATCCCAACTTGATTGTTCAGGTCTTCCAATGGTTTGTTCATTATCATTGTAATTTTTAATATTTTTAATATTTTTAATTTCATAATTGGTATTTTTCCACTGGAAGGAACATTGCAATAAGCTAGGTAATCAAAATAACCCTAATATCAGCTTTAGATCTCTTTTTCATTATGTATCTGAAGAACAGATAAGCAGCAGATTGTTAAATATATTATATCTCACTCAATCTGACCACTTTATATCACTGGCATAAGAATTATTGTGTATGACTCTTGGTTTACCAAGAAGCTCAGAGAAATGACTCAGCTGCAGAGATATGCAAGCAGTGGTGGGATTCAGCCAGTTTGCACCACTACGGCAGAACCGGTAGCTAATTTTTTGTTGCCCAGGCCCAGAATGGACTTTGGGAAGCAGCATCCACACAGAGAACCGGTTGTTCACATATTTGAATCCCACCACTGTATCCAAGTGAAGGTTGTGAAAAACGAGGAATGAATCTGTCCAACTGCAAGTATGAACCCATAGCATATTTATTTCTCTACCCTTATTGCATCCATGAATCCTCATCCAGAAATTTTGTTTAGGACAACTTGATCCACTCTGTGGAAAAGCAGTGGAGTTAACTATTTAACTGGCTCTTAGGACGTGTTTTCCAGATTCTTTGAGGAAAAAATATTCATATTCACTTGGAGTTAAAAGCTTCCTGAACTGTCATCTCTTATGAAACTATCAGAAACTATTATTTCTCCTTCTAGAGAACAAGAAAACAGATTGGTACCGGACCGCAGACCATAGGTTGGAGACCCCTGCCCTAGATTAGGGGTAGGCAACCTCGGCTCTTTTATGACTTATGGACTTCAACTTCCAGAATTCTTCAGCCAGGCACACCTAAAGGGCCGAGTTTGATGACCCCTGTTCTACAGCTTGAGTGCATAGCCTTTTCTGGGCTGGAACCACCCCAAACCTTTGAGTCGCACCTCAGAAACCATTCTCTAATAGAGCCTGACAAATAGTGGTTCCCATAGTAATGGGAATACTAATATTTTAGAGTGCCTTCTAGTGTGACCCAACCATCCTTCTCCCAAAATAAGTTATGTGGACAGGCTTTATGTTACTTCAGTGAAGGTTAAATAAGGTTGTGAAGATAGAAATGACCCACACTTAAAGTTCATGGCATGTCTTTACAATGACATTTAAATTCAGTTGAAACAATTCTTCTTTAATCATATTCTTAGTGCAGTTAGTGCTCCATTATGTTCTGGGTTGAAGTACATGAGTCATAAGAGCCAAGGTTGCCTACCCCTGCCCTATATGGATTGTTCTCCATCTGAAGGATGGAAAGCCTGGCCTCCTGCCCTTGGGAGCTATCTGTACCGAGCAAGACCTGGAGAGGTGAAGCATATGCTTCTCAGAACAGCCTAGCATAGGCCATCCCATCAGAAGCTGGTTGGCTTCCCCAGGAATAAAATTTAGCCACCAATTGGGTTTTGTTTTGTTTTGTTGTTGTTTTTTTAAAAATCCTTACAGCTTCACTTCTTACTTGCTTAGCAAGCAAATTGGGAACGATAGGAGTTGACATTTTATGAAGGGAAATAAGAGCTGACCTTGGGGAAAATGCGAGAGAGACATTAAGGACAAGAAATTACACTGTCTGGAGACTGAAGGAAGCATGAGAAAGAAATTCATAATAACCTGCCCTGGTTTGGTTTAGGACAAGATGGGACAGAAATAAACTTAGGCAGGCTTTCAACATTTCTTAAAATACTCTACAACAATAAAGTAGCATTTTTGCAATCCCTGAAGTGTCTGTTTCACTATTTTGAACCTTTACTGGCCCTGCTTCAAGGGCAGAGTCCAACACAATGTGGAGCCAAAAGATTTTATCCCTCAAATGCTTAACATATATTTTTAAAACATGTTCTTACAACAAAACCAATTTGTTTTTTTCCATTACTGTAAGATTTTATTGAGAATAAACTTTCATTATATTTTGCAAACTGCAGAAAATATTGCAGAATGTCTTTTTCAACTCCAGTAACTATATTGAATTTTCAGCCTCTGTACACCAAATATTCCAGCATGAATTTAATATTGCTCGTTTCTAATTGTATTTATTTCTTATGTACTATTAAATGTTTAAGAAAGGGAGACTATTTTGGATATTTTATAATAATTTCCAAATCACTAAGCCTTTGTGTGTGAAAAAGTTTTAAAAAGCAGAATAAAACCATTGCCCTTTTGGTGGTAGTATGAAGACATAACTGCCTATTTATTCTCAAAATATTTTATTGTATATGATTTTCTACCATGTGATGAAAATCAAATCCATAAAAGATACTTGTAGCTGGAAGTTGTCATAGTTAAATTCTATCTAATTACTGGAAAAAGCAGAACTTTGGAGCCCAACTGGATCATAATATACCTTTAAAAAGACCACATCTGCAAATTACTGCATCACAGTTTAGGCTGAGATGTTGCGAACTGCCAATTTCTATTTATATATGAGATATCGCAAGGATGTCTACCAGCACCTAAAAGTTCAGACTAAGCATTTCTTGTCTTTCTATTATTCTTGACATAATTTGGAATGAGTACTCATTTCTACAGACTAAATTGCAGCAAACTTTCAGCTCCTAAATTTTCCATGTAACCTTCCTCCAAGAAGATGCACGTAAATATTTTCTTGAAGGTTAGCTAAATCATAATTTGTATTTTGCTCAAATTTTACCAACTCTGTTTAATTTCAAATATGCTTTGCTGAAACAAGCTTCTTTCACGCTCACCATAATTAGTCAGATTAATTATGTTAATAATCCTGGTCATGCCACACTCTTTGTATGTATATTTGGCATCAATTAATAGGAAAGATTTTGCTGGCACCCACTTCCCGTAACCTTCCATTATAGATAAAATCTTGTGACAATTCATTCTCATGATGAACGGAAACAAGTATACTCACTTTGGCATTCAAGATTTATACCGCGTTTTAATGATGGAATTTTAGTCCAAAACATATACAAGGCACCAGTTACGTAATCAGCCATGCTTAACATCACACCGTAATAATTCATTCTAAAAATATTTTCCTTTAAATTACATGTATTTTTTAAAAAGTGATATATACTGTATATATATATATAATTGAATTTTAAAAGAAGATTCATAAAAAAAAACAATGTGTGTGTGAGAGAAAGAGGGAGAGGGGGAGAGAGGGAGGGAGGGAGGGAGGGAGAGAGAGAGAGAGAGAAAGAGAGAGAGAGAGAGAGAGAGAGAGAGACTACTAGAGTAATTTGCCAATTTTCTTCGAACCTTATTAAGGTTCCCCTTCCCTGCCCATAATAACTAAGCCAAAGTATATCAATAATCCAAATGCTTATTAATATTATGAGAAATGAAACAAAATAAAGCAGATCTTGACAGAAAAAAGGGATATACAAAAGGCTGTAAAGGTATTTGCAGTAAGGTGCCAGCTGCAAAGAAAAAAATCCCTTAAGGTTTTGCTCTCTAAAATGCTGAAGATGTTTGTATACTTGTAAGATCTTCCAAGAAAAGATACTATTTATATCCAAAGCTTAATTTTACTGAAAATTTACTTTCCTTGTTCTGCTTGTCTGAAACCCCAACCAGAAGAGACAGAGAACCTTATTCTTTTTGTAAGGTTTACAGCATGCTTTAATATATCACTTAAGAGTTCTATATTTATATGATCATAAATTTTTGCTGTTGGCCTGGGGCCAGAACGGAGGTGTGCCATTCTGAAAGTGGTCAGTAGACTAAATAGAAGAGCCCGCCCCCCCACTCTCTTGTTTATCTTAGCTATCTATTCCTTTGTTAATGTTAATGTATTTGTCTTACTGCTTTAATCTTTTATAATATCATTTTATCAGACTGTAAACTGCCCAGAGTCATGTGACAGTGAGAAGGGCAGCAAATAAATTTAATAAAAATAAAACATTTCTCAAAATATTTTATGTGTATATTCTTCCAGGTTTTAATAGATGTATTTTTATGCAGCCTATATATAGGATACCATAACTCCAGAAAATTCATTATCACCATATTGCAATAAAGTCGGCCATTTCACAGCAATGCAGGTAATCCCCGACTTACAACAACAATTTCTATTGCTACGTGATGTAATCTCCCCATCACACGACCCATCACAAGACTCCCACTGATGAGTCACACCTGACCTATCACAAGACCAATTACAAGACTCACACCTGACTCATCCCAAAACCCATCACAAGACCCTCACTTGCCATACCCACACCCGACCCATTGCAAGATCTGCTGGCCACACAAAGCCCTTATAAACAGAAGAACACTGATACTGACAACCCTAAACTCCATTGAAGATGTTACCCAGCCCAATAATGAAACGTTTGGAAACCAACCCACAAAGCTCGGAAAACGAAACTTCGCCCTCAAGTGATGCAATCATAGTGACATGTCACATGATTGCATTGCTTAGAAACTGAAATCCCAGCACTTCCAGTTATGAATGTAACTTGATACAGGGGTCATTAAGTGGGGAGAGTCCCACCTAAGGAGCATAGGGATGCTGCAAGGGGATGGGGGAAGTGCCAAACACCAGGAAGCCCAAACAGCATGACCCAAAGCGTTCAGCCATCCTCACTTCCCCGCTTCGTCGAAACGTTGCCCTGATACCTCCAATTCTACGTGGGGAAAAACCTGAATGACCAAAGATCTACATACATACATACATTCATACATACATACACACACACACATATATATATACTGTATATATATGTGTGTGTGTGTGTGTGTGTGTGTGTGTGTGTGTGTGTGTAAATTTTTTCCTTGCTAGGCCTCAAACATGGGACAAATCTTATTTCCTTTTTCAACCTAACCCAAGGCCATCCACAGGCAGTAGTCACAGCAGTGACAGCTCATATTTGTGTTAGCAATCCAAAAAATTTATATATATATATATATATATATATATATATATATATATATATATATATATATATATATATATATATATATATATATATATATATATATATATATATATATATATATATATATATATATATATATATATATATATATATATATATATATATATATATATATATGTGTGTGTATATATATATGTGTGTGTATATATATATATATATATATATGTATATATGTATATATATATATATATATATATATATATATATATATATGTGTGTGTGTGTGTGTGTGTGTGTGTGTGTGTGTGTGTGTAAATTTTAGATTGCTAACAAAGAATTAAAGGGAGAATTATATATATATAATTATATATATATATATATATATATAATTCTGCATGGATTTTCTGATTAATTATTAATTTATAAACATTAACATATAACTGACTATTTATGGTTTTTAAACTTCTCACATTTAATATTAACCTGGGTTGTTCTTGTGGCATAATCAAAAAGAGAAAATTATGAAAAAAGGACTGTCAAACTATAAGAAATCAATGTCTCTCAGATCACATGTAATCCTCTTAGCCACTGAACCAGCTTTATCCTCTAGCAATAAAGATGAAGTGTAGTGTACATTGAGGCTTATATGCAGCTAATAAGAATAGTTCAGAATGCAGAGCATTGTACCTAATTTAATTTTGCTTAGTTATAAAATATTTCAAACTAATAAGGTATTTTTTTAAAACCAGGACACTTATACCCAGTTTTAAACTATGCAAAGCAGCTGACTAAAGTGTCTTGCAACTTCACACTCAAACTATTTAATAATATTGCAACAGCTGCTTTAGTCATTTGTTTTCACACTTCTCTAATTTTTAGTTTCATTTACAACCAAATCACATTTAGATAGATTTATGGTTTCTCGTAAGCTATGATATATAATGTAAACATGTTTAGGGATCAAGAACTTAAAAGGAGGTTAATAAATCTTCTTGGAAGAATATTTTTTTCACTACTTCATGGGTAGAATGTTAAGAACATTTCCTGCTACTAATTACACTCATTTCTAATCACTACATTCTAGATCTAGATTCCCCAAAGTTGACTTAAACAAAGTAAAGAAGGAATTAGCATATTTAAACAACTTTAAGGATATACTTTGTTCTGCAATATAGTTTCTATGCTAAGTTTGTACATCATGCAGCAATCATGGTTTTTAAAAAGTGCATAGTGATTTGTTTTTACAATTTAGAAATAATAATGATTTATGCATCATGCTAAGCCAATCACCCAATAACTTACTAAAATATTGTATGAACTTGAACATCGTTATTTGTGTTTCATCAATGTGCTACTTGGTACTGACGGTTCTCTACAATTCTTCTGTCTAGCGTGTTATGTTCTTAGGTAAACTGAGCCAATCTCCTTTTTGCCCTTTTCCTTTCTGACATACTCATATTGAGTGGCTAGCTATGTTTAGCTTTTTCCATAAAAAAATATAGACTTTGGTTTTCTCTTATCAGTATGATGCCTGAGTACTTTGCTATATTTTCTTGGCCATTGTATTATACATTCTTACATTAGAGCTTACAGCTGAATTGATATCTATAGGATTACACCAAAGAACATCTATAAAAACAGAATTCTGAAATCTAAATTCTATCCTATAATTCTATAGCTTTGCGTTTAATGCTACTAAACATCTTGCATAAATAATGACAGCATAATCAGTTAGACCAATTTGAATAAAATTATGATTAATGTATGAAATAAACCATATCCAGTTGGTCACCTTTGGTAAAAACATAAAACAATTCTATGAATTAAAATCTATGTGCCTGTTGAGATTTTGTAATCAATTTTAAATATGCTCATAAATTAATTGAATGAGGCTTGTTATTAGCAAGACTGTTACTTGTTACATCTTTCACCTTTTTTTGTATTTGACAATTAAGTATGTCAAAGACTTTTATACACCTATAGAAAGACAATACATCCAGAAAAAATCACTATCCTGTATAACATTAGACTTTAAAGTAACAGAAGCACTGCAACATATCCATTATATACAGTACTGGTGGTGAAGTGGTTAGAATGCAGTATTGCAGGTGAAATCTGCTCACAGGCAGGAGTTTGATCCTGATGGGAATTCGAGATTAAGTCAGCCTTCCATCCTTTCAAGGTAGATAAAATGAGGACCCAGATTGTTGGGAGCAATATGCTGACTCTGTAAATCACTCAGAGAGTGCTGTAAAGAACTATGGGGCAGTATATAAGTCTAAGTGCTATTGTTGTCACTACTGGAGCTTGAGATGTTTTTCAAAACCATATGTACCATCAATGAGAAAAGACCCTGTTGCCATTGCTACAAATTCTAATAAACCTAGAGACTCAAAATGACTTTAAAATTGGGATCCAAATTAGAAGTATTAAAAATATTGATGTGACTTAAGTTGAACGAAACTACAATCTGTAGATTTCACGTTACTCAAAGACAAAACCTGCCCTGTGGAACAGCTTCCCACCAGAGGTTCAGATGGCCCCAATCCTGTTATCCTTTTGCCAGATACTGAAGAGCTGATTGTTTCCCAGGCATTCAGATCAAGGGGTAGATGGTGATACTATTGATGGTGAGTAGGGTTAACAATTTATTCTTGGGCACCAGAGGGATATGTTAAGGTAGTTTGTTTGTTTTAATCTTGTAAACTGCTCAGAGGTCACTCAGAGAGCAGCAATGGGAGATATAAATAAATAAAATATTCTCCCATATGAGGCTGGCTATACACTGAGGTCATCACAGGAAGTCCTCTTCCAGATGTTCCTTTCTGACTTTTAAAGCACGATGGAAAGCAAACATGGAAAAGGGTTTCTCCTTTTCTCCAACTATGTCTAAGAGATCTGGGCTGTAAAACTCCTGCCAATTATTATAGGGCAGGCGTACAGTACAGAAACTGCTCAATCGTGGCTACCTTCTCCCAGTTGTCTTAATGTATGTCACCTAAGTTTGGTAGGCTTATCTTGTACTATAAAAGTTTATCCAATAATAAGGAAGCTTTTCAACTTAAATTTAATCCTCTTAGTTTGTACAGGATATCTACTCCTTAAGAGAAGGAAACAATTTTGATTATCTTCATCAATCATTTGCCCTGGGAAGCAGACAATGATCTAATGTCAGCAGCAACTCACTAGTGTTCCCATAAAATATATATTTTAAAATAAACAAAAATAAAATAGATGTTTTATTGTGTATTACACAAAATTATACTGGTATATAAAAGCAAGTATAAAGAATAAATGGAGATTTTTTTCCCCATTTTTGTTTAGACAGCTTTTCAGAGTAGCAGAATTAGGCAAATGGTTTCAAATGCCCTACAAACCACAATATACGATTAGTAGTTATCTTGGGCCTAATAGAGTACAAGTTGTCATTTTCAGATTTATAAATTCCATCTCCAGTTTTATGTTTGATGTCTCCAGAAGATGAAATTCCTATTTCACAAAGCCAGAAACAGTCTGTTCTACAGATTGTCAGCTCATCCATTATTCAGGACTATAGACTAAAAAGAAAAGTATTATACATAAGCACAACAGAAATGAAATCTTTTAAAACTCCTGCTTGATCTGCTTGACTTGCAGGAGAAATCAGCTATTACAAACTGAACTTTTTTTGTTTTGAGTAGTGAGAAAATAAACAAAAAGATTTAGAATACATTAATAAATAAATGCCTGTATGTCTCTCCCATCTTTGTTCTTAAACAGTATGAATTATTTAATAAATACTATTCAATATGAGTAATTTGAATTACAAATTAGAACCTTTCAAATATTTAAAGAAACCAATTTGTAAATATACCACAAAATATTATCCTCAATTTCTTCTTTATGGCCAACAATATTCCAATAATGACAAGAATTTAGAAATAGGCAAATAGGCAAAATAAAAGACTGGCAAACCTCTTCAAAACTAAGTTATCTCTATGTCTGTTCTTATTATTCTTTGTTTGTCATATCAGAATTTAAGACTGTGAATGCTAGTGTTGGAGGAAGGACTAATCAAATTTTAAACACTCAGGTTAGATGCTTAAAGTATTTAGTCTCTACACACAACAGATCCCTATTTTTCATTGAAAACTCAAAAGAAACCTTTTATGTTCTGTTTTAATCACTTACCTTGGAGTCTTTGCATCACTCCAGCAATATCCCGGGATGTTCTTCCTGCTAATCTTGAGGATGCCATTGTGCCGTGTGGCAATGGTGTTGTTTTTTTCTGCATGATTGTCTATATGAAGGGCAACGTTTTAGCAGTTCTCTTTATAAAGCATCATTAGTTGCAGACCGGCATGCCATCACAAGTCATGGCAGCTTTAAACAGTGGGCATATAACTGTCTGGCTTGCCACTGTTTTAGGATTGTTCTCATTCAGTAGCTTGCAATTCAGGCCTGAAAAGATATAGAAATACACAAGAAAGTTTGAGAGAACACCTGTACATTGGTACAAAAACACCTCCTCGTACTTTCACTAGATCAGATATTTAGAAATCTGATTTATTGGCTACTCCATGTGACTAATGATTTAATACTATGAATTACATTGGTAAAATAGAAGAAATCATGCACTACATCAACACTAAAATTTACAAACTGTTGTGAGCTAGTGTTTTGAGCAAACCTTCGAATTCACACTAAGGCAACGCAGTTGGTTAAAATGTGAAGTTTAATGTTATTATTGCAGAAAGGTTTAAGTGGTTAGAAAATGAATATAATAGAACACACTATTTAATGGAGATCTCAGTTATTTTGATATTGCAACCCAGGCTACTATAACAACAATAACAGCACATTTTGTTCTGTACACAGCTAAAACAATATTTGTTTGTTTCCAAAAAGTGATCGATACTTACACATTTTCACAGAAAATTTGTTATGGTCTGAAATACTAGGTTGTTTGCTTAGGAAATTCTCTTGGCTTCCTATTCTAGGTGAGATGAGAACTAGCAGTTACTGAACAAATGCCTCATAAAAATCAATATAGTGATGCTAGCAGAAAACAGGGTCCTTCGAAAAGTCTCATATGTGAAGAAAGAAAGATATCTAAGATGTAACAAGATAGGTCCACAAATCAAAGACTACCTGAGGCCCTTATGTCTTCATCCACTTTATAATTTTACGTGCTTTTACCACATATTTGCTAGCCTTAAGGAAGTGGTAGGACTATCAGTTAAGGAGTGTGGGGGAGCTGCAGAGGAATGGAGGAAGGCTATGGGGAAGGCTATGGAGGCCTGACAGAGCCTGAATGCAAACTCGGGGAGGCCAGGGAAGGACTGATACAGGACATTCCTGAGTTGAGGGAGAGCTAATAAAGGTTGCACACAGACGGGAGGGTGCTACAGGCAGGATCAACTTCTGGAGTGATTTGCAATCATCACTGCTGGCTTCCCCATTGACTTTGCTTGTGAGAAGCCAGCAGGGAAGGTTGCCAATGGCAATCTTGTGACTGTAGCTCTTCGCAATGTTGTAACTGTGAGCCTGTCACCTGAGCACCCAGATTGCAAACTGCATGTGCATGACCCCATTTGGTGCTGCAATAGCCAGAAAGTTGAGAACTGGTCATTTTTTCAGAGCTGCTATGCAGGCAGTCCTTGACTTACAACCACAATTGAGCCCAAAATTTCTGTTGCTAAGCGAGACATTTGTTAAGTGAATTTTGCCCCATTTAGCAACCTTTCTTGCCACAGTTTGTCTGTGAATCATTACAGTTGTTAAATTAGTAACGCGGTTAAAATGGATCTGGTTTTCCCATTGACTTTGCTTGTCAGAATGTTGCAAAAGGGGATCACATGACCCCAGGACACAGCAGCTGTCATAAATATGAACCGGTTATCAAGCATCCAAATTTTTATCACATCACCAAGGGGATGCTGCAACGGTCATGATGTGAAAAACAGTCATGTCACTTTTCTCAGTGCCGTTGTAACTTTGAACAGTCACTGAATAAACTGTTGTATAACAAGGACTACCTGTAATTTTGAGCAGGCACTGAAAAATGGATACAATTCAAAGATTACCTGTATTTATACTTTATTAAGATAAGCTGTTGATCAGTAGTTATATTTTTTTAAAGTTTATCCACTTTACTCAAGTGTACTAAGGATCTTTCCCACCCACCTCCCTTCTCTCAATCAGCAGAAAACTATACTGGTATGAAACTGCTGACTTCCATGCTAATTTCTATCCAGTCTCCGCTGTCTTTGTTGCTAATCACTGCTCAGTCCTGCTAGCAAAGCTGAACTGATTAACACCTTATGGCGGGTTGAAAGAGTTTAAAGAAAGGTTGAAAGGGCAGTGCCTTTGTTAGATACTACATTTATAGCAATACTACTAAGAACGACTTAAGACTAACTCACTTATGGACTGGGGGTAAGATGAGGGCAATTGTGAAAACAAGAAAGAAAATAAACTTTTTCAGGACACAATTGTGTCAGCATTAAGTACAAACAAACAACAACAACATCATCATCATCATCATCATCATCATAATGGAAGGGACCTTGGAGGTCTTCTAGTCCAACCCCTGCTCAGGCACGAAACCCTATACCATTTCAGACAAATGGTTGTCCAGTCTCTTCTTAAAAACTTCCAGTGCTGGAGCATTCACAACTTCTGGAGAACCTTACTTTTTTCACCACTGAATTTCATTTTGTTAGATAGTGCCCAATGTTCAAGTCTGTCAAGATCCTCCTGTATCTTAAGGCTATCTTCTGCAGTGTTGGCTATTCCTGTCAGCTTGGTGTCGTCTGCAAATTTGATGACTTCCCCATCTATCCCCTCTTCCAAATCATTCATAAAGATGTTGAAGAGCACTGGGCCCAGAACAGTGCCCTGGGGCACCCCACCACATACTTCCCTCCATATAGATGCAGTTCCACTGAGGACCACACACTGAGTACATCCAGTCATCCAGCTATGAATCCATCTGGTGGTGATGCTGTCTAACCCACATTTTTCTATCTTATCAAGTAGTAGGTTGTGGTCTACTTTATCAAATGCCTTACTGAAGTCCAAATAAATTATATCCACAGCATTCCTCTGGTCTACTAATTTTGTCATCTGGTTAAAGAATGCAATAAGATTTGTCTGGCATGATCTGTTTTTGACAAATTGACTTTTGGTTATGACTTTGTTTGCCTCTAGGCGTTCGCTGATTCGTTGCTTGATTATCCTTTCCAGAATTTCTTAGATATTGAGGTCAGGCTGATAGGTCTGTAGTTTCCTGGATCCATTTTTTTCCCTTTTTTGAAGATGGGAACTACATCAGCTCTTTTCCAGTCCTCTGGTAGTTCCCCAGTGCTCCAGGATCTTTGAAAGATACAGTTCAGTGTTTCTGAGATCACATCTGCCAGTTCCTTCAGAACCTTGGGGTGTAATCCATCTGGGCCTGGTAATTTGAACTCATCTAGGGTGGACAGGTGTTCTCTTACCATTTTCTTGCCTATCTTGAGTTTCTAATCTGTTTTTTATGGTACTGTTTTTGATAGGTTGGACTGTTTTTTCTCTTTGTATACTGTAAAGACAGATGCAAAAAACAAGTTAAGTAGTTCTGCTTTCTCCCTGTTGCTTGTCACCTTCTTGCCACTTTCTCCCACTAATGGACCAATCATTTCCTTAACTTTTTTCTTGTTTTTTACATGTTGAAAGCAGCTTTTTTGTTATTTTTGACTTTTGTAGCAAGCCTTAGTCATTTTGAGCCTTAGCTTTCCTCACTTTTTGTAAGCTCAGGCTATTTGCTGATATTCTGCCTTAGTTATGTGCCCCTCTTTCCACTTATTATACAGTACTTGTCCTTTTTGTCTTTCAGTTTATCAGAGAGTTCTTTATGCAGCCATGTTGGTTTCTTTTGAGAGCTGTTATTTTCTTCTTTGTTGGTATTGTGCTAGACTGGGGTTTTATTATCTCACTTTTCAAAATTTCTCAAGCTTCTTAAGTTGTTTTTTCCCTTGACTATTCTCCTCCATGGAATCCTTCCCAAGCTCTAACTTTATTGAAATTAGCTCTCTTAAAATCCAAGAGTCTCGTTTGACTATCTTCTATTCCTTGTGCTTGCATAATGTTGAATTTCAATACTGCATGATCACGCCCCTTCAAGGTTCCTCTAGCTTCAACACCTTCTATCATTTCATCTCTGTTAGTGAGAATTAAATCCTATATGGCTGATCCCCTAGTTCTCTTCTCTACTTTTTGTAGAGGTTTGTCAGGAATATATTTGATCTTCCAAGTCTAAAATTTGGAACAAGCAAGCCTATTTCTACGCAAAGGAAGATTCCTACCTACAAATGTGTGGAAAAGATTTGTTATATAATCCAAAAATCTTGATTTATCTTAAAAGATAGAAACTAAAATGTAATGGACAGACAAGGTTAAAAAAATTAGAAGGTACTACTTTAATTGAATCTTATGTTCATTTTGGCAATATGAAAAATTCAGTAAAATTACCAGGAAATTATAAATTTATATTTAGTCTTGTTTATATTATTTTATTTGATACAAAATACAACTGATTTTATTTATTTATTTATTTATTTATTTATTTATTTAATTAGTTTTCTATACCACCCTATTCCCGAAGGACTCAGGGCGGTTTACAGGGCAGCGTATAAAAGACAATATAAAAAGATAATATAAAATTAAAATGAATTAAATTAATTAAAGCCCAACAATTAAAACAATATTAAAAAGCTAAAACCCCTTCAGTCCAGGCCTGATAGATCGAAAAGCCAGGTTTTCAGGTCCCGGCGAAATAAACGCAGATCGGAGGCGGTCCGGAGTTCCACAGGTAAATCATTCCAAAGGGCAGGCGCGCCCACAGAAAATGCCCTCCCTCTGGTGATCACCCGCCGGCACTCCCTAACCGGCGGCACCCTAAGGAGGACCTCTCTATGGGAGCGCACAGGACGATGGGAAGCTGATGCTGGCAGCAGGTGCTCCCTAAGATAATCCGGACCCATGCCATGTAGGGCTTTATAGGTCATCACCAGCATCTTGAATCTCACCCAGAGGGCAATACACGGGAGTATTGGGAGACTCCCATCACAACTTGCGCGGCTGCATTCTGTACCAGCTGAAGCCTCCGAGTGGTCCTCAAGGGCAGCCCCATGTAGAGAGCGTTGCAGTAGTCTAACCGGGAGGTCATGAGCGCATGAGTGACTGTGCGTAGGGCATCTCGGTCCAGATAGGGCCGCAACTGACGCACCAGGCGAACCTGGGCAAAAGCCCCCCTGGTCACGGCTCCTATGTGGTCTTCTAAACTGAGCCGTGAATCCAGGAGGACACCCAAGTTGCGGGCCCTATCAACACCTCACCCCCCATAGTTAACGATGGACAAAACTGGTTCTCCCGAGATGCCAGTATGTACAGCCACTCAGTCTTGGCGGGATTGAGTCGAAGCCTGTTCCTCCCCATCCAAACCCGGACCACCTCCAGGCAACGGGACATCACATCGAGGGCATCACTGGGTTGGTTCGGGGTGGAAAGAAAAAGCTGGGTATCATCATAAGATGAAATACTGCATATACATGTGGCCAATTCTGTATGGTACATAAACTCCTACAGTATTTTAAAGCTACTCATAAGAAGAGTCACAGGTAATTAGAATATCATATCTAATGTCAACTCATCCAACTGCTTGTTCAGTGCAAAAATCTACTAACTAAACCATCCCCAACAGGTGGAAATCTCCAACAGAGAAGTTTTATCTCAGGGATTTCTTGAGTCAGCTGAAGTATTCAATTTCAACTCCTTTGACTTGTCTAGCCTTCTATTTCAAGAGAAAACAGGTCTACAACCTGTTGCACATGACATTTTCTATTTTTCAAATTAAACAAATCTCTTTTGTAGGGTTTTGTTTTGTTTTGTTTTGCATAATAAACTCTAGCTCTTTGATGATTCTTCATAGGGCTTAGACCTATTCCACCTCTTGTATCCTGTGAACCATCTTTAGATTTTATATATCCCTTTTAAAGGGTAATGCCCATAAGAGGACATAGTTTATTAGTTTCTATTTATTTATTCATCAAATTTATATAGCCATCCATCTCAACAAAAACGACTCTGGGTAGTGCACAACAATGAATACTACTCCATTCATTGCTACTTAAACCCTTTAAAATATAAGGAGACTGTATGAGACAGTTAGCCACCTAACTCATGAGTATACAAATAAAGCAACCAAGGGAATTATAAATTGCTGCCCATTATCTGGACTCAGTGTTTCTGATACACTGCATTGCAGCACATAGCCCTTTGCAATTACTGTGTAATTCTATTTGCTCATGTTCAGTAGATGTTCAGCTAAAACCCCTAGATCAGGGGTAGGCAACCTTGGCTCTTTTATGACTCATGGACTTCAACATCCAGAATTCCTGGCATGGCTGGCTCAGGAATTCTGGGAGTTGGAAGTCCATGAGTCATAAGAGCGCCAAGGTTGCCTACCCCTGCCCTAGATGCCCCCTTCACAAGCCAGGTTTCCCCAATCCTGTGCCCATGTATTTGACTTTTCCTGCTGCCTGATTTTACACCTAATATAACTGAGTGTCATCCTGTTTGGATATGGCCCAATGTTCAAGACTGTAGGGGTCATTTTGAATCATGATTTTGTCCTCCAAACAGTTAGAGCTTGGCATCATCTGCAAAATTCATAAATATTTCATCTTCTAGGTCATTTAGAAAGTTGCTGAACCACACAGATTGATAGGCCATTTACAAGCGCCTTCTGGGCACGCTTCAGCCTACATTTATGTTTATGTTTATGTTTATGTTTTATTTAATTTATATACCGCCCTTCTCCCTAGGGACTCAGGGCGGTTCACAGGGCATATAAATAAAAATACAATACTATACAAAAGTTAAAACAAAGATTAAATCAGTGCCCAATTAAAAAACAATAATGCAATCTAAAATGACAATTTAAAACACAGCTCCCCCATCAGGCCAGACCGGCCAATTCAAACAAATGGGTCTTCAGACCACGACGGAAAGTTCGGAGGTCCGATGCCGTCCGGAGCTCCACCGGCAGTTGGTTCCACAAAGCCGGGGCACCCACAGAGAAGGCTCTCCCCCTGGGGGCCGCCAGTCGACATTCCCTGACCGGAGGCACCCTGAGGAGGCCCTCTCTGTGGGAACGCACAGGGCGGAGGGGAGTTGAAGCCGGCAGCAGGTGGTCCCCGAGGTACCCCGGACCCATGCCATGTAGGGACTTAAAGATCATAACTAAGACCTTGAACCTCACCCGGAAGACAACTGGTAACCAATGCAGCTCGCGGAGCAAAGGTGTAACATGGGAGTACCGGGAAACTCCCAAGACAACTCTCGCGACCGCATTCTGTACCAGTTGGAGCCTCCGAGTGGTCTTCAAGGGAAGCCCCATGTAGAGAGCATTACAGTAGTCAAGGCGAGAGGTCACGAGCGCATGAGTGACCGTGCACAGGGCATCCCGGTCCAGATAGGGCCGCAACTGGCGCACCAGGCGAACCTGGGCAAAAGCCCCCCTAGTCACGGCCACTACATGATCTTCTAGGGTAAGCCGTGAATCTAGGAGGACTCCCAAGTTGCGAGCCCTATCCACGGGGGGTAAGAGCTCACCCCCCATAGAAAGAGATGGAACATCTTGAATGTCCCGGGATGCCGGAATGCACAGCCACTCAGTCTTGTCAGGGTTGAGCTGAAGTCTGTTCCTCCCCATCCAGACCCGAACCGCCTCCAGGCAACGGGACATCACAGCGAGGGCATCACTGGGGTGGTTTGGGGTCGAAAAGAAAAGTTGGGTATCATCGGCATATTGATGATACCCAACTCCAAAACCACGAATGATCTCACCCAGCGGTTTCATGTAGATGTTGAACAGGAGAGGCGAGAGAACCGACCCCTGAGGAACTCCACAAACGAGAGACCTCGGGGCCGATCTCTGCCCCCCTGCCAACACCGACTGCGAACGTCCCAGGAGATAGGAGGAGAACCACCTAAGAACCGTGCCTCCCACTCCCAATCCCCTGAGACGCCGCAGCAAGATACCATGGTCGATGGTATCGAAAGCCGCCGAGAGGTCTAATAGGAGTAGGACAGAGGAATATCCCCTGTCCCGAGCCCTCCAGAGATCATTCACCAGAGCGACCAATGCCGTCTCCGTGCTGTACCCGGGCCTGAAACCCGATTGGTAGGGGTCCAGATAATCCGCTTCATCCAGGACCAGAGGGAGCTGATGCGCCACCACACTCTCAACAACCTTCGCAAGAAAGCGAAGGTTGGAGACTGGACGAAAGTTGTTCAACACAGCTGGGTCCAAGGCAGGCTTCTTGAGGAGAGGTCTCACCACCGCCTCCTTCAAGACGGTGGGGAAATAACCCTCACTCAAAGAAGCAGATATAACCGCCTGGAGCCAGCCTCGTGTCCTCTCCCTAGCTGCATAAACCAGCCAGGAAGGGCACGGGTCCAACAAACATGTGGAGGAGCTCAGCCTCCCCATAATCCTGTCCACTTCATCAGGGGTCACAGAATCAAACTCTTCCCAGATAACATTGACAAGACCGTCCGTGTCCTGATCGCCTGACTCTGCCCAGCTGGAGTCCAAACCGGTCCGAATCCGAGCGATTTTATCCGACAGATATAGACTAAATTCCTCGGCACGACCCTGCAAGGGATCCTCCCTCACCTCCTGATTAAGAAGTGAGCGAGTCACCCTAAACAGGGCGGCCGGGCGATTATCTGCGGACGCAATGAGGGTAGAGAAGTAATTACACCTCGCCACCCTCATCGCTGCGAGATAAGACCTAATATAGGTTCTTAACCGCAACCGGTCGGGTTCGGATCGGCTCGACCTCCAACAGCTCTCTAGGCCCCGTTTCCGACGCTTCATCTCCCGGAGCTCCGCGGAGAACCATGGAGCTCGCTGGGATCTGCGCCGGGTCAGGGGCCGCAAGGGTACAACCCGGTCAAGTGCCTCAGTGGCTGCCCTTTCCCAGGTTTCCACTAAGGCATCCGCCGAGCTGTGAGCAATGGAGGCAGGTGGGGACCCCAGTGCCGCTTGGAATCTATCAGGATCCATTAAGCGTCTGGGGCGGTACCATCTAATTGGTTCCGTATCCCCACGGCGGGGGGTGGCAAAACGGAAGACCATCCGCAGGAGATGATGATCGGTCCATGACAGGGGCATAATAAATGGAGAGCCCCCACCAAGATCATCCAACCACCGTCTAGATAAAAAAATCAGGTCAAGAGTGTGGCCTCCCTCATGAGTTGGTTCAGAAATTACTTGCGTCAGGTCCATGGCCGTCATGGAAGCCATGAACTCCCGAGCTAGCTCAGATGAGCCTCCCAGGGATGGTAGATTGAAGTCTCCCAAAACTATAAGTTTGGGAAACTCAACCACCAACCCTGAGAGGATATCAAGCAGCTCGGGCAGGGCTGCCGCTGTACGACTAGGCGAAATGTACGTCAGCAGCAAACCCAACTGCGCCCCAGAACCAAATCTCACAAAGAGAGACTCACACCCGACTATCTGAGAAACGGTGGTCTCCCGCGGACATAAGGTCTCCCTAATAATAACCGCCACTCCCCCACCCCTACCTTGAGCTCTTGGCCGGTGCAGCACCCGGAAGCCTGGTGGGCAAATGTCAACCAAAGGGACCCCACCCTCTGGGCCCAACCAGGTCTCCGTGATGCAGGCCAGGTCCGCATGCTCACCCTCAACTAAATCCCTAACGAGGGGAGCTTTATTAACCACGGACCTGGCATTCAGATACACCAGCCGGAGCTCAGGAGGCTGCACATCCTCGCTCCCGGAACCTCGGGGAAGAAGCAGAGGGTCGGAGCGCCTCACCGCTTGCAAGTAGCGGAGATGGCCCTCCCGGTAGCGATACGGCCCCCTGTCTATCCGCCTGCTGCCATTCCCCGTCGTGGGAATTGGTAATCCCACGACCCGCTCGTGAGCTCCGGAGACAGCGACACCCCGTTCTCCCGCCGCGCGGTCAGACCCAAGTCCGGCCTGAACCATGGTTGATTGGCCACCCCCCAAGGCCAGACAACCCTTATCACCCACCCCCCTCCCTAACCCTATAAAAAATCTAGATAAAAAAATGATCAGAGGCCTTCTGTTAACTTTATATTGACGGCCCCTGCCCCTGCCCGGCCATCTCTCAGGGTCCCAAAACTCGGGCCCGTCATCGAGGTTAAAGGTGTCTAAAGAGGCGGGTCGCACCCAGGAGAGGGGGGCTCCCCTGAGGGCACACAAATCCGTGCTAGTATATTTCCGCATAAGTCTAGTAAGTCCAGGAAAGGCGTCCCATTAGTGGGAGGATCGAAGCATAAAGACAGATATCTTGGTCCCCACCCAACTTCACTGCCACTCAGTTGGGTGCCCCCAGAGACAGGCCATCCCCCGCCCTCTCACGACGGGTTGCAACTCTGTTCCTGGAGGTGGGCCAGATATCCTATTTATACATCCTATCCTCAAAAATATCATGAGGTACTTTGTCATACCCTTTATAGCTAGTCCTCGTTTAACAATCACTTGAAGTTATGACAGCACTGAACGAGTGGCTGCAATGGCCCCGTTGGGAGCTGGTTGGTAGGAGGAACTAGAACCAAGACAGTGATGGCATGTCTCTCCAGGAACATCTGGAGAGCCTGGGGACTGAGGGTGATGCAATGCCAGGTCTATCTGGCATTGGGAGAAATACTCGACTGGACGGGGAGCTACCTGCTTTAATGAAAACAGGAGAATTGGCTACCAACAATTAGCAGTGAGAAAAGGCAACAGATCACCTCCAATGAGCAACAGCTACTCCCCCCACCAGATATGCAGGCTTAGAGAACAAAGCAGAAGCACAGAGGAAGCAGCCCTGCCCCTCCTCACAAGGAACATCTGGTTTGGTTTGGGGTGACTTAAACAGATGCAGGGGGAAGGTGAATTTGTCAGGAACAACCATTTGCTTTGGCATGCATGAATTACAAAATGTGCTTTGTGGACACTGAACCTTCTTTGCAGACTTCAAACCTTGTTTTGTGGACTCTAAACCTTGTTTGTGAACTGTGGGCCTTGTTTTGTGGACTCTAAACCTTGTTTGTGAACTATGGGCCTTGTTTTGTAGACTCTAAACCTTTTTTGTGGATTCCAGACTTCCTCCTTGCCTTGTGGATCAGCTCTGGCAGCTACTGGACATAAATTGTGGGACAGGGTTGCACTAACTGTGGATGGCTGCCTTTGGAGAAAGTTGGGATGGAGCTTTGCCAGCACCATTGGAGGGCCATCTATCACTGTATAGCTGTGCAATAAACAGACTGTATTGGTATCTGCACCTGCCAGCGTGACTCAGGTCAGAACAGTGGTATTTACAACTAGCCCTCAAAGTTCTGGCCATCCAAGCCCTCCCACAGTCCTGATTGTGATTCAGATGCTTGGCAACTAGCTTGCACTTATGACAGTGGCAGTAACCCACAATCATATGATTACCATTGTGATTTTCACTGTTGGTTTCCCAGAAGCAAAGTCAGTGAGAAAGCCAGCAGGGAAAGTCATAAGATGCTGTAGTAAGTCACTTGTACCCTACTCAGCAACAGCCACTAATAGCCTTGCCATGCTTGCACCTTGCAGGCCACCTGTCATGATCTAGGAATCAGATAATCATATGGATGTGAAAAAGGTGCTGCAGCAGGACCTGTAAAATGTCGGCCTCAGGAGACACAAAGCCAAGAGGCTGACCAAACATAGGCCTCACATGAGCAGCTAGAGAAGATGTAGAGCAGGGGTGTCAAACTGCCGGCCCGCGGGCCAGAGTGTCACGGAGAAACCGTGCCCATCCCATTTTCGGCAATGGGAAAAAGTTCCGATACGTCGTGTGACGTCACGAGTTTGACATGCCTGATGTAGAGGATGATGTAAGGCTTCCCCTAGGCAAGTAGAGAGAACAGGAAATCAGACATTTTCTATGAAGGTCCTTGACAAACAAGTAAATATATCTCTTGATTAGTAACAGCTGGTTGCAGACTGATTTAAGAGGCAGTCCTGACCCACGATCCCTCAAAGTAAGTAACTGTCAGATCTCTGGCTACTGTATGTGATGTTTGTTTGGAGTCTTCTTGTGGTATTCCAGATGAAAACCCTGACTAGGCTCTCAGAACCTTGGACTAGATTTTGAGTATTTTTCTGTACACTCCTGTTAAATGCAACCTTTCAGGGAAGCTCTTTCTAGAGACTCTGTTTTGGTTTCCATTCCTTGTCTGCTGCTATCTCTGTGACCTTGAATAAACTACTAATTACCATAGCAACTCTGTATGTGTGCTTGCACGCATTTGAAACCAGAAGCTGGATATAACCTGTGCACCCTCCCTTGCCTTGCTGGTAGCCTGCATGCTCTTCCCTGCCCAGCAGCAGCCTTCTGCCTGCTTGTAAGCTGCTTGGGACTTGCTTAATGACCTCACTTAACAATGGCAATGGGGAGTGCCAGAATTACTGTAGCCAAGCATCACATTTTATGACTGCATGGCTTAGCAATGAAAATTTTGGTACCAATTATTACTGTTAACTGAGGATTAGCTGCATTGAGCAGTATACAACATCCAAAGAATTTCCTTGGTTTATATTTTCAAATAACTATAAATTTTGTCAATATTTTAGGTTGTAATTTCTCTTGCTCTAGAGACAAATTTAATTAAAATAGCTAGGTGAGTTTTTAATCAATTTTAAGAGGTGTCCCACTTCAGTCATATTAAGAATCATGTTCTCAGAGAGGATAGATGCAAATAAGGCATTAAACAATCTAATGTCTCTACTCTTCATCTAAACAGGTTTCCTAAAGCTTCCGATTTGTAATTTTGTCATGGGGTCAGATGTGTTTATGCTTTCATTTTCTAATTTCTATAATCTCCCATCCCTATTGATTTTGTCTATATAATAGGATGAATGGTCTTCCTTAAATCAAGATGTATGACTGTCTTGGCTCAGTTTTTCCCCATAGATATATTGAATTTAAATGTGATATGGTTATTTTCCCCTAAGATGCCTAATACCTTAGGTTCACTGCCCAATAGAGTTTGACCATTGTTAATTAAAATCTGGTTTTTGAAATAAAATTTATACATTCATTATGGTTAAAAAATAGGGGATTTTTTCTTGTATAAAGTAGGCAGATTATTAGATGAACAAGACTGTTGTATTGTTAATGACTCTCAACTCTTTTACAAAGGCAAAAATACAGTCTATTCACAAGTTATATTCACCAAGCCCAATCCTGCATTTCTGGGATAAGATGAGATGCAAGTAATCAGTTATTACAATAATTGTGTTACATGATGCCCTTTAGATGCTTAAATTAAATGACTGAATATTCCCAATATTAATTTAAAGCAATTATCTTCATTAGAATGGAAATTATGTTCATCATCACATGCAGAACATGCAAATGGACATCTGAGTTCACACAATATTTTTCTCCAGTCGTGTTTTCTTCTTACTTTCAATAATCTGGAGACACAGGATGAGAACAAGGTGATCCAAAATATTAGTAGGTGTTTAAAAATAATGAAATGTGAAATATAGCATACTTTGTTTATGAGTCACAGAGTGGGAAAGAGATATTTGGGCCATCAAGTCTACCTCCTTCCATTCAATGCAGGAATTCAAATTAAAGCATCACCAAAATATCTATCTGGCCTCTCTATGATCTCATCTATTGAAGGAGAATTTATCACCACACTAGGTAAACTGCTCTTTCCATTAGGAATTTTTCCTACCCTTCTCATGAAACCTGCCTTCCATAATTTATGAACATTATTCCATATCCCATACTCTAGAACAGCCTTTCTCAACCATTTTATCCAGAGGAATCCAGGAAAAGAACATTCAGGTCTCAGAGAAGCTCATGCATAAAAATATGAAAACCACAACACAATTCTCTTCTAACCTACACAATCCACATTTTACAATGTTTGCAAAAGCAAAGCAGTAGGCTGGCAGCTGACTTGAGACCCATAAAATTCCCGTGCAATGCTAGCAAGTGATTATTATTATTTTTTCAATCCCTATCTCGTGCGGAACCCCTAGCAACTTCCATGGAGCCCAGTTGAGAAAGGTTACAGGGATGGGCAATTAATTTTCTCAAGGGCCACATGAGAAACTGGGACTGTTGTGGAGGGCCGAATCAATAGGACTAACACATTACTGTGAAGGTGCGTAGGCACTCATGCACATAAATTGGGGTGGGGGGTGGGGAGGAGCAGTCGCCTTCAAAATAAAAGCAATGCAGTTGTGTTGCCTGTATGCCATTCACTTATTTACATTCATTTCTAATTTCAGAGTGATCTCATGCAGGGCTGACAGAAAGAGCCAAAGGGTTACATATGCTCTGAAGTCTATAAAATGCCCAGGTCAGCTCCAGAATAATTCAGAAACAGTCATGCCCTTCCTTCTCTGGTGTGACATCTTTTCATGTATTCAAAAAGTGCCATCATCTCCCTGAAATTATTCCCTCTGAAGGCTAAACATATCCAGCCCTTCAGTCTCAATTTCCATTCCTATTTGATAAGCAGAGGAGCACATAATGCCCTGTGGCATCATGTCCCAAAGCAGTATCAAATGCCTGAAAATAGACACAATCTAAATTGCTGTCTATATACATATATCACTGCCTATCTTGACCACCTTTAGAGAAAGGCTTTGCACACAATTGCACACGCCGTAATTTAGCCCAGGAGCCAAAATACTGTTCTGTTACAAAGTGCTACTCTGTATATTGTTGATGTCCAGACCTCTTGAGCGCATGTTGTTAATTCAGGACAAGATAATCATGCTATTGTGCCAAATGAACATAAATCCAAACCAACATCATTAGTTTTGGCACCGCACTAGTTAAAAAAAAAAAGCTTCCTCCAACCATAATATAAAATCAAAGGAGTGCTAAGAGCTTCAGCATATTAAGAAGTTCATTTATTTTCTATTGCTACTCATTGGTAATAATCTTCAAACCTTTGATTTATTTGTAATTTTTTCTCCACAAGGACTGAAAGTATAAAAGCAATTTCTAGTGCAAGAGCTTATGTCAGAACAAAATATCAGTACAAAAAGTACTGTGGCAATCAGGGCAAAGAATTGGTTTATTATAACAAAAGCTTTTCTAAAGATGTAAATAGAGATTATACCCTAACAGTAAATGAGTCTCACACTCATGTGCGTACAAAAACACACATTCAGCAGTGTTAAAATTTTCTAGCAACCTGTTCAAGTGTTTAAGTTTACCAAAAACGAAAGTTTAAATTAATAAAAAATATTATATTCTGCCCCTAAGCATGATTACCTCTGGGTTTAGTTGAAATTACATACAAGTAATTTCACTAGTATTTTCCTATGAATATATGTTCAGAACTAAATACTAAATTTAAAGGAACACATGCAAGTAAATATATGACTACAGCCATAAATGGTGATCCCGCTATTATAGCCTATTTGTCATAATCAAAGATGATTGATGCAGAAATGTATGGTAATAAGACATAACGTGAGAATTATATATGAGTATTAGTAAGGTAGCATAAGATAAATTTGTTTCTGGTACATATCTTAGAGGGTTAAACACAGTTACAGCAGTTAACAATTTTTTTTATTTTTTTTTATTTTAATTCCATTTATATCCCGCCCTTCTCCGAAGACTCAGGGCGGCTTACAAGCTTAGCAGTAGCCTTCATTCTATGTATATGCCTGCTTATTAGGGCTTTCACACACACCCCAAGCGGCATTATTACAAAGTCAGCTTAATTGCCCCCAACAATCTGGGTCCTCATTTTACCTACCTCGGAAGGATGGAAGGCTGAGTCAACCTTGAGCCTGGTGGGATGCGAACCTGCACTAATTGCAGGCAGCTGGTGTTACTTAAGGAGGCATTAGCCCACTGCTCCACCAAGGATAGAAAGCATTTTAGAAAGCATTTTATTTTCCTTAACTAAGGCCCATATTATATCATCTTACATAATTTATTACTACAGGTAGTCTTTGATCTACAACAACTTGTTTAGTGACAGTTCAAAGTTACACAGGCACTGAAAAAGTGACATGACCATTTTTCACAGTTACGACCTTTCCAGCATCCCTGTGTTCACATTATCAATATTCAGATGCTTGGCAACTCATTCATATTTATGACGGTTGCAGTGTTCCAAGATCATCTGATCACCTTTTACGACCTTCTGACAAGCAAAGTCAATGGAGAAGCCAGATGGACTTTTAACAACCGTGTTACTATCTTATCAACTGCAGTGATTTCATTTAACAAGTGTGGCAAGAAAGGTTGCAAAATGGGGCAAAACTCAATTAACAACTGTCTCAGTTAGCAACAAATATTTGGGGCTCAATTGTGATTGTAAGTCAAGGACCGCCTATATAGCGGAACTGAGCTAAGACTGAATACATTTACTCTGAATTTGAGGGAACCTCTTTCTGCCCTATTATCCCAAGGTGGTTTATGAAGAAAGGCATTCAGAAACAATTACTCTTTTGTTCTTTTTTTATCCTTCTTCCCAACTCCAGAGAATGTTTGAAAGGAATTATGAAAAAGAGGTCAAAATTCTGTCAGTCTGACAATCAGAACAAAATGGGATCTAGTTTGGTATGGTAAGACAAGTCAACAAAAGAAAGACCAAGTTCAAAAATGACCCAGATTTGGGGGGGGGGGCTGTAGAGCAAAAAATCCAGAAGCAAATTTCATAGTGCATCACTGTGGCCACAAGGTAATAATAATAATAATAATAAAGTTGGAGGTCATCTAGTCCAACCCCCTGCTCAGGCAGGAAACCCTATACCATTTCAGACAAATGGCTGTCCAGTCTCTTCTTAAAAACTTCCAGTGTTGGAGCATTCACAGCTTCTGGAGGCAGGTTGTTCCACTGTTTAATTGTTCTAACTGTCAGGAAGTTTCTCCTTAGTTCTAGGTTGCTTCTCTCCTGGGTTAGTTTCCATCCGTTGCTTCTTGTCCTGCCTTCAGGTGCTTTGGAGAATAGCCTGACTCCCTCTTCTTTGTGGCAACCCCTGAGATACTGGTACATTGCTATCATGTCCCCCGTCATCCTTCTCTTCATTAAACTAGACATACCCAATTCCAGCAGCTGTTCCTTATATGTTTTAGCCTCCAGTCCCCTAATCATCTTTATTGTCTTCTCTGTACTCTTTCTAGAGTCTCAACATCTTGTTGATCACTGTTCTATTATAAGCTCCTTCCTTTGGGTCACATGACCCCAGAGCTACTATTATGGGATTAATTGAAAAAAATTTCAGTACAGTAGTCATGATCTGCAAGTTTTCTCTAATTTGTTCTTTTTCTATAAATGGCTTAAAACAGAATTTAGAGATACCCAGTTCTAGTCCTGTTTTAGTCCAAAGTTGGGATTGTTTCATCTCTTTTTCACAGAAGCAGCCTATGTTCACATAACTGTCTCCAAATATCTCTTCACAGTAGCTAGTAGATGAATATATTGCTTCCCATGTTGAGGCCTCAAAAATTCTATTAAATTTATTATTTACACTAAGCAACCTATTTCTATTTTTAAATAGAAGCATTTCCTTGTAATGCATACTTACTTCCAATGTTTGTTTGTTTATTAAATTGGGTACTTACTTCCATTCACCCCACTGAATTGGATATGAACTTACTTTAAATAAGCATACAGAACATCAGCTTGCATTTCAGCCATCTGAAGCTCCAACTTAAACGTAATTATTCAGAGATACTTCCTGAGACTTACGAACTTTATTAATGATTTAACTCTAAGTTAGGGATAGTTTTGTGTTCCTCAAAAATATTTTTTTGAAATGTGTTAGGGCCTCTCCCCCTTATTTGATAGATTTTTCTCTACTGGAAATTTTTATTTTATTTTTATTTTAATTCCATTTATATCCCGCCCTTCTCCGAAGACTCAGGGCGGCTTACAAGCTTAGCAGTAGCCTTCATTCTATGTCTATGCCTGCTTATTAGGGCTTTCGCCCCCCCCAAGCGGCATTATTACAAAGTCAGCTTATTGCCCCCAACAATCTGGGTCCTCATTTTACCTACCTCGGAAGGATGGAAGGCTGAGTCAACCTTGAGCCTGGTGGGACGCGAACCTGTACTAATTGCAGGCAGCTGGTGTTACTTAAGGAGGCATTAGCCCACTGCTCCACCAAGGCTCCTTATTATTGAATTAATTACAGGTGCTGACTCATATTAGTACTGTTTTGCGTTTTAATCATAACAAAACACTCTAAACATACTAGGTGTCCGCAATCCTATGTCTAAAAATAAAAAGACACATAAATGCTTTTGAAACTTTGATAATTCCTGAAAATTACTTAGTTATTTTATAGGGGAAGCTAGTTGCTACTGTTACAACCATCTGTATATTACATATTATAGTAACTTACAGATAAGGGTTTTTTTAAGTATTAGTTGATAAAAATGTTTCATAGGATGCTCTGATCAAAATAAATTTAAACGGCTGAGATAACCTCCTACAAAGCTGAATTGCATTAAATGGATTGATCTTTGAACTTTCAGAGGCAAGTAGCTCAACAATTAGATGTCAGTTACTACCGGTATGTCTGCTTAAATGTGAATATGCATTACTAGTTCCATCTAGTACCAATCTAACACTTCTTGTTGAAACTGTGTTGAGGGTATTACACATTCAACAGCCGTTTAATAAAACGAAAATAAGCAGAGGGGAAAGTGAGTCAGTTCTTCCTCAGCAAAAGTTGTCCTGTTTTCAGTTACGAGTTCAGTGCAAAGTGTCAGGGTTACAGGTGCATCTACTGTGTAACTGCCCATCTTGACGACCTTCCTGCCCCTCGCTTTTTTTTTCCTACTCAATTTGGAACCCAATACTCTCACACTCCGGATTTAGTTTTACAACCCAATTAAGTCAATCATCCTAAATAAATTATTTTCCCCCGCATTCCCTTGCCGTTAGCCGTTCACCTTGGGTCTAACTAGACACGGGCTTAACTGCTTTGGGGAAATCGCTGGAGCAGCGATAGATTTCGTTTTCGAGGTACAGTATATCGAATCACATGCACGCGTGAACATTTCTAACCGCAACTCGCCCCTCAAACTCGGGAAATGCCCAAAGCACGCTGTACCTGCCGCAATTCACACGCTCATCTCTCTCTCTCTCTCTCTCTCTCTCTCCTTCACGGACATGACAGAGCAGAAAGCAGAAGCATCGCCTCGCCAGCAAGGCAGGCAGGCAGGCAGGCAGACAGACAGAAACCGCGAGCTCGCATCGCCTGGTACCTTCTTCACGTTCCGGGGCGGCTGGCGGCTGTTGCAGTCCCTCGCTGCCTCTCCAAACTGTCCTCTAAAAAACGACACGCCTGACCCACCACGTCCCGTCTGAATCTCCCAGAGCTCCGGAGCAGCCGGAAAGCCTCGGGACAGGTTCCCTGGTTACCGAGGGCAACAATCCTACCCCAGCGACAGCCGCGTTTACACACAGACACAAACACACACAAACACACACACACACAAACGAACGCACAGACGGGCGCGCGCGCGCGCAGCCACCGAGAAGTGCCTGCACTACTGCACCTAGCTAGCAGCAGCTAGCGCAGGGGTAGGCAACCTCGGCTCTTTTATGACTCATGGACTTCAACTCCCAGAATTCCTGAGCCAGCTATGCTAGCTCAGGAATTCTGGGAGTTGGAGTCCATGAGTTATAAAAGAGCCAAGGTTGCCTACCCCTGAGCTAGCGGGTCTCGGGAAAGCCCCGCCTCTTTCTCGCCGCCTTCAGCGGAGCACGCAGGGCTCTTCCTCAGCTGCTGGGTGCTTTTTTTCCCCCCTTTTTCTTTTTTTTAATTACTCCCGCGTCGGGAGGGAGGCTAAAAAGGAAGGCAGGAAAGGGAGCAGGTGCGTGCGCGTGCGTCTACTGGAACGGGGAGAGAGAGAGAGAGAGAGAGAGAGAGAGAGAGAGGTGAACTCGGCGGCCTCTCCGGGATACGGCTTAGCAGAGATGCTGCGCCAGAGCCAGGACGGACGGACGGACGGGTCAGGGCGGGCACGCGCGATGCCGTCCTAAGGCGCGAGACAAGATCGGGGCGCCCTCTTTTGAGTTCGAGGACCCGAGCGCGCGCCTGCCCGGGAAAGTCTGCCTCTGGCCATTCACCGCCAGCCAGGGGCAGCTATTGGGGCATTTGTGCTTCTCCCTCTCCCTCCCTCCCTCCCACTCCGCAAAAATATTCCCCAGCCTTCTGGTTAATTGAAGGGTTTTTTTAGCTGCAGCTCGTACGGCCGAATTTGTGGCAAGGGCGAGCGTATAACGTTTCTGGGGGAAAGGGTGATGTACTGTATACTCTGGGGGAGGAGGAGGAGGAGGAGGAGGAGGTAGAAGTAGAAGAAGAGCCTCCATTTTTTCCTTCCCCCCCCCAAGGACAGAACCTCTCACGTGACCGTGTGCTAAAATCGAAGAGAAGCGAGTTGCGGTTCGGGTAGCAAACGTGTGCCTCGCTTCAGAACGACCCACCCAAAAGGAACCTCCGCAAAAATGCAACTCGTTTTTTTGTTTTCCCTTGCACTTGAAATGTCAGATGCGCATCGCGTATTTTCACTCCGCTTAAGTCGTGAAGTCGTGACATCTTAAATCTCACCTACATTTATAGGTAGATGTCTGCTGATCTGGCTCTCCTGAAAGTTACACAGGTAGCCCTTGACTTAAACCACTACAACAGGGAACATAATTTCCCTTGGTAAGCAAGGCAGTTGTTGAGTCTCATCCGATTTGATGACCTTTTTTTGACATGGTTGTTAAGTGAATTGTTGCAGTTGTTAAGTGATGCACACAGTCGTTAACCAAACCCAGCAGCCCCCCCCCATTGACTTTGCTTGCCAGAAGCTAGCTGGGAAGGACACTGCAGCCATCCTAAATAAATGCTAGTTGCCAAGCTCCTGAATTTTGATCATGTAACTCCTAAGTGCAAGGACCAGTTGTCAGCCACTTTTTTCATTGCCGCTGTAACTTTGAACAGTCGCTAAACAAACCATGGTAAGTTGATCCGATGTGCAGCCTTCCCTTTCTGAGATTATTCCCCCCACCATTTTGTATTTGTTTATTTTGCCTTCCATTTCTGAGATTCTCTTGCCCCTGACTTTGTTTTTGTTTGTTTTGCATTTTCTATTTTTTGTCTACAAAACTTGCTAAGATAAATAAATATTTTAATGATCTTTTAAAATCAGAGTTTAAGGCTGATCTGAGGTGGAACCTAAGCAGGTCATCAACTCCTGGTCCTCCTAAATCTCCTGGTGGCATTTCATACTACTGGCCACACCTATAAATGTTTCAGGCCACCCAGAAGGATTGAGATTCTGTTTTATCACTGAATATAGTAGTTGTTTATAGCATGTTTATAGCATGTGAGATGGAATGCTTTTCTTTCTCCACCTGTTTAACATTTGCATAAAACTGCTGGGAGAGTGTCAGCTAGTAATTTGAATTGAGATTTAGCAATATATCAATGATATTCTAGCTGCTGGTGTAGTGGAAATCCAGAACTGGTGCCTGAAGGCTGTGAGAACTTGAAAGGGAAAAAACTATTTAAAATTGAATCCATACTAGACAGAATGAACAGAATGACAAAGTTGGAAGGGATCTGCTCAAGCAGGAAACCCTATACCAGTGGTAGCGAACCTATGGCACGTGTGCCAGAGGGGGCACTTGGAGCCCTCTCTGTGGGCACGTGCGCCTTGCTCTTTGGCTAAGTTTTCGCATGAAAGCCATTTCTCAAGCCCCTTCCTAGCCAAAACAAACCTCTGGAGTGAGCACGCTATTTTCAGCTTTGAATTATATCAAATCTGACACCAGAAACAGACTAACAGATGACCTGAGTGTTGCATATGTTGCTTTCAAACTTACAAAGTATAAGCCAAGGTTAGATAAATTATCAGCATGCATACAACAGCAAAAATTGTATTAATTGTTCAAAAGCATGCCAAATGCAAACTTTTACCTTTCAGTAAAAAGTTGTTTGTATCATTCAAAGCTTTGAATGACAAAAGATGTTAATGTAAGAGTTGTTTTTTCTAGAGTAAAACCTCAGTATTCAGATGAAATTGCCGTGTTGGCACTTTGCAATAAATAAGTAGGTTTTGGGTTGCAGTTTGGGCACTTGGTCTCTAAAAGGTTTGCCATCACTGCCCTATACCATTTCAGACAAATGGTTGTCCAATCTCTTCTTAGAAATCTCCAGGGCTGAAGCACCCACTGTCTGGCTCTCTCTCGACTCCAGTGGTAGCTCTAGATGAGATAGCATTACTCTGGAAGTAGCAGGTGTGTAACTTGAAGGTTGTTACAGACTTACACAGCTACTGCTGGATAAGGTGAAGTGTTTATTTAGAGGGAAACCTTTGCTCAGCTTTGGCTTTCCTGGAGAGCTTTGGCTTTCCCTGCTTGACAACATCAAGCTATGGTCCTATAAACTCCCAGTTAGATTACTGAAATATGACATACATGAAGTTACTTTTGAAATCACCCAAAAGATGCAATTAGTAACCAGCACTTATTGCAGTTAATAGTCCCTGTTCTCATGTAATACTACTGCTGAGGCTTCTATATTAGGTTACCAGTACTGCTGTTTTTTTAACTTCAAATTACACATTGCTTGGCACCAGGCCACCTACAGGATTTCAAATAAATCCTGCTTGTACAAGTAGATGGATCTTAAATGTGGTTGTTTAAGCTTCCCCTCCCCCTGAAATCTAGAAGAAAGCAGGAAATTCTTTTTTTTATCCATTAATATTCACTTTATAGCCACCTACCAGAAATCCAGATGGCACCATTACTGCTGACTTTTAGAAAGCCTTAAAAACAGCTGCTCAGAAGGGCATTTTTTAAAAAAAGATGTGTTACCAATATTTATTTATTTGATTTTATTAATCCCACCTTTATTATTGTTTATAAATAACTCAAGGCAGTAAATATACCTAATACTTCTTCCCCCTTTTCTTTTCTCCACAACGACTCTTGAATTTGTGTGAGAAAGTGACTGATCGAAATATGTTTTTCTAATTGTTAATTTAAGATTCAGTTTGACTGTTTTTAGGATTAGCATCTATTTTAACTTTATTTAATTCATTGTACACTACCATTAATTTATTTGGATATTGATTTATGATTTATACATAAAGTAATTGTAAATAAATACACATAAATCCTTTTTTCTAGTCCCCAATGTGTTTGTGTTGCCTTTGATTGTTGACCCTCCAGTTCACATTTTTAGAGAGAGGGATTAGGAAAAGTCATCTCCTCCCTTCGTCCCCCCCCCTCCTATAGTGGCTCCTTCTGTCAGACAGGAAATGTATTCTATTGATAGAATCATTGATTTGTGGATTCTGTTCTATTCTATTCATAAGCAGGCATATACATAGAATGAGGGCTATTGCTAAGACACATTGATTTGTGCTTTAAATTGTAAGCCACCCTGAGTCTTCAGAGAAGGGCGGGATATAAATGGGATTTTAAAAAAAAACCTTTATAACATTTAGTTGGTGGATAAAAATCCCTATGGTTTGGGGATCTAGTATTAATTGTCTATTTTAACTTAGATCCAGATTTGAGTTCTGTGGAATTCTACTTGCATTCTTAGAAGCTGGTGAGTGGAAATATTTGCCAATTTCTCATCCCATTTGTACTCCTCTGTGCTTGATAGACACTGAAAATGAAGCTCAAATACTTTGGCCACCTTATGAGAAGAGGCGACTCCGTGGAAAAGACCCTGATGTTGGGAAAGATTGAAAGCAAAAGGAGAAGGGAATGGGAGAAAATGAGATGGTTTGTTGTGATTCAGGGTCAGCCTGTGGGTTCGGCAGTTGGGTCGGACGATTCAGAGGAGGAGGAGGGGGGTGTTGAAGAGCTTGCTGAGGGGATTGGACAGCTTGATGAGAGCCCCAAGCAAGGCCCCTCTCATCTGGTCACGATGCAGACCCAGCTGTGTGAGCCTGACAGCGTGGATGAAGATGACCCACAGCTGGCCCTGTTCAAGGACGCCCGACGCAGGAGGCAGTCAGTCAGGAGTAAACAGGAAGGCAATGGGGCACCTCGGAAGGAGGCAGAGAGAAGCCACGCCCTGAACTGTATTTAAGGGGAATGTGTGGGAGGGCTGGTTTGCTGAAGGCAACCGCTTGGATTGTTCCTGCTTCTTAGCTCGTGTTTTATGGTTGGTGTCTTGTCTTGCTCTGTTTTATGTGAATAAATTTGGCAGGCGTAATTCCAGCCTCTTGCCGTTTGTAAGGGGGTTGTCCCTGCCTTTTCTGCAGGGCCGGTAGCAGGCTGGTACAGAACATGGTTAGAGAGTGTCATATACACAATGAACATGAATTTGGGCAAACTCCAGGAGACAGTAGAGGACGGGATCGTGAAGAGTTGGATCGGATGCATCTTAGCAACTAAACAACATGCTTCCGAAAAAGCAGCTCCAGAAGGCTAGGATCTTTTAGAAAATTATGAGGCAGTTGCTAAGAAATTTTTGGTTAATGAGATTTAGAAAATGTATCACCAAGGGGTTTTTTTTCTACAAGTGGAAGGAGTTACGAATATAAATCTAAATTTCAGCCATTGTGGCCAAACAATGAATGGTAGATATTAAGCCCGGGTCCCCAATCCCCAGACTGCAGCCCACTAGTGAACTGGACCGTGCAAGCAGTGGGTGAGCACATATATGCAGTTCCACTGGCATGAGTGGCAGGCACTTGCACTCGTGCGCAAAGCTCCATTGGTGCAAGCGGCACACATGCGCGCATGCCGCATACACAAATGGAGCAGTGTGCACTCGCACACACGCCTGCCACTCACACAGAATCATCCCCTCTCCCCCCCACACACACTGGGCCGCCAAGCCGGAAAGGTTGGGGACTGCTGTATTAAGCCATATGTGGAAAGAATATCTGCTCAGGTTTTGATGATATGCCAATTTGTTCAAATATAATAAAGCCAGCTTAATAAATGATTAAACTTTATTGAATAATTTGCAATCCATAGCCAAACATTCTTCAGCATTTCAGTCTTCCACTAGTTAAGTAGTCTTCAAGTTATGTATCACTGTGCTACTGATGGACACGGAAGACTAAGCTATCATTAATTATTCTAGTACATATTGTTTTGTTCTTTTTGTCCAGAATGCCTCAATTGTAGATTAAGCAACTCTTAATTATTTTCTGCTGAAGATTATTCACAGTTCTGCAGGCTATGAGGACAACAGTTTCTTTGTCCAGTATTTACATAACTTTGAACTATCTTTTCACTGGAGTCCTTTTTCAGTTCCTCTCTTTTAACAATCAGTCAAGCGTTGGAGAAAGGAAGCTGCAGTAATGGGTGATTAGTGACAGGTGGAAGTGTATGCAAGAGCTAAAAATAAAATACTAACCTCTTTTCTCTGACTCTTGTTTATGCGTTGGAAGCAAGAAAATGTATTTTTGTTGTTTATCACATTTCACTATTTGTGACAAATAGCATAGTTTCCATATTTCACTGGCTGTATTTTGCATAACGTAATCTGACCCAATTAGCCACTCCTCCAATTAAAAGACTCACGTGCATGTGCTACAATTGCACAATCTCTGGCAGCCAAATCAGCCCCGCAATTTCTGAGGCCTCCCAGGCATCAAAACCAATGTTTGCAATGTTGCCACTTCCCTGGGTTTCCATTTCTTTTGGCAGAATGTTTTGCTGAAATGGGAAATCTATGGTAACCTCATTGTGGGTCAGTACTATTATGGATGGAGTGACGGTTTCAGCCTTTTTTCCATGCTGCATGTTACCACAGGAGTGTAAATAAATAAATAAAACCAGGCATTGTGTTCTTAATGAAGGGCCATTTTGTAGTGCCTGAAACATTTTGTATTTATTCTCAAGAGAGTATGGGTGATCAGTTATCTGAGAAATCAAATATTTTCATAATGTAAATGATAGGGAAGCAGTTGTTTTAGTTTCAAATAACCCTGAAGGTACAAATAACTCCTCTGGTTCATTGTCTATATCAGTTAACTAGATGAGATGAGATAAGACAACAGAAGACGATAGGCATGTAGATTTAATGCGATATTTGTGTTTTAGCAGAGAACCTATGAACTGTATTGTGGAGCACCTGGCTGAAGATCTGAGTCCATTATCCTGTAAAACAGTGTACATTTTATCTACGTTGGTCATTTTTCAACCTTGCTTTTTATGCAATCTCCACATTGACAGGCCACATCAGCTAAAACAAGGGTCTTCAAACTTGGCAAATTTAAGACTTGTGGACTTCAACTCCCAAAATTCCTCAGCCAGCCAGGATTGGCTGAGGAATCATGGGAGTTGAAGTCCACAAGTTGCCAAGTTTGAAGACCCCTGAGCTAAAAGATTTAATATGAAACGTCAATAACAGCATATGCTATAGAAATGCCTGAGAGAAATCTATGTAAGCCTGGCACAGACCCAGATTAAATTAACAGTACAATTTCACTTTGAAGAAGATCCCCATGCTGCACTAACCCACATGGGATTCTTGAGAAATCATACATTTTTTTCCAGTACCTGGTCTTCTGTTAAGCCTTACTTTAAGGAAGTTTGCAAAAGGAAGTGGTCGATTTCATATTGCCTAAATTGCCTGTTTCTAAATATTTCCCTCAAGGCCATCTCCATTGCTCTCCTGCACACAGGTGCAAAATAGAAATAGAAAAATTACACTATGGTTTTAAATGTTTTTATTCTTGCATTTCGTTTTTGATGTTCTGAGCTAAAATTATCTCTCGCACACATACACAAATATATTTTTTGCTTTTGCTTTTGCTGTTTGTAGGCATTGATCCTATGTTCAATACATAGAATTTCAAAATGGCTATAAAAATCAATATAATTAACAGTAAATAATACACAGAGAAAAAGGATCATGGCGGTTAGCTGTAAGTAACATATTGTGCACTGCATGCCTCATATTAGCAGATAAACCATATGTAGTATTTAAGTCGGGAACTGAAATATCAGCTGTTCCAAAATCTGTAATAAAATGTGCTGCATGTCATAGTTTCTGAATCTTAAAGAAAAGTAGCAATATATTGCCACCTTCTGGACAATAGTGAAGTCATTATATAACAACTCTAGCTAGGAATTGAAATTACCTGAAAATAAATCCATGTGGATGTTTTATTTTTTATTTATTTGTTTATTAATTTTTATGCCATCCATCTCCCTTACAAGGGGACTCTGGATGGCTTACAGTTATAAATTTGTTTTGAAATAAATATTCCGAAGACCCAATAGAAGAAAATGCCACTGTATTTGATAATATTGATGACTGACTATTGATTTGTTGAAATAGAGCTCTTGTTATTAGTTCCATCTCAACTCCCAAAAATTTGTTTCATTTGATTCAGGGTGATAATTCTATCATATAAACATTTTGCCTTTTAAACAAAATTCAGTTACCATACCTGAAAAATGTGTTGTTTAAGTGAAGGGACTTGGAGTGCTTTCACTTTGCAGGATTGTATCAGATGGACGTAAACCAGGGGTCTTCAAACTTGGCCCTTTTATGACTTGTGGACTTCAACTCCCAGAATTCCTCAGCCAGGCATGCTGGCTGAGGAATTCTGGGAGTTGCAGTCCACAAGTCATAAAAAGGCCAAGTATGAAGACCCCTGGCATAAACTATGTAAGATAGGTGGTCCCTCATAGCCAGGCACTATGACCTAAGAGTCTTTTGGCTTTTTTTTTTGTAATAACAAACACCTTGAAATGCATACAGAAATGCACTGGGAACTAATGTAGCTCACAGAACAGAGGTGTAATACGATCCAGCTCCTGCTCTCATCACTGAATTCTGGATCAATTGAAGTCTCCAAGTGATCCTCAAAGGTAGCCTGATGTAGAATACATTACAGTAGTTGTAATATAAGGTGAGAAGACATGAGTGTCTAGAGCATGGATGTCAAACTCGAGTCAGGGTGGGCGGGGCCTGCGCATGATGCATCCGGCCCACAGGCCACCAGTTTGACACACCTGGTCTACAGGACCTGCTAATCCATGAAATGGCACATTGGTATACAACATGCAGCTGGGCAAAGTCTTGATCACAGCTGCTCTGTGTCAAGGTTCAGCAGCCATCTGTTCTTCAAGCAGGAGATATGAGTCCAAGAGAATCCCAAGTTGTGCACCCCACTTTGACTAGGGATGTAACTCCATATGTCAGCTGAGTCTGAGGACTCAGATGAGGAGGAGGGGCCTGAAGTGACATTAGAATCAGAGGATGGCTCTGAGGAATCTGATGAGGAGCCTGACCCCTCTACTCTTGATCAGGCTGAGACACAGCTGTGCTGGGAGTCTTGAGTTGGACAGTGACAAAGCATAGCTGGGAAATATCCAGGATGTGTGACAGCACTGGCAAGAAATGAGAGCAGGACAGAGAAGTGCAATGGGGTGAATACAAAGGCAAAGGAGCAGGCATTAGGAAAGCCACGCCTTGGCTCCATAATAAAAGGGAAGGTGTGGGAGGTGCTGGTTGCCGAAGACAACCATTCGTGTTGAGGATCGAGTTTCTGTGAACTGTGTTTGCCTTGGACATTGACTCAGGTCTGTGAAGAATAAAAGGGGTTTGGGTTTTTCCTACAGTTCCTGCCTGCTTGATTGGAAGAGGGGTTTCTCCTTGTGAGCATAACAAGGACTTGTGGGTTGGGACAGAACATTAATGATACTGATACCAAATCCCAAACTGGCCTATGCCTTCACAAAGTGATTTCCTTTAGATGTTAAATAGAAGGGGAGAAAATGTGGAGGCCTGTGTCACCCCACAAAGGAGGGTGTTCTTCACCCCGCCAACACTGTATGGAATTGAGCATGAAAGAAGGAAGCGCACCTCTATAAAATGGTGAGCCCAATTCCCATATTCACCAAAAAAATATTAGCTAGGACTCCCAATGAAGTGGCAGTGCATACACACACCATACCAGTGAAGGTGGAGGCAATCTTTAAAGCAGCCATAGAAGATTTAAGACAGAGAGCTCTATGAAGCGCCATCTTTGAATGCTTTGCACTGCTTTGGTAGCCATGTAGCATAACCTCCAATCTCTCCACCTTAACCTTAAACACCCCCCCCATTTATCCATAACAGCTACTGTATATTTAATTATTTAGGCAGCTAATCTCCATCTGTAATTGTGAAATTTCAGAGAAATGGAATTCAGAAAGTAGAGAGACTACTCCAGTTCTGTCTGCCTGTAAGTAAAATAAATACAGCAATTGTTCAAAACACTGGTGGCAGATGGTAACACAAATAGCTTTGCAGTGCTGAGTGAGTTAAGCATCCCTTGGAGAACAGGAATCTATTATTTTTTTTTAAGTCAAAGATTTAAATAATAGAATTTCATTACCGTGTTCCCCCGAAAATAAGACCGGGTTTTATATTAGTTTTTCCTCCAAAAGATGCATTAGGGCTTATTTTCCAGTTAGGGCTTATATTTGGGGAAATACGATACTAAATGTGTCAGTCTGGCTGACAATCTTAACTGGGGCTTATTTTGGGGGTGGGGCTTATATTAGGACCATCCTGAAAAATCATGCTAGGATTTATTTTCCAGTTGGGTCTTATTTTGGGGGAAACACGGTACTCGCTGAACTATAGTTCAGTGTTTTCAGACTACAGCAAGTGTTTCTCACCCTTGGCAATTTTAAGATGGGTGGACTTCAACTCCCAGGTTTCCCCAGCCAGCCAAGGATGAGAAACCCTGGGTTACAGAATGACTTCAAAATAAAGTCAGCAATTTCTTCCTGGCCGTCCAAAGATCACACAATCGGCTGCTGTGTGAGTCACTGAAATGAACGCCAAGAATCCCAGGCAACCTGTGGCTTCCTGGGTTGTGCCCAGTGGTGGGATTCAGCCAGTTCGCACCACTTTGGCAAAACCGGTAGCTAATTTTTTGCTGCCCGGGCCCAGAGTGGACTTCCAGAAGTGGCATCCACACAGAGGACCGGTTGTTCACATATTTGAAACCCACCACTGGTTGTGCCTTAACATCTGACAGCTTTCTTTGACTGCACAAAGGCACATTCACTTTAGTTTGAAACAGTAATAAAAAGCAGAATTAATCATTCTTTAAACATTTTTTTACTCTTTTCTTCTATCTAATAACCAAGGAAACTTACCCCAGAAACTCCAGTATCTACAAAAATCACAAAACAAGATAATCCATTGAAACCAATATTCGTGTTAATAAATGCAACAGTAAAATAATAAACATGCAAACACAAACAAACTTATTATCATCCCCAGCAGTGAAATATAAAACTGTACTTTGGAATAATGCTTTGTATCTGTGTAACTAGAAATGCATGGTGCAACTGCTTTTGTAAGCCAGGAGATGCCACTCTTAGGTGCAACTTCCATTCTGCCTCTCAACAGAATTGCAAAGGGAAATACGATCGTGACATTAGTTTCATGTGCACACATGTAGATTATTTGTTTGCAGGCATGATGTCCCCACTTACCGCTACCCATTTGGTGCTGATCTCTCTAAATTATTCATTTCAATGGCCTCACGTGTTTTCATCTAAAAAGATTGAACGCTAATAATGTAATCAGCTGGAGCAATTGGCAACTGTGAAAGAGACAAAGCATGTAAAGGAAAATCCGTACAATTATTAGTAAAGAGGGTAGCAGTTCCCAGAAATATCTGCATGCTTCATGGAAGGGGCTAGCAAAGTGACTGAGAAGCTTATTCTCTACACTTTGCATTTTTTTTTTATTAAAGGAAAGAGACAAAGTGAGATAGGCCAGTTTTGATCTCTTCTAGGAACGTGACTGGGTCTGCAGACCAGACCAGTCCTTCTCAGATTATTATTATTGTTGTTGTTGTTGTTATTAATTTAGAAAGAAGTGAAAAGGAAAACTAATCTCTGATTAGTTGGTATTAAACAACAATTTAACGTTTTCTAATTGTTGGTTAGACAGCATTAGCTTACTCAGTTTTGTCTTCTCCCCATAAAGAGACGGAAGAGAAACATGAGTTCTGATGAAGAAAGATTTAGTACTTGCAAACTTTCACATATATTACTTATACTTTTGCAAAAGTAGTCTTCAGTTTACCTGTTGAGTAAAGAAATGTGAGACAAAAAGCAAATAATAAATAAAACATGCATATTTCCAATAGGCTTTAGAGTTTCTTAGTCTTTTATCTATACTTCTTTCCTGCAAAGTAGGCTGTCTGATGTTTGAACTTTTTTTTTTAAGTTATGGTTGTAAATTTAATTGCATTATAAATTGCAATTTAGTGCTTGGTGAGTCTTTTTTTTTAGTGCCAGCTGTTGATGGAAGAAAAATGAGGTAAATAAATGCATTCCTACGTGATGCACATGGAATAGTTTTGTGTTTATTTTTAATTAAAATATTATGTATGTTGGAATATTTTGAAGCTGATCTCAACCCTCCAGAGAGGACTTACGTAATTAATATCAAAACTTTCCTATTACAGCAATTAGAGAGGAAAACCTCCAAAGCAAAACAAAATAACAAAATAACAAGAAGAGCTATCTTATTAGGGACCCAGTCTAAAACACAAGAGAAGGAAAATGCAATAAAAAAATAAGCACAACACCAGATAAAGTTTAAAAATGGCTCCATCGTCATGAAGAAAATAGTAAGTCCCATGTGTCCTCTTGCTCATTTTAGAATGCAGGATGAACCGCTTCATTTATAGAAATATTCTGGAGAAGGGATGGAAACCTTTCTGCCTCTCTTAGAGATGAGCTGGATCCAACAACAAGCTGAACACAAAAGATTGAGATACTGTTCACACTTGATACACTGACTAGCCAAGGAAATGACGAGAAGGAAATTGTTCCCTGTCTCAGGAAACATGTGGCAATGCAAGATAAGGGAAACAGTTGCTAATTTGAGTATAAAAGCAGGAAATCTGATACACTGATTTCCTTTCATGCAAACAGAACAACTTTGGGGAATGTGTAACGAATTTTTTCGTTTACCCAAATCAAAATTCTAATACACTCCACATTTATTCTGAATACAACATTTCTTAAAATTACTTTCTTTGTCCATCTTGAATGCTATGGATAACAACGGCACAAGCCCTGAGAACATCTGGCCCCCCAATTTCTGGAGTAAGTATCCTAGTTGACTTGTTTCTTATACAAACAATGTGGGTGAAAATATTTTCTGTATCATGCCTCTCTGAATTCTGTCTGCTAGGCAATTAAATGGTATCCAGCATAGATATTGTATTCAGTATAAACCAGAATATTTTATGATAAAAAGAGCATTTGCAAAGTAGTTTTTTTTAACATTGATATCCCACTTTTTGGAGTAATAATAATGACAACAACCATAAACTGGCCAAATATTGGCAAATTACCGGACTTTTATTAAGCTCAATTTGTTTTTAGATATAAATATGTTGCTAACCTTCAAGGGACATTTCATGCTGACAGCAAAAAGAGCAGGATTGCTACTTTCCTGTTCATTAGATCCACCAAGTTTTAGTTTTGCCCACAAACTAAAAGCCTAAACTGAAAACTATAAAAATAATGAAATATTATTTTGGGGATGTTTTGGGGAAAGAGGAAATCAACTAAAATTATTATGTGGAATATGGATGATAGAAATTAATTGTTAATGATCGTTTTACAAATGTAACCCAAACAACACACTGTTCACCAATTATCAAGTGATTTTTAAAAAATAAAAATAAAATATATTACAAAATAATAATAATAATAATAATAATAATAATAATAATAATAATAATAATAATAATAATAATAATAATAATAATAATAATAATAATAATAATGGAATACTTTGAGTTGTAATCTTGTTTTTAAAGGCAGGGATAATTTGTGATATTCTTAGGCACCCTCATTACTGTTATTCTTTCTCTGCCTTTATCCAACCAGCGTAGCACCAGTTGGCACTTCTGTTCCAAGAAGGTATTTATTTTATTTATTTTTATTTTAATCCCATTTATATCCCGCCCTTCTCCGAAGACTCAGGGCGGCTTACAAGCTTAGCAGTAGCCTTCATTCTATGTATATGCCTGCTTGTTAGGGCTTTTCACACACCCCCCAAGCGGCATTATTACAAAGTCAGCTTAATTGCCCCCAACAATCTGGGTCCTCATTTTACCTCATTTTACCTACCTCGGAAGGATGGAAGGCTGAGTCAACCTTGAGCCTGGTGGGATGCAAACCTGCACTAATTGACGTTGTTTGTTTTGGAAAGTATGGCCATATTTCTCGGTTACTGGGCCCACCTATTGATTTATTCCAGCTGCTTCTTTGTTCTTATACTGTGTTCTGCCTTTTGTTGTCCTGGGCAAAGATCAGACAGAAACAGGCAAGGAAGTTGTGGACTGGTGATCCAGAACCACCCTGCCCTGTCTTTGCCCAGTCTTGGGAACCTGTAAAGAGATGGATATTTAGACAGGATGTTAGATGCTTAAAGAAGCGTGGCCAGTGAATGTGCTTTCACTACAAATAATATTGATTAGTAGTCATAAAGGACCTTTATTTTGAGCTCTTATTATTAAACACTTCAGATTAATTTTCATTCTGATAGAACAGAACAGAATAACAGTTAGAAGGGACCTTGGAGGTCTTCTAGTCCAACCCCCTGCTCAAGCAGCAAACCCTATACTATTTGATAGAAAACTGAGCTGCGGAGAGTTCGATTAATTTACTTCACTGAACATGGGACTTTTTAAAAAAAATTTATTCCATTTATATCCCGCCCTTCTCCGAAGACTCAGGGTGGCTTACAAGCTTAGCAGTAGCCTTCATTCTATGTATATGCCTGCTTATTAGGGCTTTCACACACACCCCAAGCGGCATTATTACAAAGTCAGCTTAATTGCCCCCAACAATCTGGGTCGTCATTTTACCTACCTCGGAAGGATGGAAGGCTGAGTCAACCTTGAGCCTGGTGGGATGCGAACCTGCACTAATTGCAGGCAGCTGGTGTTACTTAAGGAGGCATTAGCCCACTGCTCCACCAAGGACATAACATTGCCTGAAAATCTAGTTGCAAATGAATACAACCTATTTTGAGATGGTAGGTCTGAACAGTAGCTATAAAGGGAGTTTGCCCATCATGGTCGCAAATCATGACAATTGTTAAGGGAGGGACCAAGGGACTGCCTTGCTTAACAACCTCAATCAGTGTTCTCCCCATAACAATCATTAAGCAGAGCACATGGTGCTTCAGGGATAGGGGAGGCCCTGGGAAGCCTAGCACAAGCCCATTGCAGCACTTCCTCAGCTTCCCAGAGATCATGTTTTGGAAGCAGAACCAGCTGCTCTACCCCTCGGCTTCTCTATACATTACAGAGGCTGCATGACACTGTCCCAGAAGTGTGTGCCATTTTGCAGTGACCATAATTCATTTGCAGAACCTCCCCAAAGGGCATCTGCTTCCAGGATGGCACATGGGGCCTCCACGTAGGGAGGTCCTTTGGTAGATCAGCTGCTTCCCAAAGGAGATCTATGGAAAAGGTAAATGACCAAAGTGTGATGGGTTCAGGAGGTGGTTGTGGGATCCAGAAGGGTGGGAAGCAGGTCCAAGGCCTGGGGGAACCAGCAGAGAAGGATGAGGAGAAGTGTGGGGGGTGGGGAGAGAGGGTTACTACTGCAGCATCTCTGAAGTCAGTCGTAAGCGTGGTTGGATTCTCAAGAACTGAAATGTTGTTCCTGTGACTATAGGGGCATTGCAGGGACCATAACTTCAAGCAGGGGTGATAAGTCCCTTCATTCAGAGTCATTGTAATTTCTAACTGCTGCTGAACAAACAGTCGTAAGACAAGTACCACCTGTAATATCTTCTTTGAAAGCATCTCCGTGCATCAAGGTAATCAGTCATCAAAGAGATGGAAGAACAAAAATGCTATTGAGCATAATATTTGTCAAACAAACACTGCATCGGGCATTTGGAGGGAGCTAGAAATTCAAACAATGACATGTTGAAGATCATCAAGAAGACTACAAAGTACAGATTGTGAGAGATAAATTATCTTGCTATACCCTGTCGTGGTCGGCTCTCACCTGGATATTGCATTCAGTTTTGCACAGCCCACTTTAAAAAAGACATTGAAAAACTGGATCAGGTCCAGAGAAGGGCTACCAATATATTCTCCCCCAGTCCCATTTGTGTTGGAGTCACCATTTAAGGCACTTCCAGGTTGAAAGGATTAGCCAATGACATCACCATTGCTGAGGGGGGGTTGCCTGTGGGGCTCCTTGCATGTCCCCATCAAGGAGCTGGAGCAAATGACAGGAGCTCACCCTGCCACGCAGTAGCACTTGGGTCTCAAACACTGGCTTGCCAACCTCCAACCCAGGGTCCAAATCATGTGATCCACCACGCTTCCCTACCAATATAATGGAAATCAAGTCCTAAGAGAAATGGCTAAAAGTTCTACAGCTTGTAGAAGAGAAGGTTGAGTGAGGTTACGATAGTTATTTTATTATTATTTTTTATTTTAATTCCATTTATATCCCGCCCTTCTCCAAAGACTCAGGGCAGCTTACAAGCTTAGCAGTAGCCTTCATTCTATGTATATGCCTGCTTATTAGGGCTTTCACACACACCCCCAAGCGGCATTATTACAAAGTCAGCTTAATTGCCCCCAACAATCTGGGTCCTCATTTTACCTACCTCGGAAGGATGGAAGGCTGAGTCAACCTTGAGCCTGGTGGGATGCGAACCTGCACTAATTGCAGGCAGCTGGTGTTACTTAAGGAGGCATTAGCCCACTGCTCCACCAAGGCTTGTCTTTAAATATCTGAAGTGCTGTTACATTACAGAGGATTCTGACTTATGGTCCAGTGGATAAAATTAGAACTAAAGGAATAAAACTTCATGGACCTCAGGAAAAACCTCTTGACAGTCAGAGCTGTGGATCAGTGTAATAAATTACTGCAGGGTTTCTTCACTGGAGGTTTTCAACCAGAGGCTGGATAGTTATCTATGGAAGATGTTGTAAAGAACCCTGCAGTGTGCAAGGAGTTGGACTTGATGTCCTCTTAGGTCCCTTCCAACTCTGTAATTTTATAAATATCTTCCCTGTAGGTGACTCCTTGAAAGAGATGGACCTTTTCCTGGGCTGATTTTATAAAGGAGCTTTATATTTCCTATCCTCCTGACCCTAGGTGACTACAAATCCAGAAAAAGGTGTAGCTCCCTTAAGAAGCAGGCCACAGGTACAAAGAGGATGATCACTCTACTTCTATTACATGGTTCCTCACTTCAAGTCTAAAGTCCAAGTCTGAATATTGCACATTGATAGAGAAAAACTGTTGAGTTTTGTGCTATGTGATATCTTTGTGGGTATTTGAAGATAACTCAGTTTCAGCCTTCTCTTCTGAAAGTTCCCAGTTTCTTCAATTTTCATAATAATAGAAGTAATAAAATATTTTATTGGCCAAGTGTGATTAGATACTTGTCTCTGGCTCAAAAACTCCCAGTGTACATGCAAAGCAACAGAGTAGTAATAATCATAATAATGACACCAGTAAGAAGGGATAGTAAAGAAGATGGGAAGGATAATAATAATACAATTGTGCAACACTGGCAAATAAACACAAGACAGCACTGTAGGTGTTAAGCAATATGATGGCATAAGGGGGAAAAAACTGTCTCTGTGTCTAGTTGTTTTGGCATGCAATGCCCTGTAGCAGGACTTTTCAACTTTTTCACCCATTGTACTACTTTTAGGATATGGCAACATCCGTGTACCACCAGTTGCCTAGCAAGGTGTCAAAAATGTGATGACCAAAAAAAAAAAAGAGGAAAAAGGTGATGAAGTACAGGTAGTCCTTGACTTACAACTGTTCACTTAGTGACTGTTCAAAGTTACAATGACACTGAAAAAAGTGCCCCCCAAGCCACAGCCGAGCAAGATACCTGTCTGCCCGGTGGCACTCTTCCTCCTGTCCGAGGTTTTCATTGTTGTGAGCATTTCTGTTGAGGATTGGCAGTGGGGGTGGGGGGTGAGGGGGTGTTTGATTTTTATTTTTCCCCCTCTGCTGGGTGGTTGCAGCAGGTTTTGGTCATTTCACATGACCCTGGGACTGTGAGCGTCATAAATATGAATCAGTTGCCAAGCATCTGAATGTAAATCACAAGACCCTGGAGATGCTGCAACATTCCAGCTGATCAGCGCTTCCTCTGGGCTCAGAAGCGCCAGGATCAGTGCCGAGCTCCAGCTGGAGCCTGGTGCTGATCCTAGCACTTCCGCTGAGCCCTGATAGCCCCGAAGAAGCACTGATCCTGGCGCTTGCGCTGAGCCCTGACAGCCCTGCAGCTCCAACCATCTCTTGCTCAGGCTTGTGTGGTGCTGCCACCAGTTCAGCTCATTCCTCTCCCCCACTACCTCTTTTCTAGAATGGTCACATACCACCTGCCAGGTGCCAATGTACTGCAGGTGGTACCCGTACCACTGATTGAAAAGCCTTGCCCTATAGCAGCATCCCAAGTGGATGAGTTGAAACAGTTTGTCTGAGATGTGACGGGTATGTAGATATTTTCTCAGCCCTCCTTCTGACCTGCACAATATACAGGTCTTCAATGTAAGGCAAGCTGGTTGCAATTATATTTTCTAGTCCTATCTATCCATTAAGAGTCTGTATCTGTCCTGTTTGACTGCTGTACCAAACTAGACAGTTACAGAAGTACAAATGACAGACTCAATAATTCCTCTGTAGAACTGTATCAGCAGCTCCTAGGGCAGTCTGAACTTCCTGAGTTGACACAGGAAGAACATTCCTTGTTGTGCTTTTTAAATGATGGTTCTTATGTTAGGTGTCTGTTTCTATCTAATATTTAATCTCCTGCGTATCCTTCTCAACTTTTCTTGTCCATTCTGTCTGCATCTTTGAGACGAACTAGAGATGAGGACTAGATAAGATGAATACTAGAGATGAGTCTGACTACTTGAGCATGAATGGGATTTTTATTTTGCACAATTTGGAAACAAGACTTCTGTAGATACAAACTAAAATTACATTTGCTGACTCATATTCGGTTTGCATAACTATTTCCATGAACTATTAGCAATCCATGCATCATCTGCTAAATCTGGAAATTTGATTTCTGTCTTCTACCTGAATATTTTCACTTCATTTCTGTAAGTTGTCAAGATCATTTTTATTTTATTTCTGTGTTCTAAAATATTAATATTACGCTCCATGCTGTGTGTCATCAAGTAATTTGGCAAGCACTGTTTAACCTCTTTGTCCAGTGACAAAAAAAACTCCACAACCTAGTGTCTCAGACAGAAATGAAAATAAATCTTATTTATAATTGTGAAGGACAAACCTTACCCATTTCTTCAAGATAGTTTATACTGCCATTTCTTTCAAAGAAAAAAAAGGGGGGGAATGTTTAAAGCATCTGTTAGATAACATGCCTCAAAGGCATGAATTAAATGCAAGTGGCATTAAAGAACATAAGGACAACCTTTGTTCAGACTCATAGTAGAATGTCACTGAATGCACACTGTTAAAGTTTTTTATTAAGTAATTCAGCTATTCAAATGAAATTAAAAACAAAGCATGCACACAAGAGGGTGAGAGAAGTCCCCCCCCCTTGTCACAATTCAGTCAAGGATGTCACCTTCGTTTGTACAGGCTTCTATGTCTTAAAAGCTGTCTATCACACAGCAATTAAGCAGGGAGTAAAAATGTCTACTTTCTCAAAGGATCTGCTTGCTAATTTCACATCCAGAGTGTCTGCTTGCTATGATAAAGAGGCAGGATTTCTGCAAGATACATTGGGTCACTGATGATTTTCATAACTTTTCTTGGTCCCGTTCAATTTATAAGATCCTATAGATGTTCATGGCAAACATGCATAGTGTTCTGTACCAGCCTACTACCGGCCCTGCAGAAAAGGCAGGGACAACCCCTTTACAAAACGGCAAGAGGCTGGAACTAAGCCTGCCAAATTTATTGACATAAAACAGAGCAAACAGAGCAAACAGAAACACGAACCATGAAACAGGAGCTATTCAAACGGTTGCCTTCAGCAAACCAGCCCTCCCACACATTCCCCTTTTAAACAGTTCAGGGCGTGGCTTCTCTCTGCCTCCTTCCGAGGTGCCCCATTGCCTTCCTCTGTTTACTCCTGATTGCCTCCTGCGTCGGGCGTCCTTGAACAGGGCCAGCTGTGGGTCATCTTCATCCACGCTGTCAGGCTCACACAGCTGGGTCTGCGTCATAACCAGATGGGAGGGGCCTGGCTGAGGGCTCTGAGGAACCTCAGGGCTATCCTCTGGAGGCTCTCCAACACCCCCCTCCTCCTCCTCTGAATCGTCCGACCCAACTGCCGAACCCACAGGCTGACCCTGAATCACAACACATAGATCTGAACTTTAGTTAACAGGAACTACCAGATTTGAAAGAGCTCTACAGTGATGCCTACAGGAGATAGAAGGGCAAAAATGTTCACAACTACATTGTCATTCTTAGCACATGCAAGAGGTATTTCATGGAGGCTGGTCATGAAAGAGAGGAAAACTATTAGATCTCTTCCTGTCCCCTTTAGTTCTACCCTACTATGTCAGGGGAGATGTCCAGAAGGTGGCGGATTTAGGAGTGGGTTGGGGAGGAGATAGCTCCCCAAGACCAGCTGTGGTCTTACTTTGAAATTGACCAAAGAGAGAGAGAAGTTTTATAAAGTGGTGCTAATAGTTTGCATGATCTTGATTCTATGCCTCTGTTTATACAACCCAGGACTGTATTAGTTTTTCTTTGAAGATGTTTTGCTTGTCATCCAAGAAGCTTTTTCAGCTCTGACTGGATGGTGGGGAATAGAAAGATTTATACTCCTGCTGTCCATTTGCATTCTTTTAGTGAGTCCTTAAAGCTATCTGGAGGCTTATCTGTGTCTTCAGGGTCACCTGAGTAGTGCAAATGGGTGTGGAACTGTTGAAAGAACTGTGTTGTAGACTGGAGATAGATGATGTTGTTTCCCACCCACCCCCTCTGTTGAGAGAAGGCTGTTCAATTTTGACACAGATGGCCTCTTTGACCCCTCTTTTAAACCAGTGGTCCTCTGTCCAAAATGTGGACTTTGATGTCTTCGAAAGAGTGTCTTTTAAATGCAGATGGACTGTCCTTCTGCATTTAAAGGACAAAGGCCACTCAAAGGCAGCTGCGTAAGCAGTATGGGTGCCCCTAGAATTGTGCATGTAACACCTCTGTTTCATGATTGCATTGTGTGCCAGTTTGCTTCTGACTTCAATTCAAGGTATTGGTTGTCACATTTAAAGTTCTTCATCCCAATTTGTCCCACCCAGTCAGGCAGGGAGGACATCCTGTGGATTCTGTCAGTTAAAGAATTTTGACTGACAGAATGTAGGAAGAGGGCCTTTCCACTGCCCCCCCCCCCCAGCCTCTTTGGAACATCTTATCCTCAAAGATGAGGTGAACCTCCACTCTCCTGGCCTTCTGGAGGAGTGTTAAGACCCGACTTTACTAATTAGCATGAGGGTCTTAACAGAAATAAATGGAAAAAAAACTCCATAAATATGTGCAGGCCATAATTTATCAACCTTATTTTCTAAATGAATATATTGATTTATAAAAATAAATATATTGAAGAAAAAGAACAAAAAAGAGAGATATTTATTTTTACTTTTAACGTGTAAATTTTAACCTTGTTTTTAAACTCTGTTTTTAACTGCACGTTTGATCACATTTTTATATTATTTTATGATGTTGTTTGTAAACTGCCCAGAGTTACACAGGTGAGGTGGACAGCAAATAAATAAAATACATTGTAAAATGTTGAGTCTTTTAACTACAGTTAAAGATTAGAGAGGTCTGGGGAAGGTTATTATGGCCTTTTCTGCTATGTGATTAATATTCTTTTTGCACGATCATTCCATCATTTAAAGCAAAACCTTCCAGAAATCACACAAATTTTATAAATGAATTAGAAATACCCATTCATGCATAATAAGAGAAAAACAACCGCAGAGTTTATTTTACAGTTCCAATTTTTAAAATGTATGGCTTTTCACCATGCCTAAGGTGGAGGGCATGTGGAAAAAAAAACCTGTTGATCAGATTTATAATATATTTACCAAATGTTTCAGCAGGATATTTTGCAGACTGCAGTGCTGTTGAATTTCCTTGTTATTAAGGGACACCTGAAGCAGTCTGGCTCCACAGCAAGCTTCGTGCTTGCCAACTTTTTTGTAAAACCTCTTTTTATTGGTGGCTGCTGAACAACAGCAGGAAACTGCTACTTCCATCTAATTTAATTTTGTATATAACCAAAAATAATAAATCAAGATTTGTTTGAATACAGACACCATTTTCTAGGAGAGGAACATAGGTCTTGATGATGTTTCTGTAATTTTTCTAAGAGCACTAATATTTTAGTGCTCACACATATTAGTTACTTTTTATTTAGATTGATAATATACTGACTGATTCTCTAATGCTTCTATTTAAATAATGCAGAAAGAAATGTCTTATTCTGAATATTGATTGAAAACCAAAGAAACTATCTACCCATGCCTGAGTGTTTTAGTAAAAGGCCCTTCAAGACCCAACACAAAATTTCAATAACATGTGGCTCAGTGGGTTGGGACGCTGAGCTTGTCGATCAGAAGGTCGCCAGTTTGGCGGGTTGAATCCCGAGTGCCGCATAACAGAGTGAGCGCCTGTTACTTGTCGCAGCTTCTGCCAACCTAGCAGTTCGAAAGCACATAAAAATGCAAGTAGAAAAATAGGGACCGCTACGGTGGGAAGGTAACAGCGTTCCATGCGCCTTTGGTGTCTAGTCATGCCGGCCACATGACCACGGAGACGTCCTCGGACAAGCGCTGGCTCTTCAGCTTTGAAAGGGAGATGAGCACCGACCCCTAGAGTCAGAAATGACTAGCACGCATGTGCGGGGGAACCTTTACCTTTTATAGTACAAAGACTCAGTCTATTCTGAAAGTTATGAAGAAAATAAAGTGCAATTTGGCTTTCAAAAGTAATGTGGGCTGCATTACTTTAGGGAAAGCAGCAGCTTCTGAAATAAATCCTTCAGCCACTGCGTACAATGAGAAGTTAACAATTTTGGGGGAGGCTGCCATCTAATGGCCATCCTCATTTTTACAGCTGAAATATGGAACCCAACTATAGTGCTAAAGTTGCCAATGCAAAGAGATCTTGCCTGTTTTGGGGGCAATATGTTGCTATTCAGGATGTTTTCAAATGTATCTTAGTAGTCAGAAACATATCTAGGCTAGAAATGCTTAAGTAACCACTAGACAGCAATAAAAAGAAACAGAAAATTTGGTTCCTGCTTTCATTAAATGGTCATCTGGATTTGTGCAGTGCAGATATGAAAGCGCTAACACTTAAATGGTGTTAGTTAAATATCTTGTGTGATTAGTAGAATTTCATGAGCTAATGAAATGCTTTCATTTTCCCTTTGTAAACCTTTTGTGTTCCCCCTCCATCGCTTCTGTCTTGCCAAAAAAATAAAACAGTTTTACTGTATAGTGACATCAGACAGGTAGCATTAGGAATGTTAACAAACAAAACCTGTCTATTACATTGTTGTCTAAGACGAAATATAACAAGCTTCTGAATTACATTAGAAGGCTAAGGAAACTGATTTCTTTCTAGGTAATAGCATTTGTTACTATTTCATTCAGCTTTCATTTAAACACCTCGTTGTTTTATTCAAGCACATTTCCAGTAGAGGGCAGTGTTGCCATAAAAATGTCACAGAAATGGTTCGTTGAACATTCTCCGATTTTTAAGACCCTTTGTAATCCCTTATATTGCAGAGCTAACTGATCAAAGGATCTTGTGGCCCATATTTGTTTTATCTAAACAGTTTTGCTGTAGTAGATTAGCACACCTAATCTCTGCAAAGTGAAAGGTGAATTCTACTCATGAAAGGCTTCATCAGTTGCAGCCAATTCCTGGGTCACAGCTAGTAAACTATCATGCATTAAGTGATGCATACTGGAAGGTACTGAGTTTAAATGCACAGCTTTAAATACAAAAGGAACATACTGAGTTTTAAAATGCTACTGCAAATTAGAATGGATTTATATTTGTTTGGTTGGATCAATGGTTTGGCAGTATACACAAGTAGTGTGTTTAGTGGATTGATTTGTGACCTCATTAAACTTAATTTCCATTGTAGCCACTTGGTACCAACAGAACAGTGTTACATTTTCAGGCTTCAGACTTTTAAAGTAGCATTTTTTTAAAATCCCATTTATATCCCGCCCTTCTCCGAAGACTTAGGGCGGCTTACAATCTAAGAAGCACAAATCAATGTGCTTAGCAATATTTATTACAGCTTTCCTAAAAATAGATAACTGCAGTGCACTGTACTTAAGGCTACCTTTGTAGAAAGTAAAAAAAAATGTAATATCAAATAGTAAGGCAACAGTTTTTTAAAAAGCTTTATTGATTTTTCTAATTTTACATTTAAATATTTAAAAAGCAAGTGGCAGCTGAGTTAATTGATAATTCAATAACATACAAGTATCTTTAGTACAAGTGTCAAACTACTACATTAAATATTTCCTCTCTTTTCTCCTTATTTACCGTCTCACAATTAAACTAATACAATTCTTATTTTATCAATTAAATAAAATTAGCTTTCTTACATTTATCAATAATTTTTAGCTTATACATATCCTGGTTATTTTAACATTCAATCTTTGTAGAGAATCAATGTCCTAATTAGTTTTTCCCAATTTTTAGTTTCCCATTAATAGTTATAATTTCCAAGTTTTAAATAACCAAAGTTCCCTTTATCACAATTCATCACAAATATAGTAAGGCAACATTGTTGACTAGAAGTGGTTAAGCAAAAGGAACACCTCACACTTTGGGTTTTTATGGTGTTCATCAGCTCCTGTTCATTTCCAGTTGCAACTCAAGATGCTGATATTAAGTATAGAAGCCCTCCATAGCTTCAGATCCCAGGAGCTGAAAGAATGCAGGTAGTTCTCGACTTACAACAGTTTGTTTAGTTTTTCATATTTATGACCGTTGCGTTTTCCCACGGTCATGTGATCTGTGACCTTCTGACAAGCTAAGTCAGTGGGGAAGCCAAATTCACTTAACAACTGGGTTGCTATCAGTAATGCAATAGCAATTACAGTACATGATTGCATTACTGTTACTGGTGGAAAAACAAGATATAAATGAAGCAAAAAAGGAACTGATTGTAAATTCAATAATAGCAGCTAGATTAGCGATGGCTAAATATTGGAGTCGGAATTTGGGTTAGTCAAAGAAATGAGTGGTATAATGAAATATGGAATATGGTAATAAATGATAAATTAACCACAGAAATTATATTTAAAAAAGGGATAATTAAAGTAAATAATTATAATGAAATAGGGGAGGGTTTTATAAAATGGTGTTGGTGGAAGGCAAAGGGAATAAACCTGCTCAGGAATATATGCTGTTTTGGAGGGGGTAAGGGCACAATTGAAATATATTGTATATTGTTAATTGTTATATGAGAAGAAATATGGTCTCCGGGGGGGTGCACTGTAATATTTGTAATTTTATATATTGTTTTTTTATTTCAAGTTATATGTATTATGTTTGTATTATTTCTTTTGAATAAAAAAAACAAAAAAACAACTGGGTTGCTACCTTATCAACTGCAGAGATTCACTTAACAACTGTGGCAAGAAAGATTGTAAGATGGGGCAAAACTTACTTAACAAATGTCTCACTTAACAAAAGAAAGTTTGGGCTCAATTGGAGTCGTAAGTCAAGGACAACCTGCACCACTTCCCAGAGAATCCTGCTATACGTGAAGGGCCACGTTAGTGCTCCCATATTATGATGGGTGAAGAGCGCCAATAGCAGTGATGACGAACCTATGGCACCTATGGCATCTTCACCAGCAGCCCCTCTGGAGGAGAGTTGCCCCTGGGCACATCCCACATGAAGCAGTGCAGCCAAGGACATGGCAATTGGGCAGCAGGGACAAGACTCTGCCCTTGCGCCCCGTCGTGCACAGATGATGCTGTGGGAGGTGGATGGAGGGCGTGGCCACCATGGCGCTGCAGGGGCACCTGGGCAATCTGCAGTGGGCCGTCAAGGCAGTAGGTGGCCCTGTGGGTGAGGGTGGGGTGGGGGCAGTTTTTGGGCACTAAAAGGTTTGCCATCACTGGCCTAGAGAAAGCAAATGTTTTCAGTGGCACTTCCCGGACTTCAAAATGGATCCTCATCTGGGGTTACCGTCATAGTTTTTCAAGCCCACAGAAAGGTATTTTATTGACTTTTTAAATAATGTGCCAATGCTGCTAGTTTTAAACTTTTTATTGCTGCTTTGACTTTCTGAAATTGCTTTATAGACTGTTTTAGCTAATACTTCGGGCTGCATATTTTATACGGTGCATTAATGTGTGAGTGTTTTGTATAAAATATCCCAGTAACTATTATATTTTATCTTACTTTATTTGATATGGTTCTTAGACTAACAATTAAAGAATAAACTAAATGACTTTCATCAATTATTTTACCCTGGAGTTCTTATCGTTTGAAAGTAGTTATAAACTGCACTGAATTTTGTGGGGGAAATGGTATAGATATGGAAAATGGTACAGAAATATTTTAAATAATAAAATAAATAAAACAAAGGAGAGCTCTTTTATTTGAAATCATGCTAATTCATTTGTGCTTTCCTCATAGCTTAGTAAAACTTTTGAATATAAATGTAAACAATTTCATATTTCTCTTTAAGAGTACATGTTTTCTCAGCTATCCATATTCCCAAGTTTATTTTCCCTTCTCTTTTCCTTATTCCTAATCTATTATTTTGTCATTGCAACAAATAAGGGAAAAATATAAAAAAATCTATCAACAAGCCATGACAAATATAAATGACAGAGGTCAGTACCTTTAATATAAATTAATCTTTAATAGAAGTTAATATAAATAATCCATCGTTTTAAGATAAAATGTAGCAAATATCTCATTTTTGTTATTTTTCTTCAGCATATTCATTTATAAAATAAGTTTGATGAATTATGGCCTGTACATATTCATAGAGTTTTTTCATGTTCATATATTCTATTAAGTGACAAGAAACTTAGCAAAACTAATAATTCTAGAGTAGTGCTTCTCAGAAATTCTCTCAGAATTCTTTAGTCAGATATTGGGGGAGGGGTATTGCCTCTTCACCATGTTGCATCCTCCTCCCTTCTTGAGTATATTAAATCTATAAATTTTCTCCTAATCTGGAGTCCTTTAGCTCAGTAGTTTCAAACTTTCTTTTTATGTGATCACTATAAGATTACTGAAAGCTTTTAAAGGACTCCATCTTTACTCAGGGACCATGACACATGTTTTTCCTCTAAATGGCATCAACACTTCTCCTAATTTGATGATGATGATGATGATGATGATGATGATGATGATGATGATGGGTGGCTGAAATCTTACAAGATTATATCTTGAGAATTTGCAGCCAAAGCTTGGGAGACAGTCAGTTTTTAGTATGACTATTAAAAACAAAACAAAAACTTTTTTTTTAATTTGGCCCCAGCAAGGACTAATCCTCATGATTCTCCAAAGATTTTAGATTGGCCTGGCAACCTTTGCTCTCTGTATAATGGGAATAATTCTTTGGATTCTCAGTTAGCATAACTGTTGGCCAGGATAGGAAGGAAATCCTTGAAATTGAATAGGTTAGAGGAATCTGGTCTATTCATTTTGAAAAAAATAATTTCCACATGAAAGCTGTACTTACTATTGACCACTGCATACTTTTTGCAAAAATGTCTTTTTTCCCCACTGAATTTGTGATTAATTGACTTATCTTTGTTTTTCCTTTCTAGATCAAATAATAATAGCGTTTTTTGTTTCTATGGTGATTGGACTTGTCATTGGAAGCATAATCTGGGCCCTTTTGACTTGCCTGTCTGGCCGCAGAGCCAGTGCCCACATTTCCCAGTGGAGCAACTCATCATCCAGCCGACGTACCAGAGCTGCTCATGGATGTGTTGCCAGCAGGCCTGGATTCTACCGCAACAGCAGCTGTGAGCGCCGAAGCAATCTCAGCTTAGCTAGCCTCACCTTCCAGAGGCAAGCGTCTTTAGAGCAGGCTAACTCTTTCCCAAGGAAATCAAGTTTTCGGGCCTCTACATTTCATCCTTTTCTCCAATGCCCTCCGCTTCCTGTGGAAACTGAGAGTCAGTTGATTACTCTGGTCCCCACCAGTACGACCGCCACACTTACTAGCACTTCCACCAACAGCTTCTCTCATCCAGAATTCTCTTGGCCAAATAACAGTCTTCGGGTCTGCCATTCAACACAAACTCCGCCTCCTGCTTATGACTCTATCATAAAGGCTTTTCCAGACCTTTGACTTCGATTCTACAATTTTCTGTGGGCTGTGAAGATATCTGGGAAGCTTACTATGGCCAAAAAGAACTACAGTGCTGGAACAGAAAGGATATAGTGAAACCTGAGCAGATGGTGTGGAACCTGGATGTTCTTCAGCTTTGAAGATCTCTCTCACAAGTGTAGCTATGTCTGCAGTGTTAATGCATTTTTATAACTAACTTTGCTTATTAAGCATTGTCTTTCATTTAGACAATACAAAATGGCTTGCCGTACAGACACAAAGCATAAACACAATGGTAAATATCCTGCTATTAATTAGAAAGTAGCGGTGTTTTCTCTTTTAAGATGGGATTTTAATTATAAAAGCCTTTTCCCTGGGAATGTGAATTTCCAGACTTGATTTCTCCTATGACTTGTATATCAGTTTGCCAAAATAGTATATGGGTCTTCACTTATTCTTCAGCAGAAATCTAGGTTACTTTATGTATTACTTTTGCAGAACCAAAAGGTTTTTGATTTATATGTTTAGAAATAGCTACTTCAAACCACACCCTGATTAAGACTGGGGGCTAATTTTTACTTCCGTCATGTAAATTTTACTGAGTCGAGACATTTTTGCTTCTGAGGAACTGAGGAACTGCTGTAAGAAAGCCAATGCAGTGCCCTACATTTCTTTCTGCTTTTTTTGCCAACCAGTTTGAAAATTTCTGTGGGGTCTTTTTCCCCAAAGGAGAAAAGTATTTCAGAGAAACACTGGTATAGCCTGGTATAGATTCCTGTACATATTCCAGTAATGAGGAAGCTGAGAGGTATGTCTCTTATTATGCTCTTTCTCTGGTGGTTTGCATCATGCAAGACCTTCCAATGTCTTACTTCAATCCACATTCTGCCCATTTGCAACAGCCTTCAAATATGTTTGAAAACATCAGTTTAAAAAACCCAAATGAATCTTAAGGATGGGAGTAAAAAAGGAAATATGTAAGATCCCTTTTCCTATGTGGGAAGACTTGGAAATACACTTCATATACACCTTATGATATTTACAGAATACAATACAAAATAACAGAGTTGGAAGGGACCTTGGAGGTCATCTAGTCCAATGCCCTGCTTGAGCAAGAGACCCTATACCAGAGGTCCCCAATCTTTTGGGCACCAGGTACCGGTTACGTGGAGAGAGGTTTTTCCGCAAACCGGAGCATCCACAACTTCGGCAGCATTCTGCTGAATTTAAGGGAGCTTGGTGCTGAACATGGGCACAAGGCTGCAATCTTAGCACAATTTCACCCCACCATGTTTTGTATTCCCAGTCCCTCTTGCTAATCTCTTCTTTGAAATGCAGAGAGCCATAGCTTTTGTCCAGCACAGTAGCTGAACTTTTACCCTGGAAGGGGGTTGGAGAAGCAAAATAGTTGGAAGGCAGAAAATGCTTCCTGAAAAATAGCAATAATTAATAGCACTTAGACTTATATAGCGCTTTACAGTGCTTGACAGCCTTCTCTAAGCAGTTTATAGAACCAGCATATTGCCCGCCCCAACAAACCAAGTCCTCATTTTACCAACCTTGGAAGGATGGAAGGCTGAGTCAACCTTGAAGATCCTGCAGCAATTCCACCATGGCTGCAGTTTCAGATATCTCACAGTTGAGCTATGTACCCCATTCCCAAAAGTGAGCCTATATCATGAGATCAGGTACATCCAAAAGGTATTCTGACTTGTCCCTGTGTGGCATGAAAAAAATGTATGGAAGAGTTTTCTCAAATATTTCTTTACAGAACACCTAGACATGCAAATGCCATTCTTTGTCGTGAACAAGAGGTTTATTTTTCCCAGGGCTTCCTTTACTACCAATGAAAATGAACTCTAATGAACCTAAATCTAAAGTTGCTTTCTCTGACCACCGTAAGCTTTAGTTGGGTGATCTGAAGCAGAGGTGCCTGCATTTGCTTGAATGACAGGATCTTTCTTTTGGAATTATGCTCTATTAAACACTCAAATCACATTGAAAGATGTTTTTATGTTCAAGTAAGCTTCTGTCATTCAGACCCCCCCAGCTGAACGGATGAAATATGGGGGGGGGAAACTATAGTAGGGCCACTTCTGGGACTGAGCCCTTGATTTATTCACACCTGAGAAGAGCAAACTCACCTTCACATCCTAAACTGCTTTGCTCATTATTGAGAAATAGCAAGTATATATGTTGATATTAGGGTGTGCGCCTATCAAATCACATGCTTCCCTCTGTGTGAGTGTAATTTGATCTTGTAAAAGGACAGTGCTCCTTGTTAATGCTAGAATCCTTTATGCATTATAACTATAAAAATGGGAGCCTTTTATTGTCCAGTGAGCTGAAAGGTATTGTCAAGGAGAATGTTAAATTTGTGAAATTTTTTTTTTGCTGATTGTGAAGAGTAATTTAAAATTACAGTTGATATTGTTCTACATGTAACTTCTCATTTTCATAAGCAGCATATGGGAAGATATTTTCCCTTACTATAATTCAGTCCAAATACTGACACAAATCTCCCTTTTATGTGTATAGTTAAGTTAGGAAAGCTGAAGTGTACATTCTTTATTTCATAACAATTTGTAAAATAATTGTCTATTGATATGCGTTTAAAACATGGCTGAATCTGTATTTCATGAGCGCTGTGGAAATGATGCAATTTAAATAAACTCCTGACTCTTGTATCTGTGTTATGAGTTGATTATTTGTTCTACATTATATTTTAAAGGAATTTTACTTTGGGAAAGGGAAGAGATAGCTATTGCATTTTGTTAGATCCCCAAACACTTACAATTCTTTCCCTAGCATGGCACTGACACAATGTCTCTAATGTCTTGCTCTGTGGTGTTCTTTTACTGGAAGCAAGTATTATTGTAATGCTCCACCTTATGGTGTCGTTTGCAATACATTTCTTCGAAAAGTCTTGATTTTTAAATTATTATTTAATTATTATTTTTTTGCAGGAAGGTACCAAAGGATAGAAAGACTTGTGACTTGATTGGTGTTGAGATCCTTTTCAGTTACTAACTTTCTGTGCTTGTTTTTGTTTATTTTGGCTTACGTGCTGTTCCATTTCCAAAATAGAAGAAAAGTGATTTCTCAAATGGTACTTTCCCACTATGGTTAAAAATCATGGTACTTGCTCACCGTGCCTAAAAAATGGTATTTTCTCACAGTGCTTAAAAATCACAAGACACAAAATTCGGTTTCTCTGATATATATTTTTTTTGCAAGTATAACTTACAATTTTATCTCAGTCTTATGACTGTTTCAACGTAGTTGTAAAGACCCACTTTCTTTCCTTTTCACAAAGTACTTGAGTTTTTGCATGCATCACTAGTACAGAGAAGCCCTACGAATGATCTAATCCAATTTCCAAGGAAGGATGGCAACACAGAGTTGTTTGTTGTAGAGGCAGAATCAGTGATACACCAACAGATGTGAGTGTTTCTAAAGGAAAGTCACATGGTTTCTGACTCCTAGGAGAAGGAAACTGCCTACTGCCAGCCTGGCATTTCTGAAAGCTTTGCTGTGTTCCTGACAAATTTATCTTGAACACCCATTGCAAAAAAAAAAAAAAAAAAACCAGGGCAGCATCATCCACTGCATGACCACTTCACAGGAAAAAGTTCTGGAGGTCTAATGTGATTTATTTTATTTATTTTATTTTAATTCCATTTATATCCCGCCCTTCTCCGAAGACTCAGGGCGGCTTACAAACTTAGCAGTAGCCTTCATTCTATGTATATGCCTGCTTATTAGGGCTTTCACCCCCCCCAAGCGGCATTATTACAAAGTCAGCTTAATTGCCCCCAACAATCTGGGTCCTCATTTTACCTACCTCGGAAGGATGGAAGGCTGAGTCAACCTTGAGCCTGGTGGGACACGAACCTGCACTAATTGCAGGCAGCTGGTGTTACTTAAGGAGGCATTAGCCCACTGCTCCACCAAGGCTCTTGGTAAAAGGAGAAGAGTTTGAATATTTTCAGTTAACATTTTCTGTTTTCAAGTTTTGTCAGTGCTTAAGAAGTGAGGGTGGAGAGAAATGGTTTCAATCATGTACGGTGGTACCTCGGTACTCATCATTAATGGGTTCCAGAACACACGATGAGTACCAAAATCGATGAGAACCAAACAAAAATTTTCCCATAAGGAATAATGTAGTGAGTCACAAGGCAGCTGACACTGACATGTTCTGGCTTGTGTGTTGAGTGCCAAACCAACAATGAGTACTGGGGAAAAAAATTCACGTCAAAATGCGTTGAGTACCAAATTTGATGAGTTTCAAAGCAGTTAAGTACCAAGGTACTACTGTACTATTAAAAGTTTTTCTTTGGTTAAATGGTTCCAGGTGGAAAGGTGGGCTGTAGCTCCTTGAACATTTGCATAAAATACCCCTAGGTACTGTAGAAAGAAAAAATCTATTGTGCATATGATGTTGAAAAACACATGCAGTGAATTGGAGCATAGGTCATTTGTATTAACTAAAGTTATTCCAGAAGTCAATAGACCAATCTTTTGGCACGTTAATTAATTAATGGCAGTCTAGCATAATAACCTAGAGTTCAGGTAGTCCTTGACTTATGACCACAACTGAGCCCAACATTTCCATTGCTAAGTGACACAGTTGTTAAGTGAGTTTTGCCCCATTTTACAACCTCTCTTGCCACAGTTGTTAAGTTAGTAACACAGTTCTAATGCGAATCTGGCTCACCCATTGACTTTGCTTGTCAGAAGGTCACAAAAGGTGATCACATGTCCCCGGGACATTGCAACTGTCATAAATATGAGCCAGTTGACAAGCATTTGAATTTTTGATCATGTAACCATGGGGGAATGCTGCAACAATCATACGTGTAAAAAATGGTCCTAGGTCACTTTTTTTCAATGCCATTGTAACTTTGAATGGCCACTAAATGAAACGTTGTAAACCGAGAACTCCCTGTAATACATATTAGAAAATGAAAATATTATCGGTGTGTGGTTGGCTAAATGTCTATGGAGATTCTCAGTCACCTAGGTCTGGTTGGCTGTTTGAAGGGCAGGAGGAAAAGCCACTACCAAGGCAACAGTCAGATAAGCGGGACTTGAGCCAGGACCAACAAAAGAAAAAAAAATGTGGAAAAAAGATAAAACTTGCAAGATTCTGCTACTGGAGCTGTTTACAGGTATAAGTAGTTCTGACCTACATGGCCTTGGTTTCTTAGTCTAATCCAGGGGTAGGCAACCTTGGCTCTTTTATGACTCGTGGACTTCAACTCCCAGAATTCCTGAGCCAGCATGGCTCAGCTTGGAAACCTCTCCCTTTTCCCTCAGCATGGCTGGCTCAGGAATTCTGGGAGTTGAAGTCCACGAGTCATAAAAGAGCCAAGGTTGCCTACCCCTGGTCTAATCTATCTGGTTCGGCTGACACGGTGGTTCACAATAAAAGGAATATGACATGAGAGGTAGTGTGGTTTAGTGGTTAAAGCATCAGGCTAAAAAGCAGGAGGCCATGAGATCTAGTCTCACCTTAGCCATGAAAGCCAGCTGGGTGACTTTGGACCAGTCATTCTGTCTCAGCCCAATCCACCTCGCAGGGTTGTTGTTCTGGGGAAAACTAGAGGGGGAAGGTGTGTAGGATATGTTCGCCGCCCTGAGTTCTTTGTAAAAATAATAAAGGCGGGATTCAAATAAATACATAAAATAATAAACACGAACAAGGAATAAAAGACAACAAACTGGACAAGAGCAAAACAAACAAACAAAAACAAAAACCACCACCACATCTTCAAAAGGAGCCTTCAATCAATCTCTCTAAAGGCTGAACCAAAAGCAGGACCCTTTGAAAAAGCAGGTGGGGGGGGGAACATCTGGATCTTAGGGGAGGACTTTGCTCCAGAGGACAGACACTGGAGATAATTGTGCATGCACCTATATCTTGTATACCAAGGTTTCTTTGAATGTATTAATCTTTACCATATAAAGCCAATCTTTTTTAAAAAAATATTCTTGTTGGATCCATCTCTAGACCAAGGGATTCCGATTTTCTTATTACTTACATCTATTTGTAATTTTCACCTAATGAGAAGGAAGGACTCACTGGAGAAGAGCCTAATGCTGGGAAAGATTGAGGGCAATAGAAGAAGGGGACGACAGAGAATGAGGTGGCTGGATGGAGTCACTGAAGCAGTAGGCATAAGCTTAAATGGACTCCAGAAGATGGTAGAGGACAGGAAGGCCTGGAGGAACGTTGTCCATGGGGTCGCGATGGGTCGGACACGACTTCGCAGCTAACAGCAACAACAATTTGTAATTTTACATCTTCTTAGGTCCTAAACAAATACAAAAGTACTTTTCTTGGATAACTGATCACAGATATCACTTTAATAGAGCAAAGCTGAATTGCAATAAATTACAATCCTGGTATAAAAATATTTTACAGATGTTGATGTATAATTGATAGAAAAGACATCAGGTAGATTATCTGAACTTAGATAAAATTGGATTTTTAAAGTTCACCAGAAGATCACTACTTGTTTTTTTGACTCGTCTCAGTGACTTCTTTTGAAAAGTAAAATGAAAACTGTATTTACTGGAAGCTGCACAGTTAGGCATCAACCCGTGCCAGATTTTCACCTAGAAATACTTCAGGAGATTACAAATGCTAGAGATATGATTCAGCTTCTACAGCAATTAATGAAAACAGAGATAGGAAGTATCTCTCTGGCAAAGCCAAAAGAGTAAAGTTAATCAGTTTCATATATGGGAGAGAGGGAGAGGGCATTAAATGTTATTCAAAGAGTCCATATATTCTCCTTCACATAATATAAATTAAATACATCTTTATGAAACGTGAGTATGACATACCACTAAAATGAGGTGTGTCTCTACTTGTTAAAGACAATGGGAATGTGACACTTGGAGTTTGGGTCCTATCACAAATGGGCAATCCTCAAAGCTGCTGCTTCTTCTGCTTTACTGTAACATCATTTTTCTTTATCCCATACCCCAGGAGAGGAGATGATCTGACTGCAAGCCACCATGTTATGTAGTAAGAAACCGATAGGGATTAGTAGAGGGACAGAGGCAAGACATGTATAATTAAAGCAAACTATTATTTTCCAAAGGGACACGGTGGCTCAGTGGGTTAGGACGCTGAGCTTGTCGATCAGAAGGTTGGCAGTTTGGTGGGTCGAATCCCGAGTGCCGCGTAACAGAGTGAGCGCCTGTTACTCGTCCCAGCTTCTGCCAACCTAGCAGTTCGAAAGCACGTAAAAATGCAAGTAGAAAAATAGGGACCACTACGGTGGGAAGGTAACAGCGTTCCGTGCGCCTTTGGCGTCTAGTCATGCTGGCCACATGACCACGGAGACGTCCTCGGACAAGCGCTGGCTCTTCGGCTTTGAAACGGAGATGAGCACCGGCCCCTAGAATCGGAAACGACTACCACGCATGTGCGGGGGTATCTTTACCTTTACCTTTATTATTTTCCAAGACGAGCAATCTGTAGGCTTCAAGGAGCAACAGACCACAATAATTCTCTCCTCTCCTCTTTGAGAATCAACCTGGGGGTTTCCTTTGAAGTAGAAAAGACTTTTGTGCACCTTGCTTGCCAGAGATTTACCACTGCAGCTTGATGTGCTTTTATTTCGTTGTTCACCTTTAGTCTGTCTTTATGAAACATCACATTTGCATATAAATGATTTAGTAAGCACGATAAGCCCAGATATCTGAATAGCAAAAACTGTTCTATAAATACCATATACATTTCATAGTGCAAATACATTCCAGGCTGTTTCACTTCAAGAAAGATAAAGAGGCCACCCTTGTAACTATGGAGAAAAAACAAAGGGGTAATTTTTAGGTATGAGGCTAGGAAGGGAAGAAAAAGAGACTCAATTCCTTTATGGTTTTTGGAACTGTAGATTCAAATGATGCTGAGCCCTCAAGTCTATCAAATACTAAGCCAATCCACTAAAACTAAGGCAGTTCTAAGGAGATGGGGAACAAGAAAAGCTCCCCCTCCTATTTAAGATCGAATATTTGAAATGACTGGATTTGTTTTTCCTGAAAGACATTTTGCTTCTTCAGTTCAAGAAGCTTCCTCATGAACTGAAGAATGAGGAAAGGAAACGTCTTCAAGGAGAAACAAAGTCCAGTTGCCTTTTAAAAAAGCACCTTTGGAACAACCATGAGACTGAGAATCTCCACAGATGAAATGACTGGATCGATTTTTCTTTTTATTCCAAATATAGTTTTAAGAATTAATTCATTTTTTAGATTTCCCCACAAATAGGTCCCCTCCTTAGGCCTTTAAAATGTGAAAAAAATTGTCTGAGGAGAAAAAAAAAGTCAGAAAATGATCAAATCCATGCATGACTGCTGTTAAAAATATCAAAGAGAGAGAAAATGTTGGTAGATCTAATTCTCTTTTATTGCTTTGTTTGACGAAACAAGTTGCCTGTCTCAAACTTTGTGATATTGTGTGATATAGTGATAAATGAATTGATGTAATGCCATTGAAAAGATATAAAGCTGTGGATATTTTGATGGAGACTAGACTTATAGCATTGAGAAAAGAGGACAATCGGCATTTTTTTGTAATTTTTTGTAATTGGTTGTACTGTTTTTAAAAACCTTGTGAACCGCCCTGAGTCCTACGGGAGAAGGGCGGTATATAAATTGAATAAATAAATAAATAAATAAATGTGGATAGACTCAGTTAGAGTAGTTATGGGTGCCCCATTGGAAAGGGCTGCGGGACCAGGTTAGGGACAGATCATTATGGAGAAAGTCTATGTGTTTCTAAGAATTGACAATGACCTTATGGCATATAATCAATTAATCAGTCAATCAATCAGACCTATAATATTAGCCATTTCTTAAAGATCAGTTGAACCTCTGTTCTCCATTTTGCCAGTAGAAACCTGATCAGGTTTCACAAAATTCTGTGGCCTTTTGTGAGTTCTTTAACAAACTATCGTGTGTGAACCCAGCTCTACGGTTTGAATCATGTAGCATACAGAAGTAATTAATTTCCAATAATATAGATGATTGCTTTGATCTAACAATGCGTGTGGCATCAGATAGAACATCTACTTCTAGCAAGGGTTTATGTAGATCTTACTAGTCTTCTTTAGGTCCCTTACTAGTCTTCCAGGCCCTGGATCAACATTTATTATTATTATTATTATTATTATTATTATTATTATTATTATTATTATTGTTGTTGTTGTTGTTGTTGTTGTTGTTGTTGTTGTTGTTGTTGTTGTTGTTGTTGTTGTTTAGTCTCCTTTTTATTTGTTTATATTTATATATATATATCATTCAAGATGATGAAATATTTAACATTCCTCCCTCCTATTTTCCCCACAACAATCTTGTGAAGTGGGTTAGGCTGAGAGAGTGTGTGTGACTGTCCCATAGTCAACCAACCAGCTACAGTTGTGGGGCTGATTTCTAGGCCAGCACGTTAACCACTGCACCAAACTGGTTCTTGTTATATATCTTCATATAATGATAGAACTACCACCAAATACTTCCTTTCAACTTTTTTCATTCAATAAAACTGCATTAAACAATAAATTTGTTAGATGATTAGTGCCAGCCATTGGCAGTTCCCCAAAAGGATCATCAGATGGAGGCAAAGAGGCTTCTTTGCTTCCACTGATGAGCCAAGGGTCTCGGACCCACAGCCCCATTGGCGAGAGAGTTTTATGGTCAAGGAGGGGCCAAGACCCCCCATAAATACCTCTGCACGAGGGGCTGCTCTTTGTTCTAGTTCTCCATTTTCCAGCTTCTAGTTCTATTCTCCAGTTCTATCTCTACTTCTAACCTCTATTTTAGTCATGTAATGCTAGCTTGTTTTGTTTTATTTTATTTCTCTCTCACATGCAGGCATGAATGCTTTCATGCCAAGTATTTCTTTCTCTTTGATCTATCAGAATAAAACTAATATGATTGCATCTCTGCGTGATGCCTTTGCTTGGAAGCTCCTTTAACGATTCACTCGTGAGAACACCTCACAAGTTGGTAGCCAAAGGATGGTTTAAAGGAAAGCTTCCAAGCCAGCCAGGAACTAGCCAACAAGATGTCTGAAAGACCCGGCTCCAATCCATTTATAACAGATGGCAGGACTTCTACTATCGTGACCAGGAGTCATCGATCGAAGACAGCCTCCCTGCCTACATCCAAGACTTCAGTCCCTGAAGCAACCTCAGCTGCAGATGAGAGCGCAAATGACCTTCATTCCATCAGAGGATCCAGCAGAGCGTCCAGGACCCCTTCACATGCCTCTCTACAACTGAACGCCACAGAGGAGAGCATACAAGGTTTGCAGACTGTCCAAGATTGCTCAGATGCTGCAGAGACGGACCTGGCTGAAACCAAACGCCGCGTGAGTAAGCTGACTGCACAGGAACGTGAAGAGCTGCTTAAAGAGATCCTTGCAATGCAGGAGAAAGAGAGGGTGGCCCAGGAAACCCCGCAGGGAGCCTCAGAAACCCTGGTGAGTCTTTCTCTAACGGCCACGAGGGCTCCAAACATGGCGCCTGCCACCCTTAGTGACCCCGGGACCCCAGGGCTTTTGGCGCGAACCCGCCCCCCAGCTGTGAGCTACAGCTTCCTGGGGCAAGCGGAAACAAGATGGCTCCGCCCACGTGGTCTGGCACAGGAAACAAGATGGCGGCCCCCTATAACCCCACGCGGTCTAACAAAGACTTGATTTCTTTAAGTCTGGAAAGCCAGCAGTCCCTGGCATCCAGCCAAAATAGCCAGCAGTCCCTGGCATACTGCAGAAATGACATGCAATCCCTGGCTTCCGGCCAAAACAGCATGCAAAATCCTGAGTTCTCCCCACCACAAAGCCTAAAGGCCTATGATGGCGATGAGATCTGCCCAGCCGATACTAATACAAGTACAAATGCAATTAAAACGGCCATCCAAGTCCTGACTACGGCCCTGGGGGCCAAGCAGACGTCGGGGGTGCCCCCCCCAAGGCCTCCCATCCTCTCCCCAGGGCCCAACTGCCGAGGAGAATCCAGCCTGCAGCCTCCCAACAATCAACCCCTGCGGCCTCCCACCTTCTCTTCAGGTCTTCAGGACCAGCCAGGCAAGCCAGGCAATGATGAAAATCCATGTGCCTTTAATTATCGGGAGAATCCATTGCGGCAACTCCGAACTTGCAAATCTGGGCTCCGCCCCCCCAATGCCTCATGGGAAGAAGGGAGAAATCCTGAACAACGCCCTCCCCCAGGTCACATGGTTTCCGGGCACGCCCATCTGGAGTTACTAAATGAGCAACAAGAAAAAATTCCCTCCTTGTCCACTAGAGGGATACCTTTCCTTTTTAATGATAAAGGAACTGAAAGGATTTCCTCCTCAACCACTCTAGGAAACACTTTTCCGCTTCCTTTTACATCAATGGACATCTCAGACGTCTTTGAATATGGGTCTGAGTTTCTAGCCACAGATCTTCCTAGAGATTTTAAAAAACTACAACTGGGGGGAGAAAATTATAGCAGTTGGAGTAAAGATATACAGCTATATCTCTTAAAGAATGGGATTCTACAAATGGTTCAGAAACCACCCCCTCCCCCATGGGGATGTCAAGAAGAGCTGCGACACTTGCAGGCTTATTCTGCTCTACTCAGTTCTCTGGACAATAACTTGTTCCCTAGCATCCCAGCTGGTCTCAGAGCTGCTCAGGTCTGGGAACTGTTATACAAATTATTCAACAGCGATACCATTGGCTCCATCACCAGATATACAACTGAGCTTTATACAACCAAACTGAAATTTGGTGCCAGCATGCCTGAACATCTTGCAAAATTAAAGGCACTCAGGGCAGAATTGATTTCCAGAGATTTTCCTGTGTCTGATGTGAACATGCTCTCCATAATTTTTACTTCTCTAGACAGGAGTTGGAGCAATTTCATTGTTTCACTCGAAGCAGTCAAGAGGGAAGACTTAAATCTGTCCTACCTCACAGGGAGACTGATCGAAGAAGATCGGAGAAGGAGAAATGCTGGAGAACACGCTAGAGTCACCACTCAGCAAGCCAGAAGGGGGCGCCACAACTCAGAGCAAATTAATGCTCTGCTTAAATGTTTCATCTGTGGCTCTGAGGAGCACCTCAAGAAAGACTGCCCCCATCAACATCAAGCCCCTAAACGTGGTCCCAATCAAGTAAGAGGCAAGGGGCAAGGAAGGGGGCGTGGCAGGGGCAAGGGAAATTCACTGCATACTTGTTCCCTCACCCCCACAACAAAGGCTGATAGCTCCACTGACTTATGGTTACTGGAGTCTGGAGCTTCTTCTCACATTACTAATATGAGTCAAGGTTTTAAAAGGTTAAAGAAAATTAACTCATCTGTCAAGGTTGCAAATGGTGATACTGCTTCAATTGTTGGGGAGGGTTTTGTTTCTGTACCTGGGCTTGGAAAAGTTGAAGGTGTCTTGCACGCCCCTTCCATAGCCAACAACCTTTTGAGCATCACCAAATTGTGTGACGATGACAAAGTGGAAGTCTTATTTCGCAAGGGGGGAGGTCATGTCACCCGGGACCAGAGGGTCATTGGAAATATTACCATAATAAATGGCTTACCATATTTTTCTCCCAAGCCACCACAGCCTGCCCCAAGGCTTTCCAAGGGCAGTGTGGGCAAGGAGCCTGAATCTCAGCAGGCACCTACAGTACCACTCAAAGCAAACAGAGCCAAGAGAGTGTCAATGGGGAAGCCAATTCACAATAAGTGCGTCCACCTCATGCACAGAAGGCTAGGACATGCAAGCTTCCCTGTAGTTAAAAAGATGGGAGAATTTGCTGAGGGAGTCCAGCTCAAGGACTGTGACGTATTTCTGGACTGTGCCATTTGCAAAAAAACAAAGAGGAAGGCTGCCCCGACCTCAAAGGTGTCATTACGCAAGACTCAATATCCATACCAACTAGTACATGTTGACCTAGTTGGGCCTTTTACACCTTCCCTAGGAAAGAAAAGATATTTTCTCACTGCCGTTGATGATTTTTCACGTTACGGTCACGTGTATACTCTCACAGAAAAATCTGAAGCCTTTGACGCCATAAAGTCGCTGTACAACTTCGTAGAGACCCAGTACAAGACCAAGATCGCACAATTGCAGAGCGATCGCGGGGCTGAGTTCATGTCTCAGAAGTTCCAGGACTGGGTAAGGCATAAGGGCATCTGCCATTTTCTAACTGCACCGTTCACCCCTTCGCAGAATGGTGTAGCTGAGAAAAGGAATGGAATCCTGCAAACCATGATGCGTAGTCTGATTGCAGACGCTAATGTCGCAGAATCATACTGGGGAGAGGCGGTCCATTACGCTAATTACACCTTAAACCGCACCTGGAGCAGTGTTGTGAACCAGACCCCATATTTCCTGGTTCACGGTAGGAAACCAAATCTGGCACATTTGCGCGTGTTTGGTTCCTATGCATGGGTACACATCCCCAAGCAGCTGCGGAAGAAGGGGAGATCTGTTTCCCAGAGACTAAGGTTCTTGGGCTATGCTCCTGGCTCCAAGGCCTATTGTTTCCTGGGAGAAGGGGGCAGGCCTGTGACTTCCCAATCTGCCTCTTTCGAAGAGGATTCCAATTGGACTCAGATCCACTCAAATGATCTGAGCCCATATGCCAACCGACCCAGCAAGGACACACCGACCGCGACATCGCCAGAGGCGACCTCATACCCTGCCACCGACGAAAGTGAGGAACAAGACGAAGATGCGTCCAGTCCCATGGAGGAAGACACACCGTCTTCACCCCCAGCGACACCTCAGAAACCCGCGGAAGAAAAGAGCGGTGAGTGGCAGAAGGTAAGGAGGTCAAAGCGGTCCAACAAAGGGGTCCCACCAAAGAGAATTGACATTGGCCACATCGCGTCTGTCAACAGCGTTGTGGTCACCCCAAAATCCTTCTCTGACATCCAGGAGCTGCCCATCGAGGAGCAGGAGAGATGGCAGCTCGCGATGGAGAAGGAAATGCAGAGCTTAAAACAACTCAAGGTCTTCACCCCCCAGCAACCTCCAAAGGAGAGGAAAGTCATTAGCACAAGGTGGGTTTACAAGGCCAAACCACTTGCCAATGGTCTCTACCTGTATAAGGCCCGTTTGGTAGCCCAGGGCTTCGCTCAGCGTTATATGGAAGACTACTCGGAGACTTACTCTCCAACCGTCCGGGCAGAGAGCGTCAAGGCCGCCCTCGTGACTGCAGCCGCTCTGGGAGAAGAAGTCTTCCAATTCGACATCCAGACGGCTTACCTCCACGCCAACTTGGACCGGCAGATCTACGTGAGGGCCCCACCTGGCTACCAGCAAGAAGGGGGAAATACATGGTTGCTTCACAAAGGGTTATATGGTCTTAAACAGTCAGGAAAATTATGGTATGACTGTCTTAGAAAGAGTTTAGAACGAGTTGGTTTCTCAGAATCTCATGCAGATCAATGTGTTTTCACACGCAATTCCAAGGGAACCACAGAACGGGTGTTAGTTTATGTGGACGACCTATTATATGTAGGGCCTAACAAGGAAAGGTGTGATGAATTTGCCAAGGCCCTGGAAGAAAAGTTTACTCTGAAGTCTTTGGGGCGGGTTGACAAGTACTTGGGCGTGCATATTTTGGCCACTAAGGGGGGGTTCGCTCTATCTCAAAAAGAAAAGATAGAGGAATTACTGGCCAAATGCAAAATGACAGAATCTAATCCTACGCATAGCCCAATGCAAAGCGACTTTTACAACCACACCCATAAGGACGGTCCTGAGTTCACAGATAACACGCTTTACAGATCTGTGATTGGCTCCTTGCTATACATCAGCAATTGGAGCAGACCTGACATAGCTTTAGCTGTGAATCTATTGTCCAGGCACGTGGAACACCCAAAGGAATTCCACTGGACTGCTGTTAAAAGGGTGCTTAGATACCTCAAGGGCACAGCTGATGCCCTCCTTATGCTAGAACCAGAGAAGGGGAAGACGGCCCAGCTCTCCGCTTACTCAGACGCAGACTGGGCTGGCGACTCCAAAAGTAGACGGAGCATTTCTGGTTTCCTCATATTGCTAAATGGCTGCCCAATACATTGGCATGTTAGGCAGCAAAAATTTATTTCTTGCTCCACGGCCGAAGCTGAATTTGCCAGTCTGTCAGACACGGCCAATGATTTGACTTGGTTCAATGAACTGATAACAAACATCTGGGCATCTCCTCCTCTGCCCATCCAAATTCTAGAGGACAACACCGCCGCAATTGCAATCTCGGGCGCTTATGCAGTAGGATCTAGATCTCGCCACATAGACATACGCTACAAAAATGTCAGGCACCTTGCGAAAGAGGGTTTTATATATGTTGAGCACTGTAATACAGCTGACCAGATAGCTGATCTGTTTACCAAACCTGTTCCCATTGACCGGCACAACCTTCTGTGTAAGCGTTTGTGTTTGGCCTTCTGAATGTTTTCATGCATGTCTATGACACCTGCTCGCCCCTTACATACATTCACTGGTCCCTGTCATTGGCTGGCAAGAAGGGGAATTGTTAGATGATTAGTGCCAGCCATTGGCAGTTCCCCAAAAGGATCATCAGATGGAGGCAAAGAGGCTTCTTTGCTTCCACTGATGAGCCAAGGGTCTCGGACCCACAGCCCCATTGGCGAGAGAGTTTTATGGTCAAGGAGGGGCCAAGACCCCCCATAAATACCTCTGCACGAGGGGCTGCTCTTTGTTCTAGTTCTCCATTTTCCAGCTTCTAGTTCTATTCTCCAGTTCTATCTCTACTTCTAACCTCTATTTTAGTCATGTAATGCTAGCTTGTTTTGTTTTATTTTATTTCTCTCTCACATGCAGGCATGAATGCTTTCATGCCAAGTATTTCTTTCTCTTTGATCTATCAGAATAAAACTAATATGATTGCATCTCTGCGTGATGCCTTTGCTTGGAAGCTCCTTTAACGATTCACTCGTGAGAACACCTCACAAAATTAGAGGACTTTTTTCAATAAATAAGTTCTATTACTCAATGGAGTTGAGTAATACTTTAGGTAATTCTCTGAGTAATACCTCCACATACCAACAGTATATGATCATAAATGACCCATTCAATCAGGAAATAGACACTTTTGGTGTCCTGTCAGTTGACACAAAGACAGTGAGGAAGCTGTCACCTTCTGCTTTATTTTAATGTTGTAAATTAAAACAAACAAACAAAAAAAATGTATGGTGATCTGATCCAAGTCTGGGTTGGAGGAAGTTTACTCATTTTGTTCCTCTAATGTGAAAGCAGGATAAAATGGAGAAAAAGTGCCTACAGTAGTAGACAAGCCCCATTCTTGGGTGTCCATTCAAGGGCTTTGTCTCTGTGGGAAGTGGCATGAAAGGGAAGGAAAGCTTCAGTTTCTCCTATTTATGGGAATAATTTATGGAATTATTTTGACTATAAACAATCCTAGTGCTGTTTTAAGGCAACCTTCTCTAACCCTATAATTGACTGGATTAGGAGCATTGCATTGCAGGCTAACTCTGCCTGCAGCCAGCAGTTTGATCCTGACTGGTTCAAGATTGACTCAGCCTTTCATCCTTTTGAGGTTGGTAAAATGAGGACCCAGATCGTTGGGGGACCCAGATCGTTGCTGACACTGCAAACCGCTTAGAGAGGGCTGTAAAGCGCTATGAAGTGGTGTGTATTGGGACTTTTCAATCTTTTCACAGATTGTACCACTTTAAAGGTAAAGGTAAAGGTTCCCCCGCACATGCATGCTAGTCGTTTCTGACTCTAGGGGCTGGTGCTCATCTCCGTTTCAAAGCTGAAGAGCCAGCGCTTGTCCGAGGACGTCTCCGTGGTCATGTGGCGGGCATGACTAGACGCCAAAGGCGCACGGAACGCTGTTACCTTCCCACCGTAGTGGTCCCTATTTTTCTACTTGCATTTTTACGTGCTTTCAAACTGCTAGGTTGGCAGAATCTGGGATGAGTAACAGGCACTCACTCTGTTATGTGGCACTTGGGATTTGACCCGCCAAACTGCCGACCTTCTGATCGACAAGCTCAGCGTCCTAACCCACTGAGCCACCGCGTCCCACGTACCACTTTTAGGACATGACAATATTTGAGTACCACCAATGCTTAGCAAGGTGTCAAAAACTTGATGGCTAAAAAAAAGGGGGGGGATTTTGGGTTTTAGTGATTAGATTCATTTGTTATAGAAATGGCTAGTTTATAATATTATAGAAAAGTAAAAAGTTGAGGTTCAACATTAGTGCTTCCTTCTGCTGCAATAGAGGAAGTATGTTTTTTTGCCCTTCTCCCCCTTACTTTTTCCACTTTTTCCTCCCCACTGTGTCCTACTATTTGCTTTTGTATTTTTGTATTTTATTCTATAATCTAATAAAATATTACAAACTGTAGAAAAAAGTAAAAAAAGTACCAGTTTAATTTCTTCAGTGGCTGTTCCTTTGCTGAATCACTTTCCCTTTGTACTGACAAATGTATGATGAATTTACCCATGTTTATTAATATGCACCACTACCAGCTAGTTCAGGGGTCTTCAAATTTGGCACTTTTAAGACTTGTGGACTTCAACTCCCAGAATTCCTCAGCCCTCATGGATGGTTGAGGAATTCTGGGAGTTGAAGTCCACAGGTCTTAAAGTTGCTAAGTTTGTAGACTCCTGAGCTAGCTGGTTGGCTCTTCTCAGCTCTTCCACAGTGTAGTAAGAATGCACCCTTACCCCCCAATCCCTTTCCTGTACCCTTAAAGAGACAGGAATCAAGTGTAAAGCAAGAAAATAAAGAAACACAAACTCTTTAAGCTGCCTCAGGCATGTCACATGTCACAATGTTGCAATTCTAGGCCAAAAGGCTCCAGCGAATGCGAAAAGCTTTAGCTTTAAATTAAGCCAGTTTTACCTTAGCTGGTTTTATCTTTATAAACACACTATTCTGTGTTCTTGTGCTGCAAGAAGTGAAATGATTCATATTTTATCCTACTTAATCTCTCTGTCTCTGGTCTTTTTCTGTGTATCTCTACGTCACTGTCTCTATCTGTCTGTCTGTCTGTCTCTATGCATCTCTCTTTCTCTTTCTCATTCCCTCTCTCATACACACAACACGTACATATAAACAAGCACAAACAGGGCAGATAGTCTCTGGCATAATGGAAAATAACCACAAATTATTGTACAAGGTAGAATCAAATAGTAAATGTTGCGAAATGATAATATCTATAGCGGCTTCCCTCTTCCTCCTGAGTCTCTGTCCCTCAAACCTTCTTCAGAGAATCACAGAACCCAACAAAATAGATTTGGGGATACATTGTAGGCTGAAGGTTGCACAAGAGATATAGGATGGAGACAGGGACAGTAGAAACTTCATCTACCCAATGCCTCATGGCATGATTGAGTACAAACCAACCAGACGAGTAGAAGCCCACTTCATTGGGGTTTCCCCCCCCCAAAAAAAAGTTCAATGATTCACCCTGTCAATCCCAACAACTCACACCACTGTTGTCAGAATAAAACAAACAAGAATCCAATAAGACGTTCCATTAGAATGAACACAAATCTGGCTGTGAGTTTCCCCCATGCATTCAATGGATGGAGAAAACATTGTAGGGACATGAAAACTTACTGCTATCCATAAATCCCTCGGTGCTTAATCCAGGATGCCAGAAACGACATTTAAATGTATTTACTAGGATCAAAAGAGACAGAAATAGATGTTTCTTTTCTGTTAGTGCTGGACATGACATTGATCTGCCGGTTGATATAAATGGTCTTTCAATGTAAGAAGAGCAAAAAGATTTGGAAAAGAGATAACATTTGGAGAATATTTGGGAGGAGGAGCTGACACACATGCAACCGCTTATTTATGAGTGATAAAAGACAGTTCAAGGTTAGCATCCCCAGTGTGGATCAATTGTAGGTAGGCAGCAAACTGCATTTCAGATACCAGGAACTGATTAAGGAGAGTGGTAGAAAGTAAAAGCTATAAACATTCATTCCATGGTCTTAAAGTCGTGTCCATCTGTACTTTTGGAAGAGGGGCATGGATTGATTTTTGGAAGTTATCAAAACTTTCCTTTCCTCTTTATGCGTAAACATGAACGACCGTGGAATTGACCAATTTTAATGCAGGATGCCTTAAAAACCTTACTACAGGTAGTCCTTGACTTATAACAGTTCATTTAGCGACCATTCGAAATCACACGGCACTGAAAAAAGTGACTTATGTCTGTTTTTCATGCTTATGACTGTTGCAGCATTCCCATGGTCTTGTGATCAAAATTCGGATGCTTGGCAACTGATTCACATTCATGATGGTTGCAGTGTCTTGGGGGGGGGGGGTCAAGTGATCATCACTTGTGGCCTTCTGATAAGCAAAGTCAATGGGGAAGCCAGATTTACTGAACAATCGTTTTACTAACTTAACAGCTGCAGTGATTCACTAAACAGCTGTGGCAATAAAAGTTGTTAAATGGGGCAAAAATCACTTAACAATTGTCTCACTTAGCAACAGAAATTTTGGGCTCAATTGTGGTCGTAGGTCGAGGACTACTGGTACTCCACCCTAAGGAAATTATACCCCTCTACTCTTTAATTAAGTATATTCAGAGGATACCACCCTGGAATCAAGAACCTTCCCTATGACGGCTCCAGGATTTCCCTTCCTCTGATGCACAGTTTTTCATCCCTTTTAAATTGTACTTGAAATCTAGTTTTATATTCTGGTATTCCCTTCCTGAAGAGCACTTTATTTTATTTATTGAGGGCTGTTTTCATAATGTGGCATAGAGTTTTATTGAACGGCTTGTTTATTTTAACTAAAGATATTACTGATAATTTATGTTGTAAATCCCGCAGGCAGTTTTGCCAGGAATAAAACACTTAATTTAATAGCTAGGTGGTGCTGTTGAGCTATATGGAAGCACAATTGTTCCTTTCTTTGCATGATTTCTGAAAGGTGTGGAATTTAATTTGTGGCTATTAGCAAACTGAAGAAGTGACAAATATGCTGCGATTCCTCCTCCCTGTTTGCTTCTCTGTGTTCTTTAATTTCTTATATTCTCTTTCCATTAGCATATTTCATTTTACTTGTGGGTGAAGCTTTGTTCTTGAGCTTGTGGGTTGGTTTCTGAATATTTTGTTACCAGGCTAGGTAACATCTTCAGCAGAGTTTAAGGCAGGAGTGGCAAACTGCGGGCCAGATGCGTCACCAGGAAACCACGCCCACCCCATTGCCGGCAATGGAGAAAAAGCTCCGATATGTCACGTGACATCACGTGATGTCGTGAGTTTGACATGTCTGCTTTAGGAGATGTCAATGCCATTTGACTTGTGTTTGCTCCTATTCTATCACCTCCTTGCTAACTTATTCCGTGCTCTTCTAATACTCTTTAAAACAAACAGAAAGTAAATATACAAATAATTAAACACAGGTTCTGTTCCTATTAGTCCATTTCTGTACAAGGCTAAAAGCAACTTCCATTTACGCAGGTACCGTACATTAATGTTGAATATGAAGATTACATCTATCTAGCCATGGATATTAGCCATGAGAGCTAAATGAAATATACACATTGAGAAATGTGTATCTCAGTACAAGAAACTGGACATGTATAACAAACAAGAGTGCTCATAGACCGCTATAGGAAAGAGGATGCAGAAGATTTTCTGTTATTATGTGAACCATGGAAGAGTAGGATATATTTATTAATTTAATTAGTAGGACAAATCTAGAGGAAATCTATTTCCCTTAGATTGTGATCTTGATTTGAATCCTGACAGTTACCACCTTATGCTAAGCTTGTGCTAAATTACTATGCAGTGATAGACTGCCTTGAATTGTAGAGAGGGGGGATATGCTTTGGGAAATGAAAGTAAACGCTGTATCTCCTCGAGATGCTGCCTCAAGATTACCCAGTTGGAAGAAGGAGGGGGCTGCATATCCTTGCACTGTCTGTTAGGAAAACAACTTGCCTGAATTACATTGGTTACACTGAGGGGAACAACGAGAGACAGTTAAGGGAGGAAAAAGTAGAACTTAGGGATTTTGGCATGCAATTTTCAGTTCTGACTTTGCTTTACTGCAATATACCTAACCTCTAATTAATTATACCTTTCTCAACAAATGGAGCCAAGGATCATTTCTAATTACAGATTTGAGCTGTGGCAGGTTTGGCAAATCCATTGTTTACCTCCCTCTCTTCTTTTTTTTCTCTTTCCACTTCTTACTTCCATGTGATAAGGAGAACCTGGATGACTGCAAGAGATAAATTCTCTTCCCCTAAGACAGAACAAGTTTGGTTTTTTTTCTTTGCCAGTCATGAAATAAGAAGAGGAACAAGCTTCCTGGGGAATTAGTCTTTTGTAAGCACTCTGGTTTAGGTCACAGCTGTCAACTCGGAAAGAGATTTCCAGACATTTCTTCTGAGGCTTACTTCATTTAATTTTTACATTAAATGAATTAGAAAATATGATTAAAGATCATTGAACGTTCTCCACCAAGTTTGTCTAAACTTACAAACCCATGAATCAGAGGCAAGATAAAAAGATGAAAACTTTATTAGAAGGAAGATCTTCTCTGTTTGGTAGGCTTTGAGACTAAACTGATTTAACTTTGGAATATGTTCTTCTAATTTCTGTGGTATTTTATTTATGAGTATTTGAATTTCACTTTCAACATTTATTGGCCAAACATTCAGTGGAAATTAGTTTTCCAGTGAAAAAAAGAAAAAAAAACCTTCAATGCAAAGTAAGCATTGCTTAGCTTCATGCTTATTTTTTTCCATTAGAATTGATGGAATTTAGTATTTTAATTTGGCTGGATCATGCTTTCATCTTGAAACAAAACTAATCAGTGACTGTTTATTGCAGCTTTCACAAGTGGTTTCTTCATGAGGGTTAAATTCAAAATATACATTGGAAGTGAAGGTCTACATTTTGTGGGGGTGAACATTGGAGAGGCAAAGCACTTGTTCATGACTGGCTAGTTGTGTAATATAGATATAAATACCTCACATACCTATTATTTCTAAATATTAAGACCATGATTGTTTAAAAGAGTATCACCGTTTTCTGTTTTTATCCCAGATTCGTCACAAGTAATATTTTTATTCATTAATTCACCTCTTCAACCCCAACTTAAAATCAAAGATGCTCTTGATAGAATTAATCTAAGCAGTTTTTCCTAATTGTCCATCAACTGTGGCTTTGTCCAGAAACCCCAGATTAGGAATTATATATGAATACTAAATAGCCAGCTACACACACACACACACACACACACAAAAACTTCAAAGCATTTATATAAAACTGTACCAATTAACAATGTAACTTGCGATAAGGCCTCTGTTGCTATGTAGGGTGATACTTGCATTCTTTTAACAAATATGTCAGACAAAGGGAATACTGCTGATGCAACTTGGGACAATTTTTTCTGTCAGGTTTCTCAGATGAGGGGAAAAAGTAAACATGACTGAGCCTTACATGCCTAACTTGTGGACATGTGTGCTTGATAAAAGGTACCTGAAATTCCCATCATTAAAATACAACAATTTATTTTATTGCTCTAACACAGACATGTCAAACACAAGGCCCGGGGGCCAGATCCGGCCCGCAAAGTGGTTTCATGTGGCCCCCGAAGCCATCCTGGAAACAGTGAGGGAACGGTTCCTGCTGCCTTGGCCCTGGCCCAGAGACCCTCCTTCTGCCAGAGACCCCCAGATCTGTCCCACTCCTGCCCGGGGCCCCATAGGCACCCTTGATGCCAATGATGTAGAGCTGGCCATGCCCACCCAGTAGGCCATACGCACTCCAGCTGCACCCACCCAGTAGGCCGCGCCCACCCTGGCCATACCCACCCGGCCCTCCGAGGGCAACCACGATGCTGATGTGGCCCTCGGTGAAATTGAGTTTGACACCCCTGCTCTAACAGATACTGTCCTGAACAGATAAACATTACAGTAGCTTTCGGAATTACAAAATTTCCTTCCTGGTGGAAACCTTACCTTTCAGATAGCCTCTCTTTTATGCCTCTAGAATATATTTGCAAATGTATTGAGAAAGTGTTTTGTTTAAAATAGTAGGTACATTTATATATCATACATAGTTTCATCTGTATCTCAAATTAATTACATCTTTATTCTATGATTAGACATTTAATAGGAACTAAATGAACATTCTATTGAGGAACATTTTCTTGAATTCCTGTTGTTGTTGTTTTCTTTAAATTGTATTAGGTGTGACTAGATGATTCTAGCAAGTCTGATGTGTAAATTTAATAATAAATTACCATTATTTGGTTTGACTTGTAGATACAAGGTCCAGTTTATGTTGTATTGATGGACTGATTAAAAAAATACTGTAGTAAAATGAGAAAGCAGATGATGACAAACATTTATACCTGTAGGAATACACCAGGATTCAAAGGATGACAAATATCAGTCATGTTCCATATAAACTCAGCAGATAGCTTAAACTTACATTTCAGATCTTAGAACAATTGTAGTGGCATTGTTAGTTTTCAAATAATTAAAATAGTTTTCAAAGAAATAAGCTACATATAACTCTAGAAAGACAGTCAAAACAAATATTCTCAAAATATTCAAGAGGGTTTAGGTAACCATTTAGCGTTGTGACTTGAATATGGCCTACTGATAATTCAAAAAGAAAGAAAGGCCAGTACTCTCTTTAATTCTGTTCACGAACCATAAAAATTAAAAGGGAACATTCTCTCTGCTAAAACTGAGAAAAGTAGGGAATTCTACTGAGGGAGATAATCCTTTTTCTTCTCCATGCATCTTTAAAGTCACATATATATTACTTTAAGGCTGTTTTGCAAGCTACAATGCTTGGGCTTATTTTCATTTGTTTAATTTCCTAAAAATCATCTTAATATATACTCCAACTCTGGAGCATAGCATTTAAACAAATGCAATGATATTGAACATATATCAAACTTTGCTCAATTCTTCTGACAATCCTGATGAATGCTAGAGCCTTGTAACCATTTTTTTTCTCAAGGGTATTTGGAAAGGGGTACCCATCACAACCAATATTAGTTGATAAGGTTCTGTCTTACCAGCTTAATTCCACGTTTCCTAAAGCAGTTGACCACTTTGCCTGGCCCAGTGTTACTCATCTTGAGTTGTTCATCAATCAAGTGATAAATCGACTAATCAGAGAAGGAGGGGTGTGTGTGCCTTCCCTTGAATTAAGTATGAACTTCCTTTGTCTCATAATATCCTTAACAAAACCATGATGGATATTTCCATATGCCCCCTGGGGAATGTGACGTCTCCTGCATAATGTGATCGCCGTTTCTGAAGTGGAAAAGTGGTCCTGTATATATAAACCTATTAAATGAGACAGCTGGAAAGGCTGCACTAAGCCTGCAAAGAAAAGCAGGCTGGTAAACTTCAGACCAGCAGACCAGATACTTGCCTTTGAATACTCTGCTCAGTATCTGAAGAAGAAAGTGTGGCACACTGAAGAGAAATTCAGCACCTAGGAGAGCTCCACGTATCCCTTGTACAAAAATCACCATTACTGCATTTTTGAGGAATCCAAAAGTCTGTCTTCTGGCGTGGTAAGTAAAAGTTATATGCGTTCATTTCAGTCTAGAGAAATATATTTTTTTCCTAAATTCATTTTTAGATTTTCTGTCTGTATGTTGGTATGTTGGTATGACTTAATAATAATACAAAGAGTTATCGCAATGAATTCGAAATATGAATTTCTCTTCGGGGATGATTTTCTGATTTCTCTCTCAAATAACAAAAGTTTTTTCTTTAAAAAAATGCATATTTCATCATCAGTATTTCATATTCTTTTTGAATTGTCTCTTTTCCTTGAATAAAAGGGGATATTCATTATTCACCTTCCTCTGATCATTTAAACTATTTCCTTTATATGCAGTTTAAGAGTTTTTAAATAAATCATGAAGATTTTTTCCCCATCATTTTTCACATTCACGTGTTTAAAGTGTAGTTAAGAAATATGTAATTTCTCTAAAATTATTCACTTAAATTTCAGTGGTACTCTCTCTCTATTTTTTACATTAACTCTGTTCTTGTGATCAGATAAAATGAATACTTTTTTAAAAAACAATGAATAGATTTCAGTTGCAGAACATATTCCTGAGGGGAAGCTGTGTTAGACTGTGACAATAAAAACAATAGACAATTTTGTAGCAGCTTGAAGATTTATATGTTTTTTATAGCAGAAGCTTTATTTGGTCACACTCTCCCTTGGATAAATATTTTCAGGAGAATGGATCACCATCACCATATAAGTTTTTCTCCTTCTTTCTTGTCTCTAATCTCAGAGCTCTTTATGTGGATGTTATGGAGTACTTTTCTATGAGTTTACTGGTGTTTCAAATGTTTGGCTCTGTTTTCTGTCATAACTTCAAAGCAAGTGCAGCCAGTACAAGTTCTTTGATGCTATTTTTAACAACAGGATAAAATTACTTTGAAAATCAAGATGATCTTAGTTAATATTTTGACACTTTAATTATATATAATTAGCAAAATTGTTTATCTGTCAATCATCTATTTCCACCCCTTCCCCCATATCCTCTGAACCTCAACCTCTGCTTTTAATGTCAGGATTCATTTAAAATTTCTCTGCATGCCATATGCTTAACCTCAAGAAAGAAAGCGTTTATCAAGTAGCAGAGCATAGCTATGATATTCAATATATTATTAATGTTATTCATATTACTAGTAACAGTTTTTCTTATAAATCAGCCGATTCTTCTGTGGAGACCTGCATAATAATTCCTATTGCAGATATTCACTATGAAGAAATTTCTGGCCTCTGAGTATTTTAATGAAAATGTCTAGTCCACATTCTTAATTCATAATTAGAGCTATAAATGAGCACAGGTACAAACACACACACACACATAAACACACACACACACACACACACCTCTATCTATATGATCTACACCTACATTTATATCTATGTCTATTGTAGATCTAATTTACTGTAGATGTACATCTCTCCCTCTCTCTCCCTCTCTCTCTCAATGGTACTGATTTTCCAAAACAACCTCCTTCTGACAAGATCTTTATCAAGTATTGGACACTGATAGCGTGTTCTGTCATTTTTGCCAATCCAGGTCAAAAGAGATGGAACACAGAAGTAGCTCCCATCTTCTCCTCTATTTCACATTCCTCTATGTTTTCTGCTCTCAAGTCATTGCCTTGCCTCCTTTAGGAACATATTCAGCTATAAGGTAAGAAAACCCTAAGCAATTTCTTCTACAACTGATAACATGAGTTGCAAATTTAAGAACTACTTGATTCCTATGGACTGAAATAAGACAACTGTTGCTTGTGTTGATAGCCAAATCTAATGGCAAATATTATTGCTTCCACTGTCACAAAGTCATCTAAAGAATGTTATACTACTTTTTACTCTTTAACAAATAGATACTGGAATATTTATTTAGGTAAATAAGTTAGGTATTTTTGAGCTGTTGCAATTGGACTTTACCTGTATACATGGATTAGGGTAGAAAAGACAAATTAATTCCAGAAATATTAAAATAATAATAATAATAATAATAATAATAATAATAATAATAAAGATTTAATCAGGGAATTTACCACTCTTCAATTTGGGTGTCTTTAAACTATTAAACTCAAGGCTTGGATAAGTGTGTGTGTGGGGGGGGGAGGAGATAGATTTCCATATATGCAGAAAGCACTTTATTATCATTCTTAAGAAGTGAAGCAGGGTTGGCCTAGTAGTTAGTACTTACATGGCAGACCAAAAGGAAATACTAGTGTTGTAGTCTAGACTGGAATTAAAAAAAATCATTCTGGAAGTTGTACTATTTTATCAAGAAAACAATATATTATTCATATAATCACTTTGCACCCAGTTTTGGTCACCATGATATTAAAAAGATGTTGAGATTCCAGAAAGAAGGCAGAGAAGAGCAAGACAAATGATTAGAAGACTGGAGGCTAAAACATATGAAGAATGGTTGCAGGAACTGGGTGTGTTTAATGAAAAGAACTAGGACTAGAGATGACATGTTCCAATATCTAGGGGGGGCTGTCACAAAGAGGGGGAGAGGTCAACCTATTTTCTTAAAGGCAGAACAGGAAGCAATGGATGGAAATTAATCAGAAAGAGCCAACCTATAAATAAGGAGAAATTTCCTGACAGTTAGAACAATTAAACAGTAGAATGGATTGCTTTTAGAAGTTGTGGTTGCTCCATCACTGGAGGCTTTTAAGAAGAGATTGGACAATTATTTGTCTACATGGCTTAGGTCCGGGATATTTGCAGGACCGTCTGCTGCCAGGAATGACTTCCCTCCGCCCTGTGTGCTCACACAGAGAGGGTCTCCTCAGGGTGCCGTCGGCCAGACAATGTCGGCTGGTGACCCCCAGGGGGAGGGCCTTCTCTGTTGGGGTGCCTGCCCTTTGGAATCATCTCCCCCGAGAACTTCAGATGTCCCCAGATCTCCGGTCCTTTCGTTGCGACCTAAAGACATACCTTTTCCAACTGACCGACCTGGACTGATGTTGGGGGTTTTAATCATGTTTTAATTTTTACAGGTTTTAGTGGGGCTTTGTAAAATTTAATTTCTTTTAATATTTGTATTCATTGTTTTTATTGTTGTTAGCCGCCCTGAGTCCTTCGGGAGATAGGACGGCATATAAGTCCCATAATTAAATTAAATTAAATTAAATTAAATAGTATAGGGCCTCCTGCTTGAGCACGGGGTTGGATTAGAAGACCTCCAAGGTCCCTTCCAACTCTGTTATTCTGTTATGTAGTGGTATGTGGGAATGATTTTGACAGACAGGAGGGAAGAGGCACAGCCAAGATAACAGTGTGATAACTAAAATTTGAGTCTGAAGGAGAGTGTCTCAAAAGGAAGCCCTTAGGTTTTTCAGAGAGCAAAACTGTTCTGAAAAATACTTTCAGACTTGCAAGAGTCTGTAACCATATAATTAAGATAGAACTAGTATTCCTGGTTGTGCTTATCTGAATTAGTTAACATCAATGCTGCATGTATAACCCTCACTTTTACATGTTCATATGTATGGTCCACAAATTGACTCAAGCCCTATTTATTTAAACCCACCATGATAAGTAAAGAAATGGAAAGCAGGGTGGGGCAAATAATTACTAGCTCACATTTACTAATTATATTAACATTCTTTGAAGTAGTGAGCATGAGAAAGCTGGGGGTAAAAATAATAGAGTTGCCATAACTCAGGTAGCCATGGTTAGTGGTAAATGCCACCCAATTATAACTCAGAAGAACATTTTATTTTCTAAAAGCTTGAGAACATCACCAATAGATCCTCATTAGAATGTTTAAAGTAGAAATCTATCCAATGAAATGCACAGATTAACTGAAATGCAGGATATGCAGTATGCAGGAGAAAAATGATCAAATAAATATTTCATATTTTTACAATATGCAAATTTCACCCAAAACAACACATGAAAAATTGAAAAAGATTAAGAAATTTACATTTATAACCAATTATTTCATACATGCAATTTCATCAAATGAAAACTTATTTTAAATTACTAATTTATCAGTAATTTGAAGAGTCAGACAAAAGATATTATAAGAGAGTATTATGTGAGAGTGGAATAATTTTGAAATGCCATAATTCCCTTCAAAAGAAATAAACCTTTTATATTTTTCCAGATTTCTTTTTTGATACAGAAAAGAATTTTCCATGAAAAGGAAATTATTACTATATTATGGTATATCAAATCACCTATTAATTTTTATTAGCTCTAGGAAAGGTGTTAAGGAAATATTTAGGATTATTAATCTGTCTATCATCCATCTGTCTGTGTCTGTCTGGCCAGCTGGCTAGCTGGCTATCTGCTTTTATGAAACCCATAACAAAGAATCCTGATCTAATATGATCCCAGAAATCAGTCCTTTTCCTGTTTTATTGTAAGATTAACTAGAATTAGTAGCCTTTGCAGCCTTTGTCTCTACGAAGGGGAAAATCTGCATTCTGTGGCTCCAGGGATGTTCTCCTTATAATCACAGAATTGCATATTTAATAACGAGGGGAAAGTTAAAAATAAATAGACATTATAAGATGTTCCCTGTTTCAGATAAAACACTCAAGGAAAGCAATAGAATCTTATAAACATGGGTAGTAGTTAACAACTAAATGTCATGACATTCAGTCTGTAAAAAAAAGAAGCATATGCCAATTTCTCTAAGCCTAAGATTCAAATGGGCATTTGCCTAATCATACTATCAACTGAAAAATTAGTAGAACATTAATTGGAAGAAAGCACATTGAATTATTGGTAAAACAAAGGTCTTTGCTTGCCCAAATGTTACAGAAAGTAATATACACATTGCAATAAGACTGAAAGATTTGTAACTGAATTAAGTATAACAGCAGAGAAGCAAATATTTGGAAGCCTTTAAAACAAGTCATACTTTCCCAACATAAGGCTAATTAGCAAATTCCTTACGCTAAGGCAGCCAAGGAACTTTCTGAGTGAGATTGGAAAAACTACGTAATCATTCTCTTGTAGGAACATTGGCATCCTTCTCACCATTAGTTTCTACCGTCCACCCTTTTCATTCGCCCAGCATGAGCTTTCCAAGCACTATTATTTTATATCCTTATTGCAAGCCTTATCATGGTCCCTCTTTTCCAGTAAGGAGGAGGAGGAGAGACCTAATCAATTTATATTAAGAGCTGATTCTTGGCTACCACTAAGGACCATATGTCCCAAAAACTGGTGCTTCATTTCTTCCCAATAGCATATCAAAAATAAATAGATGTAAACATGTTAGAGCTAAATTTTCAAGGTCACCTTATATTATCCCCCTTTTCCACCTCTCGCTGTGGGAACAATGGAACAGAAGAAGGATGTAACAGGAAAGCAGTATTAAGGGTAGCAAACTGTAAGTTCTGCATGTATTTTTGGTTTGTGTGTTCAATGGAAAATCTTTAGAATCCTTATTCATAGGCTAACATGCTGAAGTCTGATGAAGATTCTTTCTATAAGGAAATTTTGTACTGTATGTTTTGACAACTTGGCTTCCACATTCATATTTTAATATTTTTACGTTCATCCTGTTGTTATATATAATGAAATAATAGAATGGGGACTTCAGTTCATATCTATTTATTGTCAGGCGTATGTGTTCTTTCTCCACACAGCCCATCAGAATGAAATTGTCCATATTTAATTAACTGATTAATATCACTCAGTTAAGCAAATGATTCAAAATCTCACATTGTTTCAGTTCTGCTTGGAATATTCTGGTGTGAGAGCACAGCATGTTTTCCTTCTGCTTTTAGACAATGGAGGAATATGCTACCATTATGACATGAGCAGGTGACTTTAAAGTATCTTTGAAGTCCTTGTCTGTGAGAATGCTCTCCTTCCAAATCATTCTCAACATTTTTACCATCCTATTTCCCCTCCTTCAACCTTTCTCAGACTAGGAAACAGAATACCATTTGATGGACAAAGTGAATCTGATCACACCCAAAGTTCATTAAAACCTGAGGCTGACATTCTTCAAACTACTGTACCTGAAAATGAGAAGTTCTATTTTGATATGTCCAGAGCTATTGACAGGTAAAAACTTTGAACTCTAATAAACACTGAAAAAGGGACGCGGTGGCTCAGTGGGTTAGGACGCTGAGCTTGTCGATCGGAAGGTCGGCAGTTTGGCGGGTCGAATCCCGAGTGCCGCGTAGCAGAGTGAGCGCCTGTTACTCGTCCCAGCTTCTGCCAACCTAGCAGTTCGAAAGCACGTAAAAATGCAAGTAGAAAAATAGGGACCACTGCGGTGGGAAGGTAACAGCGTTCCGTGCGCCTTTGGCATCTAGTCATGCAGGCCACATGACCACGGAGACGTCCTCAGACAAGCGCTGGCTCTTCGGCTTTGAAACGGAGATGAGCACCGGCCCCTAGAGTTGGAAACGACTAGCATGCATGTGCGGGGGAACCTTTACCTTTACCTTTTAAACACTGAAAAAAAAAGTCTTTGTGAACTAATGTTGATAAATTCACTGAGGCCTTTTGCTCTGTAGTTCTACATGTCCTGTTTGAAATAAAGACTTTGCAACAAGGAGTCAATTCACAGCATTTTCTGTGCATATCACCAATGTATATTCATTTTCATTTCTGTATAATAATATTGGTCATACATTTTAAATCATTATAGAAATACAAGACATGCTGATGGGCTCTTTACAAGTGGCTACAGCAAACTTTTGGGTCAACTTTCTGCAAGAAAGTATTTGGAATCCCTAGTTGGAAAAAGGATTGGGTAAGTGATTGTACCTTGTGTTTCCCCAATGCTGGTTACCTTTAAATACTCCTATATATTTAATATGATCCAGAATATTTGTAACTTTTTATATTTTGTATTAATGATAAAGAGGTTTGTGGTGGCGAAGAAGAAACCTTTAACTGAACCTAGTAGTGAAATTAGAAATTTGAATTATAACTGAAGAGATATTTACAGTATACTGTATTACTACACCATATCTTTGTTATATTGCAAAGAGGAGAGGTACCAGATGTGGCAAGGAAGACCACACAACTCTATCTGGTACAATTGTCATGATCTTTCCAGGAATGGGAGGACCTTTTCTCAGTTACTCATGTCTTGACTACCTGCTGCAATAGACTATACGTGGGGTTGGCTTTGTAGACCATTTGGAAACTGATGGGTGTTTCACAAAGGATCTGCCTGACACCACTGGTGTAGGAGATGACCAGGCTGAGCTTGAGAGAGAGAGAAAAAAAGAGGATTGTTCTACATGATTCTTTGATCTCCTGGGGAAAAAGATGGGATCTAAACCTAACAGATGAATACATGTATTAGAGAAGTTGAGGTGAGAAAAAAAATAAAATAAAGAGAGAGCTGCTGGAAATTCTGAAGCTAGAACATAACTTAAGAAAAACTCTGATAGTGTGTCGTATACAAAATATGGCCGGTAATGACATGAAAACCTGCCCATTGTGACTTTGCAATCGGTACAAACCAGTTACTTTGAATAAACCGTGAACCGATGAATTAAACTGAGAACAAATCAACTAAGATGCCTCTGGTAAAGCAGAACACCAGAAGCACCCTGTGCCTTGGGTCACCTGCCTTTTATACTGAAAAAGTGATATCAATAATTCAGTAGCAGTGATTTTTTTAAATTTATTTTTAATCCCATTTATATCCCGCCCTTCTCTGAAGACTCAGGGCGGCTTACAATTTAAAGCACAAATCAATGTGCTTAGCAATAGCCTTCATTCTATGTATATGCCTGCTTATTAGGGCTTTCGGGGGGGCCCCCAAGCAGCATTATTACAAAGTCAGCTTATTGCCCCCAACAATCTGGGTCCTCATTTTACCTACCTCAGAAGGATGGAAGGCTGAGTCAACATTGAGCCTGGTGGGACTCGAACCTGCACTAATTGCAGGCAGCTGGTGTTACTTAAGGAGGCATTAGCCCACTGCTCCACCAAGGCTCTTTCACTGTTGTACTTAAATATGCTGGATACTTTGTGGTGGCACCTATTGATGACAGATACTATTTCAAGACCAATTAAAAAAAATAACCATTTTCCACATGGCCCAAACTCCACATTTTATACTTGGATATTCCTTCGAGCTATAATTTCCCTTCAGAGTCATTGTGTTCACAAACCCAAGAAACATTTAATCAAGTGTAATCCGTTAGAGCAGAGGGTAAGATCAAGACAAGTGACTTTGTTGCTGTTGTTTTTTAAAATGAGAATTACAATAAAAGTATGAATGTTGACTGGCCTAGTCTTCAAGAGGCTTGTGCATTAATATGCTTCTTGCAACTCCATTTTTACTTGAAGAAACAACAACCCCCTTGATGAGCAGGTGCCAGTCAAACGTCACTCGGATGCTGTCTTCACTGACAACTACAGCCGTTTACGAAAACAGATGGCGGTGAAGAAGTACCTGGACTCTGTTTTAACTGGGAAAAGAAGGTAGACAGAGGAAATGCCTAAAAATACCTGGGTTTTATAGGGATCAGACAGCTACAGTATAACCCATTAAGAAAATCTTCTTTTTAATGTATTGAAAAACAATTAGCAACAGTGGCTTTTCTTCTGAGGACAAATTATCATAAAAATAGTTTTAAAGCACAGCAAATTGTGTACTGAAAGAAAGGTGAGCATGACCCGTGCGTTTTCCATTTGTTATTTTTTGACATCTTTCTGCATGCAAAGGAATTACTTAGCAAAGAATTGGTGACCTAACTCACAAATGGTTTTATAATTACTAAATAAAAAGCTTTGTATTGTGTTTCCATGAAATAGCTATACGTTATTTTATACGACAAAACTATTTGAGATGTATCTTTTCAGTAAAAAGACCTGTAACGTTTGGCACAATAAAAGGCAGAAGCACGAAGATTATTTCGCTCCTGAGATTCAACAAAATGTGCATTGTTTCTCTGCCATTTTAGTCAAGAAGATCTCAACCCACCCAATCTTCGGGATGAAGTAGAATTGCTTGAACCAGCCTTCTCAGAAAATTATGATGATGTCACTGTTGATGATATGGGTCTTCTGAATCGCCTCCCACTGGTAGGTTGAAATTTGTTCCCAATAAGAGAAATCACCTGATCTTCAATCCTTGACACCCATGACATGGCTACTCCTCTCCCCCCCTTTGCAAAAAAACCTCTTAAATTATATAGCTTCATATCACAAGAAGCTAAATGCAGGGCTTAAATATATGTAAGCTAATGAAAATTAATAGTTTGACATGATTAACTTGCTCAGTTTGCTGGGATTTTTCTTAAACTGTTAATATTAAGCTGAAGCTCAGGCAAGAATAATCTCTTTGACATGATTGCACAAGCGCTGCCCTTTAATGAGATAGATAGAAGATAGAAGATAGATGATAGATCAGTGGTCCCCAACCAATGGACCATGGACCAGTACTGGTACGCAGCATGCCAGCAACCGGTCCGCACAAACAAGCAAAGCCCCATCTGTGGGATGCAGGCAGCACACAAAACCATGCACCCTCCAGTCCGTGGAAAAACATCTCTCCACGGAACTGGTCTAGTGCCCAAATGGTTGGGTACCTCTGAGATAGGTGATAGATAGATGATAGATGATAGATAGATAGTCCATAGATTTTTCTTCATATCCTTCTGATTAATTGAAATTGAATTTGTAGCCGACAATCCCCAAAGTTTATCCTGACATACCAGACCTGCACTTCCATTGTCTCATAGCTGTCACTCTCAGACTCTGAGTTCCCATACATATGAAACTGAAATTATGTTCAAAGCAGTGAGTTGCTCTGCATTAAGCCAGTCAAAAGTGATCTATGAAGGAAAATACAAGACCCTCTTCAGTGGATTATGAAGTTAAAATGGACCTCCTTGCCTAGATCTTTTTTTTTGGAGATGGAATTTAGTGAGACAAAGAACCTTATGACATATCTGGAGAAGATATGTACAATATATGTGGACCCTTGGGACAGACAACGGGAAATACAATTTGTACTTAGTTCAAAATATTGGCTATGCAATATCTTAACAAGCATATGCCTATTTAGGATACCAGCCAGCCAGGCATGCTTTCTCTCATTGATTAATTTAGTTCTAAGCATGCTCTATACCCTTTGATTTGCTGCCCCTTGATATAATGTTCTATTATCCTTTTGGAGATTGCTTTGAGGTAACCAGGCTAGGCAAGTGGGGAAATATCAGATTCTACTTGAAAGACATTAAACTACTAGACCACAGGTCTGCAACCTGCGGCTCCGGGGCCGCATGCGGCTCTTTCAGACATCTCCTGCGGCTCCCGGTCCTCTGCCATGTGCAGTCCAAAAAAAAAAAAGTGGGACTAAAAAAGTTCAACCAATCAATTCAAATATGCAGGATACGTGCATATCTCGCCTTGGCTCTACTCTTCAGTCAAACCCTGTTCTGCGCATGTACGCGCATGCGCACACATTTTTTTGCGGCTCCCAGTTTTTCCTTTTGTGAGGGAACCGGTTCCGAGTGGCTTTTTCACTGTTTCAGGTTGCTGACCCCTGTACTAGACTATACATGTAGCATTGGAACATAAAAAGCAGCAATGATGGATCAGGCTTAAACCCTATCTAAGGGTTTAAACCCTATTCAAGGTGATCAATTTAATCCCTCTATGAATCATAACAACTGCTTCTTAAATCTTTCACCATCCAGCTTTACTGGATGAACTTTAATATTCATTTTTTGTACTGTAATATGTTAATATTACAGTACAGAAAATAAACAACCTCTATAATAAAATAATACTCTATATTTTCTCCCTAGGATCAATAGGTCAGAACAATGTTATATAAACGGGGCAAACAATAAACAAAATGCAGGCAATTAGTACTTTTATATTTAAAGATAGTGATGTTAGAAATACTGCAGATGTCAGAGCAGAATCTTTCAAGAATTTATTTAGTTTCTACCTTCCTTCAGCTACCTTCTAATAAAGGTCCTATAAAAACGATCCATGTTCAGAATTCTAAGAGGTCCTAGGAGAGATGGAAAAAAAACAACTTTGGGCTCCAGAAATGAAGGGAAGAATGAAATGAGTTTTCTATCGTTTGCCTGGAAAACAGAATAGCTTCTTCTGGATGCTACTTTCCCAGGATTTTGTCCAAACTGTGGTTCTTCCTTTATTTCAATGTGAGGGTCCAGAATATAATTATACTGTAGATACAATGATTCCTACAGAGGCATCAATTGTTTTGGACTGTGGCTTCCATCAACCCAGTTAGCATGATCAATGGCTAGACATCTGTCATCACTAGAAGGTGTTTAGTCCACTATCACAGTCTATTTATGACAAAGCATCCAGAAGAAGCATTATGATCTAAGAGCATCCTTAGAAGTGTATTGCCTATATTCCCATATTGAGGCCATGTCAGCATTATAAAAGACTTTGCATGCGAATTTGGGGAAATCATACATACAGTAAAGTAGGATATTCTAGCTCAGGGCTCTTCAAACCTGACCCTTTTATGACTCGTGGACTGGTGTGCCTGGCTGAGGAATTCTGGGAGTTGAAATCCACAAGTCAGAAAAGAGCCAAGTTTGAAGACCCCTGTTCTAGTTGGTCATAGATCTCCTTATAATGCAACTTGCACAATTTCTCTATTGGCTGAATTACCAAAAGCCTAAGAAAGTATTTTTTATTGAATTGACTTTCATTGAATTTCTGGAGCACAAGCAACATGTGATATTATTGTTGTTGTTGTTAGTACTACTGCTAAGGATAAAATCTCTCAGTCTAATAGAAGAGTTGTATATCAACAGAAGTATGGAGCTGGCAAGTTTTATAATATTAATTAAGAAAACCTGGCTCAAAAAGTTGACTTAAGAAAACCTCTCACCCTACATTAAAACTGTATCAAGAAAAGTTTTTATTTACTTATATAGTTAGTTTTAAATATCATTTTCCTGTTGACGTGGAAATGGAATTGATCCAGCACACAATCTCTACTAGCTAAGCAGGAAAGGTGGCACACATTAACAAATCTTTCCTAACTCGGCAACCCATCACATCCCCCAAACCCACTTGACAGAATTAGGGGATCTTTCAGAATAAGAATATCTGAATGTTTGGTTGCCAGGAGTTCTATTATTTGTCCTTGCAGCTGAGGCTGCATGCAATATGATAGTAGTGCAATTATATCATCACAGAGGTAGGGCTGGAATTCTCATCCCCTTTCCTTTACTGACGTGGAAATGGAATTGATCCAGCACACAATCTCTACTAGCTAAGCAGGAAAAGTGGCACACATTAACAAATCTTTCCTAACTCGGCAACCCATCACATCCCCCAAACCCATTTGACAGAATTAGGGGATCTTTCAGAATAAGAATATCTGAATGTTTGGTTGCCAGGAGTTCTATTATTTGTCCTTGCAGCTGAGGCTGCATGCAATATGATAGTAGTGCAATTATATCATCACAGAGGTAGGGCTGGAACTCTCATCCCCTTTCCTTAACTTGATGGGTTTCATTTAAAAATAAAATAAAATAATCCAATTAAACTTTACTGGCATAATATATTTTTTTAACTTCTTATTTTGAGAAAAATAGAACACAGCAGAAAATCAAGGTGTAGTTTGTCAAGACATTTCAGGCAGGGGATCATGGGGGAGTGTCATCAAAAGAGGCCATGTGATCTGGCCTTTGTGATTTTGCACCCACCTTTATTCTAGGGCAGGGGTAGGCAACCTTGGCTCTTTTATGACTTGTGGACTTCAACTCCCAGAATTACTGAGCCAGCATGGCTCAGCTTGGAAACCTCTCCCTTTTCTCTCAGCATGGCTGGCTCAGGAATTCTGGGAGTTGAAGTCCATGAGTCATAAAAGAGCCAAGGTTACCTACCCCTGTAAGGGGAAACATTGCAATCAGAACCGTAAATCAGCTGATGAAAATTTCTTTCAATTTCTGGAAATACCTAAAAACTTGAGCCCAAGCTAACAACGCTCAGTTAGTGAGACCAAATTTTTAAGAAATGTTCATTAAAGTGTCTTAAACATTTAAGCTCTTTTTTTTCCTCTTCCTTTCTTTTTCTCTCTTTCCAGAACCTCTGAAGACGACTCATTAAAAAAAAATCCTTCAAAAAGTCCTGGGGGAAAAAAATCCTAAAAAGAAAAAGATCAAGCTATTTTTTTGAGTTTCTCATGGTATTTCAAAGAGATGATTTCATTATTTAAATCAAAACAAATATATATTGTGGAGTGAAATTTGTGATATTTATGTTTCTTATATAATAAAAATGGATGTTTACACTGTAAATAATAACTTAGAGTGATCTGACTGTACATACTGTATGTATGCTGGTTCAACCCATGCTAATTCTCTGTCTTCTGATGCTGTAAGTCTGTTACTTTGATGCCTGCAGTTTCAGTAAAGACAAATAATGCAGAGAAGCAAAATATATCAAGTTGCTGTTTATACTCCATACAGAAAAAGGATTAGGCTCTTTGCTGGATAATTCAGGGATTTCTGTCTTGTCCTTTCCTCGTCCCTTCTATCTCTGCCTTAAGGGAGATGCAGCCAGATATTTCAGAAATATGCTGCAACAAAGCATAAAAGGTATCCATACGAAACCAGGCAGTGTTTGGCTGCCTTCCACCATCAACTTACAACAGTTCATTTAGTGACCATTCAAAGTTACAGCATCACTGAAAAAAGTGACTTATGACCTTTTTTCACACTTAACGACTGTTGCTGCCTGGTCAGGTAATCAAAATTTGGATGCTGAACAACCGATTCCTTTTTTGTGGCAGTTGCTATGTCACTTCACCTTTTGCAACCTTCAGCCAGATTCACTTAACAGCCACGTTACCAACTGAACAAGTGTGACAAGAAAGGTCGTAAAAATGGGGGCAAATTTGATAAACAACTGTTTCACTTAACAACAAAAATTTTAGGCTCCTTTGTGGTCGTACGTTGAGGACTACCTGTATAATAAAAGCTTGCAGTCCTGACTTTGAACAGGTCAAGGTCCAGCCCAAGCTTGGATGGAAGGAAGGTTTTTCACCAGATCAAATAGATGGTGTTTCCTTCATGTTAGCAGACAAATGGGTCCCTAAAGCACAGGGTATCACTCGAGACAATAAGAAAATAAGTTGATTGAATTTGGATGGAACATTGGCTTGTCACTGGGAGCAATATTTAAAACTCTAGCAAGATATAGTAAATATGGGAGTATTTTTTTTAATCCCATTTATATCCCGCCCTTCTCCGAAGACTCAGGGCGGCTTGCAATTTAAAGCACAAATCAATGTGCTTAGCAATAGCCTTCATTCTATGTATATGCCTGCTTATTAGGGCTTTCACACGCACCCCAAGCGGCATTATTACAAAGTCAGCTTATTGCCCCCAACAATCTGGGTCCTCATTTTACCTACCTTGGAAGGATGGAAGGCTGAGTCAACCTTGAGCCTGGTGGGATGCGAACCTGCACTAATTGCAGGCAGCTGGTGTTACTTAAGGAGACATTAGCCCACTGCTCCACCAAGGCTCTAGGATAGGATAAGAATGTGAATACATATAAACACACACACACACAGAGAGAGAGAGAGAGACAGAGAGAGAGAGAGAGAGAGAGAGAGAGAGAGAGAGAGAGAGAGAGAGAGAGAGAGAGAGAGAGAGAGAGAGAGAGAGAGAGAGAGAGAGAGAGAGAGAGAGAGAGATGGACCCATAGCTGGTTGGTGGTGAAATTACTTTCCCAGACAAGTGGCAAACCAAAAGATGGGAAGTAGAAAACTTGTGTATACACACATTCTGCCTGATTCCCAAGTGCTTCTCCAGCTTGACAAACTTTGGTTTACTGACTTAGGCAGCATACTGACCTTTTCAAGGGATAAGCCTAGCTTCTGTGGAGCCAGAAATGAAGCCTCTTGAGACAGGACTTACTCAAATAGTCATTGATTGTTTTCAACTGGAAAAAGCCCAGGACCCATAAATAAACCATTTGCCAGTTTAAGGCCGGAAACTGACAAGCTAAATATTGTTTCATCTAAATTATTTTTCAACATAGGTAGCCATGGCTTCAGTTTCTAATATTGACAGCTGCTAGCAACCATATTTTATAGTTATATTTTGTATTCTGATGGTGTGCTTATCTTCAGTGGGAGAATGTTAGTGCCTTGCATCTTCTTTCATATGTAGATGGTGGCTAACTTCCAGGCAGATGGCAAGTGAACAATGAAGTAAACTGTAAACTGTAGAATTTTCCTCTCCTTCATTCCTGGAATTTGAAATACAAGCATCCCAGGCAGAAAGGTGTTTTTTTTTTAAAAAAAAAAGCAATGTCCCAAAGATTCTAGCATCTGGACATCTTTAGATCTTAAGTGTTACAAAAAGTGGGTGAGGCTTATAGGAAAATAAGAAGGGGGCATTGAAGCATTTTAGAATTGACTGGAAAGATATTCCTTACCAGTCCCTGCTATGATCCAAGCAATTTTCTTGAAACACCAAGTGGGAAAAAACTCCATTATGATCAGCTTACTAAAGGACTTAAGGGAGTGTTCTCTGTATAGTACAGGGGTCTTCAAACTTGGCGCTTTTATGACTTGTGAACTTCAACTCCCAGAATTCCTCAGCCAGCATGCCTGGCTGAGGAATTCTGGGAGTTGAAGTCCACAAGTCATAAAAGGGCCAGGTTTGAAGACCCCTGGTATAGTACATGGTAAGCTGGCCAAACTCATATCCCAGATTGTTGCTCAGGCAACCAGGTTGGTCTCATGTTGTAGTTGCTATCATAAATTACCAGTACCAGCCAGGGAACATCCTTATTCCAGTAAGGATATATTAAAAAAAATTACCCCTCTTTCTCTCTTAGCACAGTTAGTATTAGCATGGATTCAAGACTTCCTGGAGCCTTCTCCAGTATAAGGGAGAAATTGATGCATGAGACAAGCTACAGGGAAGACCTGTTGAGAACTTGCCTGATGGAGCTCCTGTCACTCATTTACAAGATCTGAACCAGCATATAGTATGTTAGCATTTGATCAGGACTCAGAAATCATAAGAGGGACGCAGTGGCTCTGAGCTTGTCGATCAGAAGGTCGGTAGTTTGGCAGGTTGAATTCCGAGTGCCATGTAACAGAGTGAGCGCCTGTTACTCGTCCCAGCTTCTGCCAACCTAGCAGTTCGAAAGCACGTAAAAATGCAAGTAGAAAAATAGGGACCACTACGGTGGGAAGGTAACAGCGTTCCGTGCACCTTTGGCGTCTAGTCATGCCGGCCACATGACCATGGAGATGTCCTTGGACAAGCGCTGGCTCTTCGGCTTTAAAACGGAGATGAGCACCGGCCCCTAGAGTCGGAAACGACTAGCACGCATGTGCGGGGGAACCTTTACCTTTACCTTTTAACAGCAATAGTATTTGTGCAAATCATGAACATTGATTCAATGCTCAGTACTGGTGAAATTGGAAGATTACATTCAATGCCTATGTTTGGGTGCATGTATATTTTGGTTGGATTTGCTGTACATATTTCAAATATAGTCTTTGAAAAAGAAAGAACAGCTATAGTTGGATGGAAATTCTGCTGTCAAAACAAACAATGACAGTGCCATGAATGTTGTAGAAACTTCTCTAGCATCCTGCTGCAAGGAATTTTCTTTTCCAAAGGCTATCAAATTTTTACTTGCAGCAGAAAATTAGACCAAACACACATCCATGAAAACCTATTTGTAAGACTAGCAGTTTTTTTTCTTTGTTGTTCTTTCAGGCATCCATTGAAATTGTTGAATTGTCATTAATGGCCTGTATAAGGAATGGACAGAAGAAAACAATAGGAACAGCACTCAGACTCATATACCACCCCATAGTGCTTTACAGCTCTCTCTAGGCAGTTTACAATGTCAGCATATTGTTTCCAACAATATGGGTTCTCATTTCACCAACCTCAGAAGGATGGACGGCTGAATCAACCTTCAACCTCATCAGAATCGAACTCCCAGCTTGTGGGCAGAGTTTGCCTGTAACACTACATTCTAACCACTGCTCCTTTTATCAATTTACCAGGCAAATTGTTAGCAGATTTCAGGAATTCTTAGTAGAGATGATTTTCACTAGAACCACACGTGTTCCTGACTCTCAATCTTCTTACAATCACCGTAACCAATATTTCATCCTTAAGTTTAATTATTGGGGAAAATATTGGGGAAAACGTATGAGCTTCCTGAAATGTTAACACAGATATTATTGGGTGCTGCAAATTTCCCTCTGTAGAGCTGGAAACCCTTCTTTAACAGTAAGGCCCTCTCAAGTTGGCGTACTAGCAATGAGCCAAAACTGAAGTGGCTGCATGGATTTCAGGAGAAATGAGGCTCTCACCTTAAGGAGTGCTGCTTGACACATTATCAGATGGATTACCTATTGAATAATTAGCTTGCTGCTGGGCAGCTATAAAGAAATCCAGTTGAAATTACAGCTTGTATTATTACTCTGTGATTCATTCCATACTCCACAAGTTCCTATTCAGCCTTCATCCTCTGAGCCAACTTTTCAAAGAGTCAGTGTTGTTACGCATATTGGGTTCTACAGTGCAAATCTCTATTCAACAATATTTTCCTTCAAGGCTGAGTAACTGGAAAAGGAGACTTCCTATTCCCAGGAAAAGGAGACTTCATTATAATGCAAGTATAATGAAACTGTCAGGTTACTTGCTTTTTTGAGAGTACTACTAGTGGATAGTATGTTAACTAATGAGGCAGCTTTTTGATATTGGATCATGCATCACATTATCTAAGAAGAACAAAGGAGCATTTCACACAAACACACATGTATAACCAATGCTTTTCTTCTCTATATTTTTTTAAATGATCTAATTAATCATCCAGAAATGTTGACCATTTGAAATGGTATTTAATTAAAGGTAAGTCCTCAACTTATGACCACAATTGAGCTCAAAATTTCTGTGGCTGAACGAAACAGTTGTTAAGTGAGTTTTGCCCCATTTTACGATCTTTCTTGCCACCATTGTTAAGTGAATCACTGCAGTTGTCAGAAGGTCACAAAAGGTGATCACATGACCCCGGGAAACTGCATAAATATGGCATCTGAATTTTGATTGCATGAGTGTGGGGAGGCTGCAATGGTCATCAGTGTGAAACATGGAATGAAATGTTATAAGTTGAGGACTACCTTTATACACTTCTAGTTGTGGAATGACTCACAGAAGTCTGGCAGAAGGAAGTACCAGGATCATGTAGTCCAACCCTCTGTTCAGGAACACCAGTTAAACCATCCTTGAGAAATGACTATGCAGTCTCTTTGAATCCAGCAGAATGATAAAAATGGCCCATATAAAGCATAAACAATTGTCACACTAAAAAAATGTCAAAATTTGCCACCATATGAAACAATCCACTGAAAACTTCATTCATGAATTCTGCTGCAGCAATATTAGAACTGACTAGAGAGTGGGCCATTTCAGGATCAGCTTACATTTGTTGGAGGGCAAAGTATTCCAAAGTCACAGCATCCAGTAGAAATATTCCTAACTCATCATTACCTGCAAGAGATAATAATGTGCACGAAATAACATGCATGCTTTCAAAACACCAGAGCTCTTCTCAGGGTAGATAGCATGTCAGGCAAGGTGAACGATGCCTAGGTGTGAAAATAAGTTGACTATTGTTGAAGTTGTAGTATCTGCATAGCTTCACTGTTTCACTGTGAAAGAGCTGTTGTTGTTAGTTGCGAAGTCATGTCCGACCCATCGTGACTCCATGGACAATGTTCTTCCAGGCCTTCCTGTCCTCTACCATCTTCTGGAGTCCATTTAAGCTCACACCTACTGCTTCAGTGACTTCATCCAGCCACCTCATTCTCTGTCGTCCCCTTCTTCTCTTGCCCTCAATCTTTCCCAGCATTAGGCTCTTCTCCAGTGAGTCCTTCCTTCTCATTAGGTGGCCAAAGTATTTAAGTTTCAACTTCAGGATCTGGCCTTCTAAAAAGCAGTCAGGGTTGATCTCCTCTAGGACCGACTGGTTTGATCACCTTGCAGTCCAAGGGACTCGCAGCAGTCTTCTCCAGCACCAGAGTTCAAAGGCCTCAATTCTTTCGCGCTCAGCCTTTCTTATGGTCCAACTTCCACAGCCATACATTGCAACTGGGAAGACCATAGCCTTGACTATATGCACTTTTGTTGGCAGGGTGATGTCTCTGCTTTTTAGTGTGCTGTCTAGATTTGCCATGGCTTTCCTCCCAAGGAGCAAGCGTCTTTTAATTTCTTGGCTGCAGTCCCCATATGATCTTGGAGGCCAGGAAAATAAAATCTGTCACTACCTCCATTTCTTCCCCATCTATTTGCCAGGAATTGAGAGGATCGGATGCCATGATCTTGGTTTTTTTAATGTTGAGTTTCAAGCCAACTTTAGCACTCTCCTTCTTCACCCGCAACAAGAGGCTCTTTAGATCCTCTTCACTTTCTGCCATTAGTGAAAGAGCTGAGAACCATCCAAATTAGACTTTACCAAATGCCATTATGGTTTCAGTATCACTTATGACTCCTCTGAGAGCTACTGGGATGAGGAAATCAATCACACCACAGACTGGTTGATCCTCTGTTCCTGAGACTTTTTAAAAAAATAAATAAATAAAATAAACCTGTTTCCATTCTTATCTAGAACATGTCATCCTAAAAGATGGAAGACAGATGGAAGAAAAGAAGATAGCAGTAGCACTTAGACTTATATACCTGCTTCACAGTGCTTTACAGCCTCCTCTAAATGATTTACAGAGTCAGCCTATTGACCCCAACAATCTGGGTCATTTTACCAACCTCGGAAGGATGGAAGGCTGAGTCAAATTTGAGCCGGCAAGAATTGAACTGCTGAACTGCTGGCAGCCGGCAGTCAGCAGAAGTAGCCTGCAGTACTGCATTCTAACCATTGCGCCACCACAGCTCATGATCAGCAGCAAGGTGGATGGACTCCATTACAGTAACGATGAACACCCCATTGGAAGACCTAACGGTAACAGAATTAGAAGGGACCTTGGACTTTCCAATTCTGGTCCTTGGACCTGAACCTTGGACTTGAAGGACCAGGTTAGGGATAGATTGCCATGGTCGAAAACCTAGCCATCTGGCGAACAGAAGTAAGAAATGACTTGATGGCACATAATCAGTCAGCCATGATCAGTCACACTTTTGTCACAGGAAAGCGAATATTTTAGAAAATTAAACAGATGTTTCATATGAAAGGGATAAATTCTGGAACCACGTCCTCCAGCCTGAAACTCTAAAGATGTGTCTGCAGATCTAATACTTCAGAGAGCACCATGTTAGAAAAGACTACATTTAAGGATTGGGGAAAGATAGTGTCTCATATTATTTGTGCCTGTGGATTAAGGCTATGACAGAAGCAGAATAGCTAAAGCCAAGGACAAATAAAAGGCCAATATTATCCCTCGAGCCCTCTTCCACAGCTATCTGGATTGTGCAAGAGTTATAGCAACTACAAATCACTGCTGGCTGGTTAAACCTGTTGCTAGCACTTTTCCTCTTTGGCTGATTTCAGAAAAGCTAAGCACAGTTTAATCTGCTTAATACCTGGATGGGGGATCACTGGGACAGGCCAAGACTCTCACCTAAACTGGGAAGAAAATAAAGCAAAAGCATCAAACATCCTACAAACCACTGCACTCATTGGAAAAGTATATTAATTTCAGGGCTATAGGTAGCCCTCACTTACTGACCACTCATTCAGTGACTGTTCAAAATTATGATGACACTGAATAACATTATTGAAATGAATGAGAATGGACTTCTGGAAGTGGCATCCACACAGAGGACTGGTTGTTCACATATTTTAATCCCACCACTGATCCTACCCCATGAATTGCCAGCAAAAAGGAGTGTTCAGATTAGGTAGAGGTGAAAGCCTGTCCCCATGTTAGGATCATTGGCAATTTATGAACTTCATCATCATAAATGCCATCTGGCATTCGAAAGAAAACCAAGTGATTGACATTTTATCAGAGGAAATTTGAATGTAACTTCTTTTGTTGGCTACATCCCTATTCATCAAATTGTTATGGCTTCTGGTTCCAGATCCCGGCGCGGCCAGACGTGCAAAGAAATCGTTCCTTGCATCACCTAGATTTCTTCATTGTGGGGGGCATGTAAGTAGACCTGGAGGGGCAATGAGTGGGGGAGAAGTCTCTCCAGTCAGTGGTAGAAGGGCAACGGCCCTCCCATCGGTTTGGATCTACTCTCCGAACCGAAGAAGAAAGGATCGGCCACTCCCATGGCCCATTGTTTAGCCGTCTCCTGCCAAAGCCAAAATCACAACAAAGCACTTGAAAGCACTTGAAAACTGGGTGAGAATTGCCTTCTTCTTTTCCTAATTGTCTACTCTTTCTGTCAAAGCTTTCCGAATTTGCTTCCCCTTGCGAGGAGAGAGGGAAGGGATTTTTTCCCCCACCCTCCTTAATAGCGGCCTTTGTCTACATTGGGAGAGAAAAGAAAAAGCCTTGAACTACATGATACTGATTAATTGGACTTACTGCCTTTCTACCTTTGGCCCAAAGTTCCTATATTAATACAAATGGACTATTCTACCTATCAATCTAAAAAAGGAGACAAAAAAGAAAATAAATAAATAAATAAAAAGTCTCCATCAGAAAAGGATTTGAAGTACTCTGGGGACATCTAGTGCCCATGTCTGTTACTGCAAGTGAATACCATTGACAAACAAGCTTGCTTATATTTTGGACTGACCTTGGCATTAAGATAAAAATCTGAAACAGCTGGGGATGAATTTGGCTTAGACTTGTGGAGGTGGACACTTACTGATTTTTGTTTGGAAAATAGCCTCCACTAAATACTATTTATAATTACTACAAAATGGAGAATGATCAGCCACAAACCTCGCTTGACTATAATCTTATATTTAAAACAATCTGTAGAGTCATTGAGATGTCTATCTCCAGTCTAAATAATTTACATGCAAACTTAAAAAAATTGTTACTTTAATGGTGCAGAATAGAGGTGGGATCACCTGGTGTCCTACTTTCCATTGTTATTCTGTTGCTATTATTGACATAAAAGGATTAAAGCTGAAATAACCAAAAGCCACTCCCTTTTGGGACTGTCCAAGCAAACTATCCTCAGGATTGTTTTCAGTGGCTGTTTTGCTTTTGATATATAAATTTAGGTTTAGATGATATATAGTAGATTTTTGCCTATCCTTCCATCCTATCCTTATTTTTATTGTCTTTATTGTTGCCTATCCTGCCATCCCCCCACCATCCAGTCTCAACCATCAGTAACTATCCTTCCATCCCCCCCACCATCACAACTGATGAAGCTGGATGAGAAGCAAAACATTTTCTTCATCTTCCTCAAGGAAAAAACAGTCCAGTTGCCTTTTGAAAAAAGCACCTTTGAGATTGTTGCCTATAGTTCATGCTTTTACTTGTTTTTGTCCTGGTCTGTCCCATTTGATCCGGATGTAGGAGCTGAATGTGTGTGCATGATGCAAGCCAGAGTCCATTGCTGAGATGGGCAGTATAGAAAAAATAAAATAAAATAAAATAAAATAAAATAAAATAAAATAAAATAAAATAAAATAAAATAAAATAAAATAAAATAAAATAAAATAAAATAAAATAAAATAAAATAAAATAAAATAAAATAAAATAATAAAATAAAATAATAATAAAATAATAAAATAATAAAATAAAATAAAATAAAATAAAATAAAAATAAAATAAAATAAAATAAATAAAATAATAAAATAAAATAAAATAAAATAAAATAAAATAAAATAAAATAAAATAAAATAAAATAAAATAATAAAATAAAATAAAATAAAATAAAATAAAATAAAATAAAATAAAATAAAATAAAATAAAATAAATAAAATAAAATAAAATAAAATAGGACTGGACATTGTCCACAGCAATTTTACAACACTTTTCTAGTTCAAGCTCTCTGCCTATTTATATTTTGGACTCCTGTTTACTTCTTCAGAAATTATAGGGAGAAAAAGCAGCTCAAAGAAATGGTAATTTGAGCAGCAAGACTGGCTCTGTAATAGTTCAACTGACTTGAATTAATCACAGAGGCTCCGTCCTTCTTTACTTGCCAGTTAATGGAAAACTTTGGAGCATTTACAGCAGGTATGGCCAGCCTGCAGCCCACAGGTGGCATGTGGCCCTGGACAACTAGTAATGTGGCCCCACAAGGTCGTTATAAAAATATATAAATATATATAAAAGAAGTTTTTTATTTATAAACATTAACCATACTCTTTATTTTACATACAGCCTAAGACAAGTACGGCTCAGGCAAGCCAAAAGGTTGGACACTCCTGATTTACTGAGTTACTTTGCTTTGTTGCAAAACTCCGTCTGCAGTAGAATTTTACGTTTCCTTCATGACCTTTTTCAGCTTTAATTACTGTCATTTTTCTCCCTTTTAATTTTATTAGTACATTTTTCAAATTTTACTTCTTTTCCCCTACAATGGAAAAATCCAGCAATCCACGGAGACTGATAAGACTTTTTTGTGTGATGGCAATCTCAGAATTTATTCAAGCTAAGGGCTGTTCTAGTACAATAATATTATTATACTGCTTTCGGCATTGAAAATATTTCCCATGTTTTTCATGGCTTCTTTTAAAGCCCGAAGAGAGTTTGCTTCTGGATGCAGCATTACGATCAGTATTTTGTCTTGGCATTTTTAATGAGGACCCAGATTGTTGGGGGCAATATGGTGACTCTGTAAACTGCTTGGAAAGGACTGCAAAGCCCTGTGAAGCGGTATACAAGTCTAAGTGCTATTGCAATATATAGGAGAGTCAGTTTGGTGTAGTGGTTAAAGGCACCCTACTAGAAACTGGGAGACCATGAATTCACGCCTTAGGCATGAAGCTGGCTGGGTAACCTTGGGCCAGTCCTTCTCTCTCAGCCATAGGAAGAATGCAAGGGCAAACTACTTTCAAAATCCTGGTACAGAAACTGAAGGGACTTGTTAACGAGAGTTAAGATTAATCTGAAGGCTGTGCTGGCTCAAGAATATATAACATTCCTAGGCCACGCTAGGGACGTGGTGGCTCAGTGGGTTAAAACGCTGAGCTTGTCGATCAGAAGGTCGGCAGTTTGGCGGGTCGAATCCCAAGTGCCGCGTAACAGAGTGAGCGCCTGTTACTCGTCCCAGCTTCTGCCAACCTAGCAGTTTGAAAGCATGTAAAAATGCAAGTAGAAAAATAGGGACCACTACGGTGGGAAGGTAACAGCGTTCTGTGCGCCTTTGGCGTCTAGTCATGCCGGCCACATGACCACGGAGACGTCCTCGGACAAGCGCTGGCTCTTTGGCTTTAAAACGGAGATGAGCACCGGCCCCTAGAGTTGGAAACGACTAGCACGCATGTGCGGGGGAACCTTTACCTTTACCTTTACCTAGGTCACGCTGACTGATGGTGCCACCTCCTGCTGATTCAAAATATTCATTCATGGTCTTTGGCCAAATATACACACACACATACACATGTAACAGTCTGCAGGAATATCCTTCGGAGACAGGATGAGGAAAAGACACAGTGTGGCCAATGAACATATAAGGGACATCTCAGCCTATAGAAGGAATGGGAGTGTAGAAAGAATCTCAGAAGGGATCTTCCCTAATTCCTTGGAAACTAAAAGCAAGAGAGAAGTGCTGTTATTGTACCCTTACAATAAAGATACTGTTAGTGCTCATGGGTTTGGTTTCTTGTCTGGACTCCATCTAAGGGCTGACAATACATGCCAAAGAGCACTGTCACCAAATCAAGTTAAACAAGTGAAATCAATGGCAGTTGACAGGGATCTCCAGCATTAGGATTAGTATTTGACAAGTCTGGTCTATGGAGAAAGAACTGTGTCTAGCTTTGCTTTTCATAACAGGGAATCTTGGGCTGGGTCAGAATTTCCATCATCAGCAGACAGATGGGATTGATGAGAATTTTAGTTCACACACCAGATTTTTTTTTTTTAAAAAAAAAAGCTGCTCTATGGTTTTGCCCTGTAGGTGAGAGCTTAGATAACTTTCTGCTCCTCCAAATAAGAAGGTCTGTCTATATCAGACATGTCAAACACAAGGCCCGTGGGCCACAAACGGCCCGCCAAATGATTGAATCCGGCCCGCACAACTCTCCTGGAAATTACAAAGGTCCGGCCCCCACCATCTTGGCGCCGGCCCGGCTGAGCACTTGCTCAGTAGGAGGCAAGTGCACGTGGGCTGGTGGAGCCCAGCAACATTTGCAGCTCATTAGCCCCTCAACAGCTCATTGGCTAGAGCCGTCTCCTGCGACTCCCAGGCAGCCTTCTCCCAGTTCCAAAAAAAAAAAAGTGGGACTAAAAAAATTCAATCAATCAGTTCAAAATGCTCACACACAAAAAAACCCTCTTGAAGTTTGAATTGATTGATTGAACTTCTTTGGTTTGTGGGACTGCCCACAAACTTCTTTGCTTCTTTGGACTGCACGTGGAGTCAGCGGAGGAAGAGACTGGAAAGGTGAGTGGGACCTTTTTCTACTTGCTGTGCGGGTGGGGGTGGACAGTCTCTGGGTTCCACGGGCCTGCCTCTTCCCTGCCCGGCAGGTCTCCCCTTGCCCTGCTCCACTGCCCCTTCTCACTCGCCGCAGAGCACTGGAGTCTCCTCAGAGCTGCGGAGCATCGCCTAGCCCAGAAACGCAGGGAAGTTGTGCCCGAGCAGGAGGCAGGAGGGAGCGAGGCGGGACGCCAGGGGGAGGGTGAGCAACCCCCAGCTGGTGAGGGGGAGAGGTGCCTGGGCGGGAAAGCGGACTCGAGGCGGCCAGAGAAACAGCCGCGGCTGGCTCCTGACCTCCTGGCGCACAGAGCCATGCAGCCTGCGCTCCCTGGGGAGACTGCACCACAGACTCACCTTGGAGATGAAGAGGGGCTTGATGTGCTCCAGCCTGCCCTGTGGGTGAAGCCCCAGGGCGCGCCACCGGCCAGCTGCATGTGCAGGTACTGGAAGAAGACCAGCAGTCAGCCCGGCAGCTTGGCCTGCGGTGGCGGGTCAGGCTGAAGTTGACCCGGCGGCCACTCCATGGTACCATTCCTTATCCTGAGTGTGGCCCCCGGTGGCGCTGGGCATAGATGGGATGCGGCATGATGCTAAGCTCTGCCTGATGGAGTGTGGACCAGCAGGAACCCCTGGTAAGTGTGTCGTGGGTGAGCGGAGGCACCTGGCTGGCCTGGCCTGCGATGCCCCAGTCGAGGTACGCCCCCAGCAGCGGAGCCACTCTGTCTCCTCTGCCGGCTACTCTGGTGCGTGGGGTCCTGGGCCGGGTGCTGCTGAGGGCGAGAAAGTGGGCAAGCGGAGGTGCCTGGCCGGCTCAGCCTGGATGCTGCGACGCCCCAGCCGAGGCGCACCCCCAGCAGTGGAGCCGCTCCGGCTCCTCTGCCGGGCTGCTCTGGCGCGCAGGCTCCTGGGCTGGGTGCTGCCGAGGGTGAGAAAGTGGGTGAGCAGAGGAACCCGGCCGGCCCGGCCCGGATCCTGCAAGAGGTAACTTTATAGATTTGAAGAGTAGATCCCAGTATAGAGACTTCTGTGATGGTTGAACAACCCATGAGATAGTCCAAACATGACCTACTTTTATGCATCTGGGTTTTTTTCTGTGTAAAACTGAAGTTATTTTGCCAATATAGGTAGTCTTTATGACCACAATTGAGCCCAAAATTTCTGTTGCTAAGTGAGACCATTGTTAAGTGAGTTTTGCCCCATTTTACGACCTTTTTTTCCACAATTGTTAAAGTGATTAAATTAGTAACACAGTTGTTAAGTAAATCTGGCTTCCCCATTGAGTTTGCCTGTCAGAAGGTTGCAAAAGGTGATTATGTGACCCTGGGACACTGCAACTCCCCTAAATATGAGCCGGTTGCCACCTATTCGAATTTTGATCATATGGGTATGGGGATACTGTGATGGTCATAAGTGTGAAAAACATAAGTTTTTCAGTGCTATTGCAACTTTAAACAGTCACAAAATGAAATGGTGTATGTCGAGGACTATCTGCAATTGACAAAGTCACCACCTTAACTTAGAATTAAAGGCCCACTTTTAAGGTTTATTGTGGGACGCTAGAGGAAGGATCTGTATAATGAGTTTAGACGTAATGATATTTCTTAGTCTTTAATCATTCGGATTTTTGAACCATGATTTATGAAGTAGCCTGATGGTCTACATGCAGCTAATTGCTCATTTGGTACTTCATGTTTTAAATAATCCATCACTTCCCAGAGTGTATGAATCCGGACAGTATTTTATTCATGAAATTAAATTAAAATCAAAACTTTGCTGGTATGATGCTACAAAACATTAAGTTAGCAAACATGGAAGCCAAGAGTCAGCTGCGCTGAGTGAGCAGCATTCAGCTGGCCACGCCCACCTGGCCACACCCACTTGGCCACACCCACCCGGCCACACCCACCCGGCCCCCCATGGACAACCATAATGCTGATGTGGCCCTCAATGAAATTGAGTTTGACACCCCTGGTCTATATAGAAGACAAAATCTCTGAAAGAAGAAACGGCTCTTGCAAAATTGCCAGAATATCCAGTCCTTTTTTATTTAGTTAGTTTATTTATAGGAAGGAACATTCCATAATCTATATATATGGATGTCCACAGGGTCTGGAAATTGGAAGTCAACAGTATGCCATGAGAAATAGATGGACTTTTGATTATTCCATTGTGAATAATCAAGGACAGATAGTTCTGGAGAAAATCTATCAGTGTGGTCACTAGGATAGACAGCAACTTGATGACACATAATTGATTGATCTGTCAATCAATCAAAGTCTAAATGGCCTAACAGCCAATTTTTTATTGTGTGTGTTAGTTGAGAGCTTTTTTATTACAAATATCTGTTTTTGTTTTGGAATAATTATGTATTTATAATGCTATCTAGAAATCTCTAGAGATATTTTGACAATAAATGATCAGGATAATCAAGCTGATGATGTAAATTAATCAAATATACTTAACTAGCAGTAATTTCAAGGGTAAAGAAGTTGTGACAGCAAGATCTAAAAAAACTGAACCAAAACAGACTGGAGTTACTTAACTCTCACACTGTAATTGCTACTTTTTTAATGTCCTCCTAACTCAAAGATGCTATTTGTTTATTGGGGAAAGAGAAGTTTGAGAGATATATTGAATAAACCAACTCCCTCCTTTATAAATATTTTTTAATCAGGAAATTCGTATGTCTTTTCATATTCCCTTTCAGTCTGTAAAGGTAAAGGTAAAGGTTCCCCCGCACATGCGTGCTAGTCGTTTCCAACTCTAGGGGCTGGTGCTCATCTTCGTTTCAAAGCCGAAGAGCCAGCGCTTGTCCGAGGACGTCTCTGTGGTCATGTGGCTGGCATGACTAGACACCAAAGGTGCACGGTACGCTGTTACCTTCCCACCGTAGTGGTCCCTATTTTTCTACTTGGATTTTTACATGCTTTCGAACTGCTAGGTTGGCAGAAGCTGGGATGAGTAACAGGCGCTCACTCTGCTACGCGGCACTCGGGATTCGACCCGCCAAACTGCCGACCATCTGATCAACAAGCTCAGCGTCCTAACCCACTGAGCCACCACGTCCCTTCAGTCTGTAATCTTCTTTATTTTACTGTTCCTGTATTTCCTAAGAACTTAACAGGCTGGTCCTATCTGAAAGTCCAATAAAGCAAAAATAGTGCATTCAGCTGTTCAACTGTGAATTACATTGTAAGGTAGAACAATAAAGTATGCTAATCCTTATTTTATGTATTTTCACGTTTTTAATGATAGACTGCATGATCTCATTTTCAAAATGCAAATATCTTACTCCATCTTGCCTGAGTTTTTTGGAGTACCAATGACTCAGGACCTTCAGCTTGATTTAGCTTACTAAATCTCTCTCTGTATCCTCTGTTGGTTAGTTCTGCACCATGAATCAAAGGATAAAAATGTGGCCCTATCTTTTAAAACAAGGTAAAGGTAAAGGTTACCCCGCACATGCGTGCTAGTCGTTTCCGACTCTAGGGGCCGGTGCTCATCTCTGTTTCAAAGCTGAAGAGGCAGCACTTGTCCGAGGACGTCTACATGGTCATGTGGCCGGCATGACTAGACACCAAAGGTGCATGGACTGCTGTTACCTTCCCACTGTAGTGGTCCCTATTTTTCTACTTGCATTTTTTACGTGGTTTCGAACTGCTAGGTTGGCAGAAGCTGGGATGAGTAACAGGCGCTCACTCTGTTACACAGCACTCGGGATTCGACCCGCCAAACTGCCAACCTTCTGATCGACAAGCTCAGCATCCTAACCCACTGAGCCACTGCGTCCCTCTTTTAAAACAAACATACAAGCAAACATTCAACTTTTTCTATCATTTAGCAATATAAGGAGAGGTGACAATTTGGGTGCCACTGGGCCAGCCAGCTATTTGATGTCAGAAGTCACTATTAGTTTTGATCATCTGTCTTACCTTGTCCTAATTGCCCTTGAATAGATTCACAAGAACTTCTATTACAGTGAATGCAGAATTATAGAAAGCAACTTAGTCTCCAGTGAATTGCTTATTACTGCTTGAATGTATGCATTTTCATTTAATTTTAATTTTTACCTTTTTCAGTGGTGATTCCAATGCATTTGTAAGCCAACTGGAAAAAACTTGGTTTAGTAATAGGCAAATTTTGAAAAACGTACTATAGATGAGGAGGGAGAGGGGAGCATGTCTTGATTTGTAAATTGCTCTGAGAACACCATGAAATTGATAAAAACATGCATATCCACAAGTCAAAACTCAATGGCTTTTCACAGCTCAGCTACTAAATATGAAGAGGTTACAAATTAGGCAGCAGATCTAGCAAGCTCTGATGTACTCCAAGAAAATGGCCATAGTTTGTGGATGCGAAAATAATTTTTTGAAACTGCCCAACTGGTATGTTCAGACTTTGTCTTCCTAACAGTTTTGTTCAAGCAATTTGTCAAGACCTGCTAGCAGACTCACATCAGTAGTCCTTTACAAAACTTTGGCTGATGATCAACAGAAACATGAGAATTAAATCATTCTTGATTCCATTCTGGAATCAAGGTTTACTCACTGCCATCTTGGAAATGATATGCGGCTGGTTGTAAAAAGCAGAATAATTCCCCAAAAGTGTGAATTAAGAAAAGAGATGGAGTATATTATTTGTAGCTTTCCATTACAAATAATTTTGATTAATTTTAATAACTTTGAGTAAAAACATATTTTGATATGCAATGGATCTTTTAAAAGTCTCTCATTAAGTTTGTCTTCCACAATCCGTTTGCTGAGAGCAGTCATGTTATTGAATTGTACTTGAAAATAAGATTTTTGTCTTGCTAAGAAAATGCATGTTGAGGTCCTCTACCTGGCCTCCCCTCTCGAGACCATTTTGTTCTTGACTGACATATTTGTTTCTGCCAGCCCTTTGTTTTGGCTGCTTCCACAGTGTAGGGGAGAACTTCCCAAAGATGGCTAAACCAAATTATGACTGAAATGACCCAAAACCTAGGTAGGCGAATGTTTGCTGGCTTGTTTTAATGCAGTGGTTCCCAACTTTTTCTATACCTCGCACCCCTAGAATGCTTCTGATATATTCTTGCAGTCCTTACAAAAGTTTGAAATAATGGCAACGAATTATGCATATACATTATAATTTTGAAAACCCAAGTTTTCGCAGCCCCTGGAGTATCACCTCAGATCCCTAGGTCTGGTTGGGAACCCCTGTTTTAATGGAACAACTGTTCAATTGCCTGAGCCAATTGAAGGGACTAGATCCTATGGTCTCACACCTTTCCTGACAGCTGCTGGATCACTTTTGTCAATGTCCCCTTTATACAGAGAGAGGAAAGGAAGCAGTGGCAGCAATAGGAAGGCTTTGAGGAATAACTGGGATATGTGGGACCAAGATAACACTTAGTGTCTGAAGAGCAGCAGAATATAATACAGAATAACAGAATTGGAAGGGACCTTAGACGCCTTCTAGTCCAGAGGTCCCCAACCTTTTGGGTCCCATGGACCGGTTCCATGGAGAGAGGTTTTTCCATGGACCGGAGGGTGTGTGATTTTGTGTGCTGCCTTCCCACTTTCAGGAATTTTCTTTTCAGTTCTAGTTTGGATCTCTCTGTGATAAGTTTCCATCTTTTACCTCTTGTCCTGCCCTCAGGTCCTTACGAGAATAGGTTAACCCCCTCTTCTCTGGTTACCTCAAGAAGCAATAAAGAAGGAAAGAAATTTCTCTGCAAAAAAATCTCTGGATTAATTAAAAAAAACTTCAAAAAATAGTTCTGGACCCAGCAAAACTGTCCTGCCAAAGCAGGTAGAAGAATGAAGTCTTCTTTAGAATCTACACCTTTCCCTTCTTGGGGTTTAAAAAGAAGCAACATTGCTATGGCATGATTCCTTTAACAAAACCTTCCTTGTCATTAATAATAAATAATAAATCTTCATCTAAAAATGGCTTACCAGTTGATTTCCCCTTCCCCCCACACACACGTCTCTTGTTCTATATTCCACAGACTTAAACAAGCCAACAAAAACTCACCCATTGTATTCAAGAATACTTTTATTTGGCACCTTCTGGATGTGAGTCTAAGATGACCTCAGGATGGAGTTCTTGAATGATGATTATACCATGGCAAAAAAAACATTTTCTGTATGTGTGTGTGTATATATATATATATGTATACACACACACACACACACACACACACACATTGTCCAATCCCCAAGCAAGACTGGGTGGCTTACAACTAAAAATTCAGTAATGAAAATGTAAGCCGCCCTGAGTCTTCAGAGAAGGGCGGGATATAAATGGAATTAAAATAAAAATAAATTCAAAAGATAACAGACCAGAAAAGTGAAATAAAAAAAACAAAGCAACATGAAACAAAAACAAAACAAAACAAATAGGGAACTCCATAAACACTCTTTCCTCAAGACCTGGGAGAACAACCGAGTCTGTGACAATTTCCTGAGTGCCATAAGGATGGGAGACTGAAACAGCTGAAACAGCGTGCCAAGGCATTGCCCTGGCCCATATAGAGAGCCAAAGAACTGTCAAGGATTGTCTGAATGAGAGTTTGATGATTTAGAGGTGATAGGTAAAATTATTCTTGGCAGAGCCTGGTTCTAATGGCTTTCAAAATGATATAAACCTTGATTTGTCATTCTCGCTGGGCTTAAGGTGTCGTTGAAAGGGATTTACAAAAACCATCTGACATCTGTTTCTCACGTCTTTACTGGCATTTCAAAATCTGAAAACACAGTGACCATGCTAAAAAAAAATAAAATCTCATGAATGGAGAAAGCATCGCTTGAACAATTTCTCTTTTAGGTACAACTGTAAAAACTTCATTTCAAACTGGTAACATTTATTTTCAATAAACAGTTCAGCTCTCTCCTATATCTACTGTGATCTAAACTGACCACATAACAGGATAACTGTTCACATTTCATGAAGGAGGAAAATGGGAAAAGAGGAGCAAGACTGGATAAATGTAAATGTACTGTACATGTAGAAAGAGATGGCTGATATTTCATCTTATTTTATACTGCTTAGGTGGATTCTGCTGCTTCTTATATTTCTTCTTATGTGACTATTGATTTATTTGTCCACATTTAGAGGCCATCCAATTCCTCTTTGGTGCACTTATAACAAATAACCCTATGTACAGATGCAGGTAAAAGTCTCTGAACAACTGGAGAAACAAAATATTTTTTGTATATTATTATATTTATTCTTTAGGTTTTTCACTAAACTAAATCAAACCTCAATTCAAAGTTCCTGCTGTTTCTAGCTGTGTAATTGTAGCAATCCATGGATGTTTGGGCTCTTCCTTCCACCAGAACTTCTGCTGTTGCATGTCCAGACATCTTTCATATTATTAGTGCAATATTAAAGTAAACCATGGGACAGCGTACCTCAAAGACAACAGCATTAAAAGAAGATTCCTTTTTTTTCCCATTTCAATTTTATAAGGAGGTTCCACATAAGAAAGTTGTTGTGATATTCAGAGGATAATGACAGAGGAAGGGGCCTCATTTATTGATATGAATTTTGAACAGAAAAGGCTGTGGAGATTAATTTGGAACAGAATTGTCTTCCTTTCTCCTTTCTAGTCTTTAACGAGTTGGAGATACAACTACATATTTTCACTACCAGTGGTTAGAATCTTGTGAAACAGGTTTAATGTTTACAAATACTGAATAATGACACGTTGCAAACAGAGCTCTAACTCTTTGTTTCATAGCAGTAATTGAAATTTGTCAAATGGAACAGCACTGGAGAGAGAGAGAGAGAGAGAGAGAGAGAGAGAGAGAGAGAGAGAGAGAGAGAGAGAGAGAGAGAGAGAGAGAGAGAGAGAGAGAGAGAGAGAGAGAGAGAATTTTCATGGAGACTGCAAAAAATAATATATTCTATCATTTAATTTTAGTTCTTCCAAAAGACATCGTTCTTGCTCTCAATATTTTTTTTGACATGGCTCATAGATTACCTAATACATTGCCTAGAGTTGAATAGTAATTGCTAATATTCTCTCAAATATTTGCCTATGTAGTTGAAGCAGATAGACCTCTTGCTCAGAAGCTGAATGCATCGTCCCATTTTTAACGTTATTTTCTCTTTCAATCAGGGCTAGAATTTCTTTTCTTCCTTGTTAGAATTGGAATGTTCTCTAGCTGGAGCCAAATTCTAAAAACAGAATTAAAGAATTCTACAGGGCAACAATGTCTGTAGAAGCATGATTGACACTTATACATATGAGATTTGGACATGCTGTCAAGGCACCCATGTTACCTGTTTTGATACACACACACACACACATACATCAGATATGTGGCACAGTTCTGGACAGGCAAAGGAGAACAAATGGGGAAAAGGAGAATAAAGTAACTATTAAATATTTGTATTTGTATACTGACAAGAGAAAAAGGGATGACAAGTGAGTTAAAAGCTCACAATGGGGCATGGAGAGGAACATGCTAGCTCCAGCTGTTTGCCCTGTTAGGAGGCAAAAGCGTTCAGGTGTAATTGATTAATAACAGAATAACAGAGTTAAAAGGGAACTTGAAGGTCTTCTAGTTCAACCCACACCATGGAGACTCTATACTATTCCAAACAAGTGGTTGTCCAATCTCTTCTTAAAAGCTTCCAGATGCAGCAACCACAACATCTGAAGGCAAGCCGATTCCACTGGTTAATTGTTCTCAGTGTTAGGAAATTTTTCCTTAGTTCTAGGTTGCTTCTCTCTTTGATTAGTTTCCATCCATTGTTTCTTGTCTTGCCTTTTGGTGCTTTGGAAAATAGGTTGACCCCCTTTTCTTTATGGTAGCCCCTCAAATATTGGAACATTGCTATCATGTCACCCCAGTCCTTTTCACTAGACTAGACATACTCAGTTCCTGCAATCGTTCTTTTATTAGCCTCCAGACCCCTAATCATCTTTGTTGATTAAGGTCAATTTCAAACTGAGCTCGTTAACTTGCCCATAACACTCATCAGGAAACTCCTGTGCCAGAGAAAACTGCTCAGTTCAATTCTCAAAAATTCAGACAATATTTGTTTTGAATGGTTGCCATGAGGATAACCACAATGAGATATCCTCTTTTAGCTGGGTGTCTGATAACCCTAGGCAAATATGTTTGACCTGAGAACTAGATTCACCTGAAATCTCAGTCAGAGATTTGATACAGAAAAGTCCATTCGTGTACTGATGATTTTCCATTCCGGCTTATTTTAAGCTTCCTTCATTCCTATTTCGGGGGAGGGGCTTGGAAAGGGCATGGAGAGTTATTATTGCTTTTAAACAACAAGGCATCATTGCATTCTTATGATTGATTGCAAAACACTCAGAAATCTATCAGCAGACCCTAATCTACTATAAGGCACTCCTGCTTTAAATGTCTGCAGAGACTTAATTTAGCTCTCTATAAATAACTTTCAAAATATTTACTGTCTTGAGTTGCTGATACAAATTACAGATATTTTTGGTGCATGTTTCTTAAGTGTATGAAAGTAACTCTCCAAGTGACATTGACACATGGCATAAGACTTAGTGTGCTTTTTTGAGCCAATGCAAAACAACAACAAACACTAGCTCTTTTTGACATGTGTTACCTCTTACTGTTTATCCCGATTCTATTAATCGCATGGAACATGAAATTGGACTTGATTCGGTTTACATTTAACCAGTCCAGAATGTTGTATTATAGGCTTTCCAAATGACAATCTTTTCATTCCTCTCTATTTATTTCCTCTCATTAAAGTGAACTTGTAAACTAAATAGTTCATCCTACATTAAGAAAGCTAGTTGTCCCTCTAGCTAAAGCACATATTAATTTTTAAAAGCTGGGCAAGATACAGAGCAATATTAGAATAATCAAATTAAAATTTCTTCTAAAGACTGGACTGCAAACAGTGTTGGTCTTTGACATGGAAGACCACAACCTCTTTACATATTTACAAAAATCTTCCTGATTAAATCATATGATATGTATTTTTGAAAAATTACATGTATACAATATTGTTCTTTGGAAGAGGGACAGGATGCAAATATAACTAATACCTACTAAATAGAATCAAAATGGAAGTTACAAGCCTTGAAGTCCTGCAGCGCAGTGATGTATAGATTCAGTTTGGATTCAGTCTGATGATTCAGGTAATAGCCCAGTTCAATTCAGAATTTGAGAGAATATAAAACCAGACAGAAACTGACAGAAACCAGACAGAAAGCAGGATTCAGGCCTGTGACTTTTTAGGCCTCCCACTGCCAAATCCATATGTGGCAGCTTTCTGTATTTTAAATTCATTTTCTATACAGTATATGAGAGGTGAAATCTTTAAACCCATGAGATTGTTAGAGAACAATATGAACAATTTAAAACAGATACTTACGTTTCACTTTATATAGTTACTGGACATATTATTAACTAATTTTGTTTGTCCAGACAAATTTCAAAAGAAGATCCAAGACTAAGCCTAGTATCCCTGTGAATAAATCCCACCAAGTTTAGTAAGGCTGTCTTGCTAAAACCTGGGTGCTCTTTTAATTTGAAACAATTCTCAATTTCAGTGTGCAATCATTTTTGCCTTTGAGATTTTCATTAGGATCACAGCTTGTAACAGTGAATATAAAGAAAACAATGTGTGGTCCCTAGTCTGACATCTGTAGAAGGGAAAATCAACAATGGCACTCTAATTTTTTTTTCTCGTATGATATCTTTTGGCAGAAAATCAACTGTCTTGGATTGTAATGATGTCACTGATAAAATGGGCCATGGACCATCTCCAGGTGTGGTACTCTTTATATAACCTATGTACTCTTTGTTCTTGAAAAAGAACAAATAGGTGATAAGGCACACCAGGCACAAAGGATTGGGATCAACACAGATGATTTATTCAAGCCTATACACAAGAATCTAGTCAGCTAACAGTCAACATTAAATTGGCACTAGATAAGGATCAGCAGAATTCAAGGGGGGCTGGACTTGGACCATTTATGGCAATGTAAGGACTCTAAGCTGATGACATATTTAACTCTGCCTCCCTCCCTCCCCCCCAGCTCTGCCTGCTTTTTTCCTACAGGATCCCAAATGCTTTGAACTGTGGCATAGATCAAAGACCCAGAAAGATGCAACTCAGAAGCCAGCTGCTTCCAGAGGGTATAGGATGTCTGTGTGGGGACTGGAAATGACTTTGCCCTTTCTTGGTCTAACATTTTAACCATTACATCACATTGACTCTGCATTTTCTTGAACCATGAGGGTGATGAAATATATTCATTGGAAAAGAGAAAAAACAACAACTGTTGTGTACTTCTTTCCTCAGCTAAATAGTGTCTAAAAAAAGTTTCCATGTACACAAGGGGAGAAGTACACAACCCCAGAGTCATTCTACTATGCCTTGAGAATAGGGACTCAATGAGTACTTGGAAAGAAAGAGAGGGCATTGGCTGATAAAGGAGAAATAATTGAAAAGAATATATCCTTTGTACCAAAATGATAGCAGTGAATGTTCATACAATATTATCACCATTTTTCAGTTTGCATGTTGACAACCCTAATAGGTATGAAGGTGATCCCTGCACTTTAATACCAAGATTGCCTTTGTGGTTTTAAATTAGTGTGAATAGAATTGAATCATATAAATTATAGAGAAGATCAAACAAGGCACACTAAAATAATAATAAAAAACTATAAATATATCTCTTTAAGGCAATTCTAATAGAAAGTCCCTTTCAAGCATTACTGTATTATTATTGCAGAGACTAAAAAAAATTGTAGCAGGCAGGTTTTGATTTATAAACAACCTCCATTAATGTGATAGCTCATTGCTTTATAAAGTATCTTATCCAGTGAATCTTATCCAGTGAAGTCTGTTCATATATAATAACAGAGTTGGAAAGCATAATTTTAAGCTGTTGAATCCAAATCAACTCTCAATGCTCAATGCCAAGATCCAAATTAAATTCTTCCTAACAGATAACTATCCAATTTCTGCATGAATAGCTCTATGGTGGATTGTGTCTGTAAAGGAGGAGATGGTGTAATGGATTACAATGAAGCAGCAATTTCCCAAGAAGAGGAAGAGCATTCCAAGGAGGGGGACGAGACAAGAGACAACACGGCCTGGAGCTAGACTGGAGACGAGACAGAGGAAGAGATTTAGAATAGCCAGGTCATAGAATCTCCTAGAGTAAATCAGGGTGAGAATAGTACAGATTTACCAATAAAGGACAATATTTGTAGCTCACTGCACTGCACTGATGATGTCACCTAGTTTGAGTAATGAAATATCTGCAAGAAAACAAGCAAGCTCAGAGAGCACCAAGGACCCCTCAGTTGGGATTTAGTGTGGCAAGACTAATGCCAGGCCCAGCCCAAGAATGACATAGAGCAGGGGTCTTCAAACTTGGTACTTTTATGACTTGTGGACTTCAACTCCCAGAATTCCTCAGCCAGGAAAGCTGGCTGAGGAATTCCGGGAGTTGAAGTCCACAAGTCATAAAAGGACCAAGTTTGAAGATCCCTGACATAGAACAATCCAGCCAAGGTTCGGTTCTTTATTTATTTATTTATTTATTTTTATTTTTATTCCATTTATATCCCGCCCTTCTCCGAAGACTCAGGGCGGCTTACAAGCTTAGCAGTAGCCTTCATTCTATGTATATGCCTGCTTATTAGGGCTTTCACACACACCCCCAAGCAGCATTATTACAAAGTCAGCTTAATTGCCCCCAACAATCTGGGCCCTCATTTTACCTACCTTGGAAGGATGGAAGGCTGAGTCAACCTTGAGCCTGGTGGGACGCGAACCTGCACTAATTGCAGGCAGCTGGTGTTACTTAAGGAGGCATTAACCCACTGCTCCACCAAGGCTCATATTTCCTCACACCATGTAGACAGAATCTTACTTTGTGAAATTTATTGTGAGAATCTGATTGATGTAGAAAGAAATATAGAAATATAGCACATATTTGCAAAAAATTAATAGAGGCACATGTTGAAATTGTAGTTATTTAGCTGTAATTTGGAAGAGTTTACATATCACCTTTTTCACCATTGTAATAGTTACTATTCACCATTTCACTTTCTCTTCAAAGCAACCTTCCTTACCATGATGTCCACCAGAGGAGATATTGTCCCATAAAAAATTAACCCAGTTTTCCATGAATGCTTGTTTACACTCCATCCTATTTTTACCAGGAACAAGCTTCTCTTCCATCTAATCCAATAGCTACAGTGACTGAATAAAAGAAAAAAAAAATCAGGTTCTATAACATGTATCCATATCAAATATGAGTCAGATAAAAACTATGAAAAGAAATGGGCCAAATTCAGCACATAGAAAAATGCTGATTGTAAGTGCCAATTCATACCTATAATCTTCATTCTGAAGGAGATGGTCATCTGGAAGCTTGTTACAATGCAAAGATTGTTTATCTAGATGAAAATGACAACATTCAAACATCTGGACAAACAGTTGTAAGGATAAACAAGGGAGAATTCATGTTAAAGACAAAATAAAAGCTTTAATAACCTCTTTAGGCTCTTGAATGAGCTTTGGACTCTTGAACTGATGAGCTTTGGATTTAATAATAATAATAATAATAATAATAATAATAATAATAATAATAATAATAATAATAATAATAATAATAATAATAATAATAATAATAATAATAATAAAACAACAACGTTGGAAGGGACCTTGGAGATCATCTAGTCCATTAAAATTAGACTCCAAAGTTTTATTGCTTGTATTCCTACATGTGAGATGTTTTATTGACTAGTGAAATAAGGATGTTTTTTTTGCTTTCACCCTTAAGTGCTGATGCATTTTGGAACAGCCCCATTCCCAAATCTAAAATGATATGTAAAGCAGATTCAATCAGAGTAGTTGACAGAGCAGAAAATTCCCCCTAAGTACTGATCTGAAGGCTACAGGGCAGTCATGAATGTTAAGCTTGATATCCTGTGTAATCAAAATGTAAAATGTCAATCCCTAGTTCTTTGCATTAATCTTTTCTCTCAATAACCATCTATACAACTAGCATTAGCACTGTAGCTAAACTGAGAACACTCTCATTTTTTACCTAAATACTTCCAAATAGAAAGAATGAACCCAACTAAAATCACAGTTGTTAAATTTGGCTGATAAATTGTAATTGTTATTCAATTTAATTAGCTCATATAATCACATGGACTCTTACTGAAATTCTGGGACGTAAAGTTGAGGTACTGGAGATAAAGGTTTTTTTGAACATGTGCAAACTACATTTTCTTTTCCAGTTCTCAAGCATAGATACTCCCAGACTGTTGAGCTTCAAGCTTCTTACCAGCAGTCAAATAATCTGGTCCTATTTTACGTAAAATTAAAATAAAATACAGCAAAATAAAATAGTTAAGATATTTTTAAATTTACTAGCTGGAGCAGTAGGCTTGTGCTAGTAGGGTTGTGCTAGAACACACAGTTGTGATTGGTTGCTGTGGGTGGAGAGTGCTGGCTCTTGCATGAGACAATCTGTGCTGTGATTGGTTTACTAATATTCAGATTAGTAAACAGTAAATCTGATCTGTTTTCCTGCCTAATTTGCAGGGTAGATTTTAATCCCAGAGAGGTGTGGATTTTTAATGTAAAGAAAATAATAATAATAATAATAATAATAATAATAATAATAATAATAATAATAATAATAATAATAATAATAATAATAATAATAATAATAATAATAATAAAAAAATAATGATGGTGATGATGATGATGATGATGATGATGATGATGATGATGATGATGATGATGATGATGATGGAAGGGACCTTGGAGGTCATCTAGTCCAACCCCCTGCTCAGGCAGGAAACCCTATACCATTTCAGACAAATGGCTGTCCAGTCTCCTCTTAAAAACTTCCAGTGTTGGAGCATTCACCACTTCTGGAGGCAGGTTGTTCCACTAATTAACTGTTCTAACTGTCAGGAAGTTTCTCCTTAGTTCTAGGTTGCTTCTCTCCTTGACTAGTTTCCATCCGTTGCTTCTTGTCCTGCCTTCAGGTGCTTTGGAAAATAGCTTGACTCCCTCTTCTTTATGGCAGCCCCTGAGATATTGGAACACTGCTATCATGTCCCCCCTTGCCCTTCTCTTCATTAAACTAGACACACCCAATTCCAGCAACCATTTCTTATATGTATATATACTTAAGGGTGTGAATTAGTAAGTGATTACTCTTGATTATTTTTTCTTTCCTTTGCAAAAACCATGCTGTTCACTCGCAAGGCTTTCTAGAATGACTGTCTGTTATGAACATGTGGACTTTATATCTGTGGGAAGGAAGGAAGGAAGGAAGGAAGGAAGGAAGGAAGGAAGGAGGGAGGGAGGGAGGGAGGGAGGGAGGGAGGGAAAGAAAGGGAGGAGTAGGATGAGCTTGAAAAATCATACATCACAAAAGTTCACATATCTGTTTTCCAATCTAGCTATCCATTGAAAAATTTATGCACAAATTGTGGCATGGCTTCTCCATTACAACCCCATTATATCATTATTTGTTTGAGGCCTGGTGAATTCCCTCAGGTAGTTTTTACAGTCTCACGGGGGCTACAGCCTAAAATAATTATTTGGGAAGAAAAACACACACTGAGGATTTTTTAAAAAAATCCTTTCCTTATATCTGAAAATGTTGAATGTGCTCTGGCTGATTAACTAGTGCTAAATCTAATTACAAAATATCTCTATTGTTTAATTTACCCTTTCTGATTTGAGCCAACTGTTCAATTGAGTGCTAATCAAATTTTCCAACCTGAAGAAAGGCGTGTGGCTCAGCAAAAGACTGGCTGGCAATATATCACAAAACAACCCAGAATAAACTGACAGGTTATTCTTCCAGTATGGCAATTTCAGGAGAAATTGTGATACAAAAATCCCACCCAGGCTTTGTACAATGTGGAAGGCGATGCAGTCATTTGATGTTGCAAAATGTGCTAAACAGATAAAGGTACATGACTAAAGGCCTGGAAATGCCAAAGCAATGGTATTTCCCAATCTAACAGTGGTATGAAAAATACAGACAGCTTTGTTCCTTTATTTTGAATTATGCATCTTTTTAGTGTTTCAGATTAATTCTACTCTCAGATTTATAGAATGTGAAAAATAGTGTATTCAAAGTCAAAATGTTGGGTCAGATAATGAAGTCTGAAGGCTGGTAGACTATTACTGCAGTAGGTAAATTTGAAGCACCAGCTGATGCACAGAATTAGGCCCTAACTCAGTTAAGATGCCTTTTTGGCAGTAATGCTTTTGGAGCCCAATTCAAAATACTTCTCATTATTTCGAAGGCCTTTAGAGTAAGGCACAGTACGGGTCATATGAGGCAAAACCCAGTTGACTCTACCCATGTGGTTTGAACACTACAAGAGGGCTTGCTACCTGGGGATATTTTCTTCAAATATGGTCTGCATTTCCTCCTCAGCTATCTTGCCAAACTTAAATAATTTAAATCTAAAAATCACAGAGTGAAATATTATATGGTACCAAAATAAGACTGTAAATGATTATTTGCATAGTCACTTGAAACAGAATGTGTAATTAGGCAGGCTTATAAAATAAGGGTTCAAGGGCTAGACAACTTCTGGAAACAACTTCTGTTTTTAAAAATCTGCGGTGAGAGCTTTCATATAACAGGTGACATAGGAGACTTGCCTATTTGTCACAAAGCATACATTTAACAGAAAGTGAACTAACTTCCCAGATTGCTCTTTAACAGCCTGGTGGGACCTAAACACACTGCTGCAAATAAATGGATTGTTAGAAGTTAGTACTCAGCTTTGCAGCTTGCCAGCCTGGTGTATTTTCATTAAAAGAATCACTTTTGTCAGTTGGGACAAAAGTGTCTGAGGGGACATTCGTTCCTGCAGTTGCCTAACCTGCAGTAGATGACAGAAATCTGATTTCAGAACATTTATTCCATTGTATCTCCAAAAGCTGCTTCTCTTTCAAAACAGATTTGGAGAAAAAAAAAGATCTATCAAAAATCCATGCTTGATTTCAAATGTCTTTATTCAGTGAGGGCTAGAAAATGCCCTCACTCACTGCTTTACTTGTAAAAGAAAAAGGTGCCGGAACTCACACATGTCATACAACCCGCCTTGCCTACCCTACAAGGTTCCATCCAAAAAAAGGTGCCGGAACTCCGTTCTGGGCGTTCTATGAGGAAAAAAGCCCTGCCCTCACTCAATACTCATACTGGAAGAGAATGTTACAAAATATAAACCCTAATCCTAATTTTAACCAAGATGTAGATTTGTTTGGAGCATTAGCAAATGGAGTGCCAATTGCCCAGGTTGCCTGGAGTGGCAGAGTTGGGAGAAGTTGATTTTTGACCTATATTGTCAAACAGTAACCAAAAGGTTTATGGCAGACAGGAGACTGGAATACTTCTTTCAGTCAACCAAGTACTGTATATACAGTAGTTGCTGGAATGCTTTCTTCCTCTTCTCTTCCCAATAATGTATTAATCTGTTTTATTTTTCAGGACCTATATGGTTTACAGAAAAAATAGGGGTTTCCTGATAAATAATGATGTTAAGGATAATATGTATAATTTGAATAACCAGAATATTTAAGCAGCTGTTCCTTCCTTCCTCTTCTTTCTTTTTCCAGTTCTCTAAAACCAGATGCCACAGGAAATTATTTCAGAAATTGCTGGCAAGCGGAGAACCACCGAGAATGATTTTAATGTCAAATAAATCAAATAGTACACTTCAAGTGGCCAATTCTGATAAAGAGAACTGGCGAGAATATGGTAAAAATCATCAGCTCCAGGCAATGTCTTTGCTTAGCATTCTCCAAACTCGTACTCTCCAAATGTTTCCTTTTACAGCTTTCTTGGGTGGATATAGTGTGAGTTATTATCTAAAATATCTATGTTTAAAAAGGCTACTTTAGATCATTAACAGAACAATGAACAATCCTCTGGTGTTTTTTTTAATCCTTTTTAATATAAAATGAGATGACTAGAATTATTCAAAGGTTCATGATCTTCCATACTTGTTGGAATGATGCCGCAAGGATCATTCTAATTTTTTGGTCTTAACCAGGAATAGGCAACCTGGCTCCACCAAAGAGCCTTGGTGGAGCAGTGGGCTAATGCCTCCTTAAGTAACACCAGCTGCCTGCAATTAGTGCAGGTTCGCGTCCCACCAGGCTCAAGGTTGACTCAGCCTTCCATCCTTCCGAGGTAGGTAAAATGAGGACCCAGATTGTTGGGGGCAATTAAGATGACTTTGTAATAATGCCACTTGGGGGTGTGTGAAAGCCCTAATAAGCAGGCGTATACATAGAACGAAGGCTATTGCTAAGCACATTGATTTGTGCTTTAAATTGTAAGCCGCCCTGAGTCTTTGGAGAAGGGCGGGATATAAATGGGATTAAAAAAAAAACCTTGGCTCTTTTATGACTCGTGGACTTCAACTCCCAGAATTCCTGAGCCAAGGTTGCCTACCCCTGGTCTTAACATTGTGTTTATTACATTTCCTTTTTTGATATGGGTGACCATGAGATTCATATAGTTGCCTGACCATCCCAGAAGCTGCTGCTGACTTTAAACTTGCAACAAACAGTTCATGATGCCACATGATCATATAGAACATTTTAGTGCACAATGGAGACACAGTCCTTCTGCTGTCTCCTGCTGTAAGAGCAGGACACCAATCTGCTATGTTCAGCTCAACCTCAAAGAAAACCAGAGAGTTAAAAAGAAGAGTTGACCCAGCTTTATACAGTATTCATCAGTTGATACATTATTTTTAGAAAATGATCGTTACATTAAAGAAAAAGATACGAAAGTAATAATATTTCGGTAGTGTGCGAGGCACACAATATGATAAAAGTTGGTCACTTTGTAATACGTAATAAAATAAAGCCACAGATCAGATTTGAAGATTAGATTTGAAGAGGTTAAAATAGGAAGCTGTACTGCACATATGGTACAGCTTGATTCAGAGTCTAACAGGTATTATCTAAACTATGAAAAGCCTAGTTGAATGAAAAGAGAGATAATAGTCTTCACCTGAATTCAAACATAGAATTCAATAAAACACTGGTTAGTGTTGAAATATATGGGAATAAATGAATCTCTGCTGTTCCCCAGTAGTAGATTTAATCAAGTTTAAACCAAGCAAATCAAATGCTCCACCCAACACAGGAGACAAATGATTGAAAGTGATATCATGAATCTATCAATTTTTGTGATGTAGACTTAAGGCTTGCATTCCATTGGTATCTCTTGTTCAATGTTTTTTAAAGTTGGCAACTTTAAGATGTACAGTATGGTCTTCAACTCTCAGCATTCATGCATGCTGGCTGGGATTAATGTAAAGTTACATTAACAGAATCTTGCATTTTTTCCCCTTGCCTTTACCATCCCGACAACTAGGGAGGGTCCCTTCTGAGACCTGTTGCCACGTCTGCCACATTTGTTGGGTAAGTGGCCTCTTATCCAACCATTGTCTATCATTTGCCACTCTTCCTTCCGTCTCCCTAGGTCATTCCCACATTAAAGGTAAAGGTAAAGGTTCCCCCGCACTTGCGTGCTAGTCGTTTCCGACTCTAGGGGCCGGTGCTCATCTCCGTTTCAAAGCCGAAGAGCCAGCGCTTGTCCGAGGACGTCTCCGTGGTCATGTGGCCGGCATGACTAGACGCCAAAGGCGCACGGAACGCTGTTACCTTCCCACCGTAGCGGTCCCTATTTTTCTACTTGCATTTTTTACGTGCTTTCGAACTGCTAGGTTGGCAGAAGCTGGGACGAGTAACAGGCGCTCACTCTGTTACGCGGCACTCGGGATTCGACCCGCCAAACTGCCGACCTTCCGATCGACAAGCTCAGCGTCCTAACCCACTGAGCCACCGCGTCCCTATCATTCCCACATTACCATTACATTATTTGATCCTGTCCTTCATCTTCCACCTACTCCCACCTTATTTAGTCTTAAAGCAACTTTTCTTTGTGTGTATGTGCCTTTCAATCAGTGTTCACTCCTGACTAGTCCCCGCAGTTTTCTTAGCAAATTCCAGATGTGGGTTTGCCACAGCCTCCTTGCTAGGTCTGAGAGAGGGAAAAAGAAAGAATAGAGAGAAAGAGAAAGACTAGCCCAAAGCCACCTAGCTAGCTTTGTGACTAAGGCAGCACTAGAACATATGATCTTCTGGTTTCTAAGCTGGTGCCTTAACCACTACACCAAACTGGCTCTCTTAAAGTAACTTACTTCAAGTTTTAGTTAAGCGATAATTGACAGCAGCCAATGGAAGGTTACTTACTGCACAAAAAGCTTTGATGAGGGCTTTACAGGGCACTGATATGCCTTATTGGGAAGTGTTAGTTCCAGGGGCATCCATGGGGAAAGTGTAAAAAAAAAATCAAGATGGTTATTGTGACTATGTGATTGAAGCGCTGCTGTGAGGCCAAAAAACCAAGAACAACCCCTGAAGTTATTTCTGCGTAGTATTTTATGTCGTTCGTTGCTGGAATTGGGTATGTGTAGTTTAACGAAGAGAAGGGTGAGGGGGTGACATGATAGCAGTGTTCCAATATCTCAGGGGCTGCCACAAAGAAGAGGGAGCCAAGCTATTCTCCAAAGCACCTGAAAACAGGACAAAAAGCAATGGATGGAAGCTAGTCAAAGAGAGAAGCAACCTAGAACTAAGGAGAAACTTCCTGACAGTTAGAACAATTAACCAGTGGAACAACCTGCCTCCAGAAGCGGTGAATGCTCCAACACTGGAAGTTTTTAAGAAGAGACTGGACAGCCATTTGTCTGAAATGGTATAGGGTTTCCTGCCTGAGCAGGAGGTTGGACTAGATGACCTCCAAGGTCCCTTCCAACTTACTTATTATTATTATTACCTACAAATAGAATCTTGCTAGGCTAAAGCAACTGTCCACATAACCAGGGCTTTTCTTCTCATAGAATGCTCAGAACGGAGTTCCGGCACCTTTTTTGGATGGAACCTTGTAGGGTAGGCAAGGCGGGTTGTATGACATGTGTGACTTCCGGCACCTTTTTCTTTTACAAAAAAAGCACTGCACATAACTAATAGATATACTGTGTAAATTGCTAGGAAGGGTCCACCTTCACTCTCTTCCTGCCTACCAGACATTCCAAAATCCTCTGTTTCTTTGTCTGCTGGGAAAGAGCCCGTTTCTCCCGTGACTCCCTGCTCCCTGTTATGACTTACAAAGCCCTTCATGGCATGGGTCCGGATTACCTACAGCAACACCTGCGGCCGGCGTCAACTTCCCTCCGTCCAGTGCGCTCCCACAGAGAGGGCCTCCTCAGGGTGCCGCCGATGAAAGAATGCCGATTGGTGACCCCCAGGGGGAGAGCGTTCTCTGTGGGCACGCCAGACCTCTGGAACCGCTTACCGGTTGAGCTCCGGATGGCCCCTGACCTTCGCTCCTTCCGGCGCGATCTCAAAACATTCTTTTTCGAACAAGCTGGCCTGGTCTGACGGGATGGGGTTGGGTTTTTAAAACTAGTTTTAACTTTAATATGTATTGATTTTATGGGCATGATGTTTAATGGCTTTTTAATTTTTGTATTCGACTTTTATTGTGTATTGCCCTGTTCACCGCCCTGAGTCCTTCGGGAGAAGGGCAGTATAGAAATTAAATTATTATTAAATTATATTCCATCACATCTGTCTCTTTTTATGTTTATGGCGAAAAGGGCAGAATTTTTGACTTGTGGTTGCAGTGACTATCTTAACTTCTTTTTTTTTTAAACTCCTCTGCAGATACCATGGTCAGTTCTTGAGCTGTTATGATTAGACCATGTGAATAAGGTAAAGGTAAAAGTTCCCCCACACATGCGTGCTAATCGTTTCCAACTCTAGGGGCTGGTGCTCATCTCCGTTTCAAAGCCAAAGAGCCAGCGCTTGTCTGAGGACATCTCCGTGGTCATGTGGCCAGCATGACTAGACACCAAAGGTGCACGGAACGCTGTTACCTTCCCACCGTAGTGGTCCCTATTTTTCTACTTGCATTTTTACGTGCTTTCGAACTGCTAGGTTGGCAGAAGCTGGGACGAGTAACAGGCACTCACTCTGTTACACGGCACTCGGGATTCAACCCGCCAAACTGCCGATCATCTGATCAACAAGCTCAGCATCCTAACCCACTGAGCCACCGCGTCCCTATAGACCATGTGAATAGTGGCCCCTAAAACCGGTGAGATCTGCTTGCACATTAGTTTCTATAAGTGAATCATCTCAGAGCGTTACGTAGTAGCTGAACTTGAGTGGTAGGTTCAAAGCTTCATTTATTTCTACATATATTTACTTGATAGGCAGCTTTCAAGAGAATAGTACTGCTTTACATGACAGGCCTTGGCATCTCTCAAACTGGGTAGTTTTGTGATAAAAGAACCAAGGAGATGGTCAGTCTGGAGAATGATCCATTTACTTAAAGGCTGACAGAGGTGCTCTTTGTCTGTCCTCCTCTGCATTTGAAATTTACCTTCCAAAGTGAACATCTGGTCTTTCAACTGAAAAGAAAAGAAAGCAATTAATTCAAATTCAAATGCAATTTTTTCAGGCAGTATTTTGTGGGTAAGTGTCTAAATTAATTTTTAGTCTTGGATGACAAAAGGTTGTTATTTTGTGTTTTTCTCTCTCTCTCTCTTTAAGAACGACAAAGAAGGAGGAAAGAAATGCACTTTAAATGGCATTGATGAATGTGTATGTGATTCAGATCATTATAACAATTAATCTGCCCCCTTTGCTTAGGAAATGCTGGGAAGATGAAGTCCAAAGATGCTGACATGTAAATGCTTATAAATATGCCAAGTGCATAGAGAAGTAGAGAAACTGCAGCTGCTTCCCTAACTCTTACTTTGTGCAAATGTATAATGAGGTTGTGTAAAGAACATGAGGTAATTGCAGAATGTAGTCTGCCAGCCTTTGACAAAATATCAGGAGTACAGTTTACTCAGAGATTTAAAAGATGGGCTTCTTATCAAGAACAATCATGTCTATAAGCTCAACATCTTTGATCATAGAGGAGCTGGGAAACTGAATGGTGCCAGGGGAATGGGTGGGAATGGTGGGATTCAGGCAATGAGAAACTTAGTGAAATTACCCAAATCCAGGAAAGAACTGAATTTCGAACCAACTCAATTTATTTATTTGTTAGATTTATGTCCTGCCTTTCCTTCAGGAGCTGAAGGAAGAGTAACATTCTTTCCTCCAGTTCTACCCCAACAAAAATCCATGAGGTGGGTTAGATGGAAAAGATGTTCTTTCTTTTTTAAAAATATAATTACCGGTAATTTTTTACAGTAACAATCTTTAGTACTTGGTAAACAATGTGTTATCTGGGTTCATATATTTAAAACAATCAATAATAGTTAGGTTCTATGATTCCATAATCAATATACTAGGTAGTGATACATTTCCTTGATGTTCTCTTCTTCCAATAGTATTTTCCTTTTGCCAATATTGAGTAAATACAATTCTTAGTACTTTCAATATATACAAAGTTAAATGTAAATTTTTTTTCTAGTGTTTATACAAATAACATTAACATCAGTGTATAACATCTTTTCTAATCAGCTTATGTTTCAGTTGTATTTGCGAAGGGTCATTTTATTAAATCACCATAGGAAAGGTTCTTCTTGCTGTTCTGTCCATGTACTGTATGTGATCAGAGTGGTATGAATGAACTCTCTGGTGTGGACTGTGATTTTTTTTGGCGATGTGCTCTGATGACAAAGTCATTCACATATTCTTTAGCCTGGATGCTACCATACAATATATGGCTGCTATAGAATCCACAAATAGGCTGGGTCCACTTCTAAATCCTATGCTCTTGGATGACTTTCAGAGATTCCAACTGAAATTTGTTGATAAGGAAGTGGCACTAATTACTCTAATCTCTCCAAGGTAGACTCAATTTTTAAAACCAACAATATGCAAATTAATATTACTTTTATTATATGGTTACAGTCATGGAATCTGGCAAGTCTGAAGGCCCTTCCTTCCTTCCTTCATTTTCATGAGAACAAGGGAAGCTCATGTCTGAGATGCTTTCTCAAATTACATTTCTACCCTTGACTCAGATTTATTTTAGCCCACCATTATATTGGTTGTGGTTCTCCTGTTATTCAAGGTTATTCCTTCTGTCCATTATAATTACTTATTTGATCAACTGCTTCCTTTAATGGCTTACTGGGTTGGCAAACTGATGTATTTTGGGGAGTCATCTCCATAATTATTAATCAGAAGCTGTTAGCTGGGGCTATTTGGGCTAATAATGTGTCCCAAATATTCAGAAGTAAGTAAGCATGGGTTTTAATAATAAGCAAGAAGAGGCTCACCAGATGGACTTAGGATGTCATTAATAACTTATGCCAAACTTCATCTAAGGAAATCTTCCTTGGACCAAGAATAGAATAACAAACAGCTTTCATATAATTCCAGTAATTCTTGGATAAGTTGATTATATGGATTCCTTCAGTTTGGTTTTAGATTTTACAATTTATAATCATGTATATAACCAGTGCTTTTTTTGTAAAAGAAAAAGGTGCCGGAACTCACACATGTCATACAACCTGCCTTGCCTAACCTACAAGGTTCCATCCAAAAAAGGTGCCGGAACTCCATTCTGAGTGTTCTATGAGAAAAAAGCCCTGTATATAACCTTGGCGCAATTACAGCATTTAAGATCCGATACAGTCTTGGCTTAAAGTGTAGTTGTTGTCCTCAGTCTCATGTAGTACCACATCCTGTTTATGAGCTGGTTGCTAGGTAAAACTTGCAAAAGGGAAAAAAATAAACAGTAAGATGAAGCAGTAACATAATCATATAATGACCCTACTTAAACCATCATTAGAATGACCAGAGAAGGGTGGAGGATGTGAAGTGTTAGTCAATGTGATGAAGAGGGAATTGCAATAGGCATGACTTAGATGAGATGCAACACTTGCTGAAATTGTAGTTGTTGCACAGCTGCTTTGTATCCTCTTCTCTATTGCATCAGATCAACAGAGTCATGACTGGTACAAAATTGCCTGTGCTTTGGTCTTATTATTAGAAAGCCAGAATATCTGTTTTTTCACATGTCACTAGATAAGATCAGTGGCCATAAGGGACTTCTTGAAGTAGTCTCTACTTATGTGCCCAAAGAGATGGCACTACAATCTGGGTCTTTAAAAGTACTGTAAAGACAAAAAACTTTGAAGCAACTTTTGAAGATTGCACTTTAAACGTATTCAAACTAAATGAATAATCAAAACTTAAAGCACTTTGAAGAAAAAGGTTGGAAACAAATTAATAGTAGGTCACTCCAAATGTTACGCTTTAACCTGTTCCTTGCCCTTTATTGCATTGTCTGTACTGAACCCTGAAACCTATTTCTATATATATATTAAGCAAAAAGAGGCATTTTTAGATAATAAAATAGCATCTCATAGTAATATATAGTAAAACCATCACCCATTCTGTAATTAAACTATATATCACTGGTGCACTTTAGAACATAAACCAGAAGAAATCCTTATCTGGGGAAGTTTCTGAATAACATGTGTGCAGTTTATTCTGCATCAGGGATTGTCGCAATACTCAGGGTCAGTCTGTTTTAATTGAACACATAAATGTAACTGATAGTCATTTTCAGTCCCTGCCTATTTAATACCTTCTGGGGTGCTGATAACAAAACATTCAGTTTGTCAGTGTGCAAGTATTGTTAAGCAACAATTGTGGATAAAATCAATACAGGTAGTATTTGATGTTTGAGCCTGGAATTCCAGTCGTAAGTCCTTACGGTCACTAAGTGGGCTACCACATCACTGTGCCTGTTTTGACAAATTTTGTGGTCCCTGTTAAATGAACACTGCAGTTATTAAAGGAATGCTGTAGTCATTAAGCGAATCTTGTTTATCCAATTGGATAAAACCATAAAGTGAATGTTGGAAACTGGCACAAAATCCCAACAATTACAGTCATGTGACTCCAGGAGACTGCACACTGCTGTAATTGTGAGCCTGTTGCCAAGTGCCCCAGATGTGATCCTGTAACCATGAGGATGTGTGAGACCATCAAAACTATGAAATAAAATTATACCTTTTGGGGAGGTCCACTATAATTTTGATATTAAGCAAGTACTATCTGAAACTATTTTAAATGCAGGCAAAGGTATGATAAAGGTAAAGGTAAAGGTTCCCCCGCACATGCGTGCTAGTCATTTCCAACTCTAGGGGCCAGTGCTCATCTCCGTTTCAAAGCCGAAGAGCCAGCGCTTGTCCAAGGACGTCTCTGTGGTCATGTGGCCAGCATGACTAGACGCCAAAGGCGCACGGAACACTGTTACCTTCCCACCGTAGTGGTCCCTATTTTTCTACTTGCATTTTTTACGTGCTTTCAAACTGCTAGGTTGGCAGAAGCTGGGACGAGTAACAGGCGCTCACTCTGCTATGCGGCACTCGGGATTTGACCCGCCAAACTGCCGACCATCTGATCAACAAGCTCAGCGTCCTAACCCACTGAGCCACCACGTCCCTTTCAAAGGTATGATATAAACAACTAAAAAAACCTATTTGCTTAAATTGAAGGTTCTTAAATAGAGAAATCAAACAAATGAGATTTACATTCTTATTGTCTGGAATGTTGATTTTTTTTAATGCCATCCCCAAAGCTGACAGAGGACATAACTGAATCTTTCAATTATTTACTCTGAATATATCATCTGTTGACACCACATTTAGGGCTCTTATGCTGTATTATAGAAATAGTTTTAGTCTAGCATTGGTTTCCTTGAATTAATTACTATACTTTCCAGTGTGTTGCTGTATGCTGATGGCCTTTGTGTTACACATGTGGCTCTTCCTGTGAGGATAGGAATGAAAAACAGATATTTCACTCAACATTTTGCAATGTAGACAAATAAACCAATAAATAATATATCATGGATATTCAAAATGCACTTACATTCCAGTTCCACCTATTGAAGCTTTAAATAAAATCCTGTGTCAATATATTCATGGACAGGAACCATTCAGTTCAATAACCATTCTTGTTTTAGTTAGCTGTGTCTTTTTATCTAATAGTGCAATAGGATTTTTTTTTAAAAAAAAATCATCATCATCATCATCATCATCATCCTAGCGTTTTTCCCGCACTTTGCAAAGTCCGCTTTTCAGATCAACAAGCATCATCTTGCAAAGCATCCAGAGCCAAATGGGCATTTTTTATATCCACATTGATTGTATCTTGCTGGTTTTGCTTCAGCCTTACACACAGGCATTTGCCTTTTATGTAAAAAGATAAATATAACTCTATTTAAATATTTATATCTATCAATATAAATATATTATATTCTTTTTAAATACCATTTCCTTTTTAATTTCCTTTTTTAAAAATGTTTACCTAATTTTAATACTCCAAAGTTTATTATTCCCTCCTAGGAAATTAGACCAGACGTGCATTTCTTCTCCCATACAAATTAGTTCCATTCACAAAGGATGGGGCTTGCATCGTAATGCTCCACCCACATCTTGCCCGTAAATGCTACTGTGAATAAGACTCAATGTCTTGGGTGAGTGGGTGTTGTTCTTTTTAAAATTGCCTTTAATAGATGAAAGAGAAAAAGGAATTAAAAGACATGAAAATGTAATAAAAGCATTTTTATGTGCATTGCCTTCCTTGTCTAGTGATAGAAGAACATAACTCTTTGATTTGGGCTGATCTGTTCAACATGTCCCAGTCGTTCATTTGGCAGAGATGTCAGCCAGTGAAGGCTATATATCCTGAGAATGTACAGTGAAAGGTGCTTGTGATAGAGCAACCTATAAAATTCAGAACACAGTGATCCGAAGACAACAAAACAATACAAAGCCCCATTGTATAATCCAGCTTCTTAACACATGGGAAGTATCTCAGGTAAGACTCAGTGTTACAGGGCTTATCACCCTACACTAAAAATGTAGTATATGAAGGGGTTTTCACTGAAACTTTGGAAGAAGTCAGGGGACTGGGTCTTTATGGAAAAGAAAAATTATAAATCACAATGCAGGGTAGTGTTAATGCAAACTGGAAAGATTTTATCTCATTCTGAGATTTATACCAACTAAAAAATCCCAGACGTTTCCCCAAATTTGGGTAAAAATGAAACATAATGGAAAAATGCATATGTCTAAAGCAATTTCACTGAATTATGTAATATTGTGGATATTTGGAGATCTATATTTGACATGGGGTAAGTAACTTAATGACTATAAACATATCAATGACGTTCTCTCTGATAGCAAGTTATGCATAGCAGATTATGGTTCTCAATCTGTGGCAACTCTAAGTGGAGATCAAAAGTAGTCTCAGTGGATCACACAGTAAGAAATTTTGAATGTCTTTAAAACTGTCTGTAAATATATAATGCCTGTAAACACCATAATTTCCTCAATTTGTTTCTATTATGACACCCAAATTCTTTGATTATGGGGCTTCAGTTTTGAAAAAGTGAACATCACTACTGTAGAAAAATGCTTCCAGACTAAATACTTTCAGATGATTTAGATAAGAAAGCATATCCAGATATTGCAGAAGAAACCAATCAAATTATGACTTTGAAATCCCTGTTTATAATGATACTTAGGATGAATTTGAAAGATGAATATGTTAAGGATTGTATGGCAAAATGGGCAAAAAACTGTTGGAAGTCAGCACCCACCCTCCTAGAGAAGTAAATATTTTAGGGGGATATTAAAAAAGGACCGAATATTATATTTCCCCAAAGGAATAATAAAAAATCTTAGACAAAGACAGCCCCAGGTCTCCCTGCCCCTAGCAGAAACCAAGCAGGCCACCTTTTAGAAATGCAGATTTGATAGTCCTTTCAGAAACACTGTAGCCAGGAAGCTTTGAGCTGATGGGATTAGAAAGACAAAGATCCCTAGAACCAACAACCCCTCACCCAAAACAATCCAACATAGCACATAGCCATCAGCCACAGACACAGGGAAGCAGGATATGACCTTTAGGACATAACAGGATTAACCCACCACCATCAGAATACCAAAAAGGACACACTCAAAGGTCAGGTCAAAGTTCATACCACAGGAACAACTCCAAACACAAAAACCCAAGAAGGTATAAAAACCCACCACTCCCTGTTCTATGTGGTCAGCTACTCCAGAGCCACATTTCTGTCTGGCTCTGCTCTTTAATAAATTACAACATTCTTTCTAAAGCAGCCTCCATTTTGTTTATTCCTGGCTTGGACTGGACTCTGATGATTCCTTTCCACAAAACCTAGGTTATAACATAATGTTAGATCAATGGGAAAATATGTGGATTAATGTTTTAAAGTTTATCTTGAATTACAGTTTGAAAGAAAACTTTTACAAGATGATGCACTGACGGCATTTGACTCCAGATAGGTAGATAAGAATATATAATGGAACTTCCAACAAATGCTGGAAATGTAATCAAACTCTCAAGGTGTATGTTATGGTCTTGTAAACATGCTAAATCATATTGGATAAATATAATAAGCATTATCCAGAAAATACTTAAAGCACAAATACTAATGAAACCTGAAGCCTTTCTTCTAGCTATTACGGATAAATTAACAGAAAAACCATTTGGAACCTTATTTTTGTATATGGAGTCAGCTGCAAGGATTGTGTGTGTTAAACATTGGAAGGAAAAAGGAATACCAAGAGTGGAAGAATGGATTTTCAAACTGGTGGAATTGGCAGAGAGGATGAAATTAACTGCATTGATTAGAGACAATGGTTTGGATAAGTTTATAAGCCATTTGTGGAGTTTTTGTGAGTTAAATATAATAATGGACTGTTAACAGAGAGCTTTTAATATATTTGGGGGTGGGGTTAACAGCTTTTTTACAATGGGTCGACTTGATTGATAGATAACAGATTTGTATGCTTGAGAAATTTGTTAAGAGAATGTGATTTAAAATAGTAAATTAGCAAACATAGATGAAAAAATGGATAACCATTTGTAGACCTGTAATGTAAGGGAGCGAACCTATTAGGCTTGTATGAGATACAGGTGTCAACATTCAGCTAGGGTGGAGGTTGTGTGTTTATTGCTAATTATATATATGTTGTATACACCCTTTTTATTTTTTTCCCCTTTTTCTGTGTCCTGTTTTAATTCTTGTTTTTTGTTTTTTCTTTATTTTTGAAAAATTAAAAATTAAAAAATTATTTTTTAAAAAAGAATAACCTAAGAGGAGAGAAAACTGGGAAAGTTCAAAATCTGTCTGTTTTGAAAATCTGAGATGAAAAAAGAAAAAAAACACATTTACCTCTTCAGTAGATAGTCTAAAGGTCAAGTAAGAGTAGAACCATTGGTTTGCTTTTATGTAATTTCTTTGCTGTTTTCTGTACCTCAGAATATTAAAGGTTTCTGAACTTTCTTGCTATTGTTAATCTGATTATTAAATTACTGGTAGTTAATTTTTAATACTTACATCTCTTGGTATTTGGTAGTAGATAAAAACATTGGGTAGTGGGTAGGATACTAGGTGAGAGAAATAACCCCAAGGGCTATGTATTGCTTTAATTATTCTTGATTATTTATGCTTTGAATTGATTGTGAACTGCCCCAAGTTGCATGATTAGTGAGCAGACATATAAGTTGGGCTACTTCTACCAAGAACTTAATCCTAAGGTTTATTAAGTGTTAAGTTTTAAAGACTAAATCTGAAATTATAATTAATAAATGCAATTTATGAAACACTATTTGAAGCTAATGCTATACAAGGCAATCAAGCAAGCAGCAGTTATTAATGTAGGAGACTGTTATTTATAACTATTAACAGATTATTCAAGTCCATGAAAGGCAAGAATTTAGAGAAAAGCACTTTCCATTCAATGAAAGAAAGAAAGTTGAAGCAGGATTGCAGGGAGTAGCAGAGGAAGTGGGACAGATTTCAAACAGTTACTCAGTTTACTCTGTTCATCCAAGTACAGAAGACTTCTTGGCACATCAAAGCAGGAGAGAAATGTGCAAGTTGTAGCATTCACATATCAATGTCCTAAGGGACAATACCACTTGCATAGACTTTGTTTTGCTTGGAAGTGGAGAATAACTTAGAGACTATTTATGAATCAAGGAAAAGATAGAGACCGAAAGGATGGTTCCCTTGCAGCCAGTGCACACATTTCTTGAAATTCATTCTTAGATGGATCCTCCAGACTTGGAGAAGAAAGAATATAGGAGGTTCCTTTCAATAATTGCTAGTTAGTGCCCTTTGGTATTATCTACTCAGTGTGTGCGGTGTGTATGCTCCTCAGTTACTAAAATTTTTATACAGTATCCAGGTGGCCGTGAAAGGGCCTCTGACTTTTCCTCAAATTGGATCCTTCCTCCAGGCAGGCCTGCTTTCTACACTCCTTCTAGTGAAGTCCGACTGCACCCACTCCTTCTACTGTATAAGAATGGGACTATCTCTGAATATGAATGTAAGCACTGCATCTGGTATCTTTAATCACTTGGAAGTCCTCCCACTGCTTCTTTCTGTAAGAGAGGCAAATGTGCAGAAAAGCAGAGTTAGATCTTGAGTCTCCTTACCTGTCTCCTTGTTTCAGTTATAGATGTTTTTCCCCCTCACTTTGTTTTCTGCCTTTGATCTTTATAGGCCTCCTCAAACACTTTCTTTGAGCCCAGGTGGCCTTTCCAGGACCTATGTACCTCTGCACAAGCAACTGTCATGTACAGGGGTTCAAACAGCTGCTGCATGCACATGTACAAGCAAACATTTGTGGGGATCAGCTAGAATTCTATATGTTGCTGCTTTGTGTTTGCCCAACTCTGAATTTGTGTGCTGGGAGCAGCTGCTTATCTTCAGCTCTTATGTTTTTAACAACAGCTGTATGTACTTGTTGAGTGAATAGCAACTGTTGTGCTATGGTATACTTTTAAACTGACAATGCCTGTGCATATTTGTAGACCTGTAGCTTTGAGAAAGTGCTATGTATGTGTGCACGTTTTGTGGAAACAGGTGTTTATATTTGTGCTGTTATGGACATCTGCTCAGATAGATGTTCACTATTATCCATAGGTGCATATGCTTGAACTGAGCTTATCTGAATAGGCAGCTATTGTGAACATTTATATAACTCCCCCCCCCCCAGTGCATATTTCTGCATGTAAGAACTGTTGGTTCACTTGCACAAGGAAGCAAACGGCTGTGTATGATTCTGAGTTTGCGCTATTATTTGGGAGGAAGTTAGGAAAGCTGGCATCTACTGCTTACCTAAATAGAATAAGCAAATACAATTTGTGCATCATCAAAGTAGTGACATGGGCATGAAAGGGGATTCATTTCAAATGCAAATGCCTACTGACATTTGCAGGAAAGTGGCAGCTCATACAGATTTGAATTGTCTTGCGTACTGTTTCAAAATCAGGGTCATCAATGTCACAATGTTAACATCTGGACAACTAAATTTATATATAACATATATAATGTGAGTGTCTGTTAAATACATATATGCTGTTAAATACATATCTGTTAAATACATATATACATATACATACTGAAAGATAACTGCCTGGTATTATCTGGGCTGAGAAACCAAGCAGGATCAAGCCTGATTAGCACTTTGAATGGGAGAACTCCAGAAAATATTGGAAAAGGCTAGATCTTAAGATATATCACTGGAACTAAAACTGAATGAAAGAGATGAATTACGTAGCCCAGGGATCCCCAACTCCTGGACCTTGGACCCCTGCTGGCACATGGTCCATTAGGAACTGGGCTGCGCGCACACACACACAACCATCCCCTCTGCCCCACTGCCACTGCCACAGCTGGTTTGTGGAGTCAGAAAGGTATGGACCGCTGATGTAGCCTTTTGCCTTATTTCTTACAGTACTAAGTGGAAGAACGTATTGAACTCTGACCAGAAATTTTCAGCTGGTCCAAATCTTTATTAAAGATTTTTTTAATTAAAATCTATTTTATTTATTAAATTAAAATTTTTACTCCATTTTGGGAAGGAGGACATTGCTCTCTTATGTTCTCAGGAACATTAACTTTAGATTTGGATCTTTCACAATGTCATCATCCATCAATAAGGGCAGTTTAGCTATTGATCACTGGGTCTCTCTTCTGAGGTCCTCCCAGACAGCTGTTGGATGCAGTAGTGCTGATCTAGAATAGAATGTCTTCCTCTCAACTCAGCATATTCTTTTTTCATTAATGCAGGATCCAATCTGGGTCGGTCACCAGAACTGGAGATTTTGTTTTCTGAGCTTTCAGACTTGTGCTGGAGCCCGTCTTCAGGGAACATTTCTCTAGCAGTGTATGTGCTATTCTGTGTGTGGTATTTATAGTGCCAAGTGGTCAGACGAGGAGACCTGAACTCATTGGTAGCCTCACACTGCAATGAACAAGGACACACATTCAGTTTTGCAGCTACTAAGATTGTTGGACGGGCCGGCACAAAAACAGCCAGGGAAGTGATTGAAACCTGGGAAACAGGCCCCTCATCAGTCAACAGGAGTGCCTATCATCAGCCTATCAAGTACTTAGAAGGCAAGGGCTGGGCACCACAAGCAAATGACAACCAATGACTTAATAGCCAGCCATCAACACACCCCAAACAACATCAAAAAAGCCACTTATAACACTATAAGTATCACACACGGAACAGCACACACTCTGCTAGAGAGAAGTTCCCTGAAGATGAGCTCCCTCATGAGTCCGAAAGCTTGGAAGACCAAAGCTCTGGTCCCGGTGATCGACCCAGATTGGACCCTGCAACATTAACCTGGGACCCTTATATTTGGTTTCATTTGTTTTTCATTAATTATTTGCAATTTTTTTTCATTAAGTCAGTCATGGCTTATGTAATAAATAGTCACTGAGTACATGCAAAAAGGTTACTTTCTGCCCAAACATGGATAGTAATATGTTGCATTAACCTCTATTCATCTTTCCCTATTTTGTATCACAATAGATCAGATGCCAGCCCAATAAATGGACTTTGGCGGTGGCACTCTTGGCTGCAGGCAAAACCAAAATATTTCCTAATTATATCTTGGCTGGTGTGACCTGGTAAGATTTGGAAAAAAAGGTGGATTATCTCTGCCATTTTTCTCCCTCATCCTTCCATTCAGATTGTTTCATTTGGTCCTAACTTGCTAATAAAACAACTTTGGTAAGAAAAATAACTTTTGTTCAGAAAGAAATGGACTTTGCACAAAGACGCCCTTAGAGGAGAGGATACTCCAGAGTTTACATGGAGACCTGTTGCAGCCTTCTGTTGAACTTCAGATTCCACGGGACAAACAGCCTTTGAGAACATGGACAGACTCCTGAGAGGGAGGTGGTATTACAAGTAATCCTTCATACAAATTTCAAAGGGAGATATTATGAGCTTTATAAAGGACAGCTGGCTGAGAGGACTTGAAGTGATTCTCAAGAGTAGAAATGAGTGTACAACAGAAGCTGCAGACCACTGAAGTATAAAGTCATCATTATGCCAAGCATGTATACCATGTGACCATATCGCAATTTCAGTCTTGTACATATAATTTCAGATGTAATTCATATTTATGCAGTTTCAGATTGCAAATGTTTATACACCTCAAATATTTTGTTTATATGTATAAGTGCATAATTAATAAAGGATGCATAAGATTCACAATAAAAGACAGCTGGGTTGTCTGCAATGATATAAGGAAGCCAATTTAATAGATTGTGAAACAGAAGAAAAATGTACCCTGGCTTGAATTTCAACTCCAGCCAACTAACAATTTTTTCAATAGAAATCACTTTAACCAGTTATCATCGCTTACACATATGGAACTTTCTATCTATAGTTTCTTAAAATTTCTCTTTAGGGACATGGAATATACTCTAAGTGAATTTATTAACTAGCGCTCAATACAAAATAAAATCACCAACCAGTCAATCAGAGAAAACATTGGACTAAAACTGCTGAAATTCATAAAATGGTCTCATAGTTTTTCCATTTTATCAGAAAGAAACAAAACATAGGGATTAAATCACTATTATGAGGCTGACTATATATTATGCATATCGTAGGCAAAGTACTTTAGAATATGTGTTTTATTGCATTTCTTTTGCCAATCAAGCATTAAAGGTAATTTCTGTTTCCCATTTTATAAAATAGAAATTATACTATTTTTGTTAGAAATCTGCCAGATGGTCATCTTTCTAAGCTACCAGAATATCCCATTTACCAATTATTTTGGTGAGCCTAATATATATATATATATATATATATATATATATATATATATATATATATATATATATATATATATATATATATATATATATATATATATATATATATATATATATATATATATATATATATATATATATATATATATATATATATATATATATATATATATATACATATATATATATATATATATATATATATATATATATATATATATATATATATATATAAAATCAGTATACATTTTACAAACAAACAAACAAACAAATATTCCCATCTCTCTCTCTCTCTCTCTCTCTCACTCTCTCTCTCTCTCTCTCTCTCTCACACACACACACACACACACAAACACACACACACACACACCAGGTATCTACTCCCTTCCTGATATCATTCCAATTGTCTGGGAAATCTTCCTTTTTGGAGAGTATTTCTTCTAAGGTGTCATGTCCAAATACTGGACTTTCTCAGCATTTCATTTGATTATATTTTCTCCCCCTTTAGAGCTCATTTGCTCACCTTGCTAGCTTCCAAGGGGCTTGTGTTATATTTACTGTGGTCGTGGTGGTGGTGGTGGTGGTGATGGGAAAAGTGTAAAGAGGAAGCAAACTAGCTAGCAAATTCTTTTTTTAAATTTCTGTAAAGGGAGGCATCCACTTCAAGGTCTGGTTTTGCTCATATCAAAACAGGGAGGGACCAACAGACAAATTTATGTGCTGATTTAGCTCAGAGGGCAGACTGACTGACTCTTGGCTCAGTCCTCATCCACTGAGGTAGGCAAAGCACAGCATTATGAATTTCAGAAGAGTAATGAGACAATGCAGATGTCCAAAAACAAATCTAACAGCAAGGTCTGAATAATTCTTGAGATGATTGTTTGGAATATCTGGGCATATCCATGATGCAGGCGTGTCTTGTCATGAATATGGCCCACCAACTGTTTTTTGAAAGGCAGGAATGGAAGTTGTCATGCTTACCCCCAGTCTACCATAAATGTTACTTTCTTGCTGCAAAGTGAAAGGAGGGTTTTCTGGCTTGTGATAGCTAAGAATTGCTTCCATTTTCCTTGATGCACTTCCCTTTTTTTTTCTAGGCAGCCTCCTGCATTTGTTGGCACCCTCCTCATCTGGTTCAGTGACCACCACCCTATACAGGTAGTCCTCAATTTACGACAACCATTGAGCCCAAAATGTATGTTGCTAAGTGAAACATTTGTTAAGTGAGCTTTGCCCCATTTTATGACCTTCCTTGCCACAGTTGTTGAGTGAATCACTGCAGTTGTTATGTTAGTAACGTGGTTGAATCTGCCTTCCTCTTGGACCTTGCTTGTCAGAAGGTCGCAAAAGGGGATCACATGACCCTGGGACACTGCAGCTGGCATAAATATGAACCAATTGACAAATGTCTGAATTCTGATCACATGGCTATGGGGATGCTGCAAGGGTCGTAACTTTGAAAAATGGGCACAATTCACTCTTTTCAGTGTCATTACAGTATAACTTTGAATGGTCCAAATGAACTTCTTGTAAATCAAGGACTACCTGTAGTTTTCTTATCTTTGCTGCAACTGTCACCTATGGGACTGGTGGTTCTAATACTCGCCAACATGCAGAGGGTTACTGTTTTAAAACAACAACAACAACAACAATAATAATAATAATAATAATAATAATAATAATAATAATAATAATAATAATAATAATGATGATAATAATAATCAAGAGGAACAAAAGATCAGCTGCTCATTGACAAAATGATACTTAAAAATGCAAAATGACGAAAAACAAATTTAAATATGTCATGGATTGATTACAAGAAAGCATTTGACTCATTACCCCACAGTTGGATTAATGCGTGTTTGGAAAACTTTGAAATCAGCAAAAACATCTGTACATTTTTGAAAGCAAATATGCAAAAATGGAAAACAGTTCTAACAGCAAATGGGGAGAACATTGGTGAAATCAGCATCAGATGAAGAATCTTCCAAGGGGACTCACTTTCACCACTACTGTTCAACATCGCATTAATTCCATTGACAATAATATTATGAAACACAAAACTGGGATACCACATCTCAAGCCAGCATGGCAAGATAAACCATCTACTATACATGGTTGACTTAAAACTGTATGTGAAAAGCCACACTGAACTTGAATCAATACTCAGTGCAGTTCAACTGTTTAGCAGCGACATCAGAATGGACTTTGGAATTGGAAAATGTGCTATATTATCCATGCAGCGAGGAAAAATGGGAAAAATAGAAGGAATAGAACTGGGAAACGGAAGTATTATGAAAGCACTAGGAAAGGTTGATGGTTACAAATACCTAGGCATATTGGAAGCAGATAACATCTTGAATGGAAAAGTCAAGTCAGCACAAAAGGAATACATCAGGAGAGTCTGCAAAATACTAAAATCAAAGCTGAATGCTGGAAATATAATTAAAGCCATTAATATATGAGCAGTCCCAGTGATACGCTACCCAGCTGGAATTATCAACTGGACTTTGTCTGAACTGGAACACCTAGACCGGAAAACGCGTAAATTTTTGAATATGCACCACGCTCTACATCCACGAAGTGACATCGACAGGTTGTACCTGCCAAGAAGAATAAGGGGCAGAGGGCTACTGCAAATCCACCAAACTGTAGAAGAAGAAAAACGAAGTTTGAATGACTATGTAAATCAAAGTACAGAAAAATTGCTGTAGGCTGTGAAAACAGAGAGCATTATAAAAATAACAGAAACAAAGGCAGAATATAAGGAAAAACAGCTGGATGACAGATTAAATAGATGGAAAACCAAAGCTTTGCATGGACAGCATTTGAAAAATATTGAAGGAAAATGTGAAAACAACTTGACATGGGTGTTGTGTAGTGGATTCTGAAGAGCAGGAAGGACGCCGAAACGATGAGTACAGCATAGCAGCTCTTTATTAGGTGGAAGGGACTGTACTGGGGGAATAGGGGCTACCTGCACTCATATATACCTGGCCAGGTACTCAACCAACCAATCAGTTTGAACCTCTGTTTCCCACCGAAATGCTTCCCGCCAAAACAGTTACAGTTCAATGCCCCTGGTGGTGACTCTTATACACAGCTTTAGGTGTTGCAATAAAGCTTAATACATAACAGTGGGCATGGCTTAAGATGGGAACCATCAAGAAAGAAATGCCATGAAAGCGAAGATACAAAAATCTACTGACAATCTAAATTGCCGACTTTGCAACGGCAAAGTTGAGACTGTTTCACATTTATTTTATTTATTTATTTTTATTTTATTTTAATTCCATTTATATCCCGCCCTTCTCCGAAGACTCAGGGCGGCTTACAAGCTTAGCAGTAGCCTTCATTCTATGTATATGCCTGCTTATTAGGGCTTTTACACACACCCCAAGCGGCATTATTACAAAGTCAGCTTAATTGCCCCCAACAATCTGGGTCCTCACTTTACCTACCTCGGAAGGATGGAAGGCTGAGTCAACCTTGAGCCTGGTGGGACGCGAACCTGCACTAATTGCAGGTAGCTGGTGTTACTTAAGGAGGCATTTAATATGTGGGTACAGCAAAATCGCGCAGACTGATTACAAAGCTGGACATGACTGAGTTGCTAAACTAATCCACTGGGCATTGTGTAAAAAATATAACTTGCCTGTGTCCGAAAAGTCATGGGAACATAGGGTGGAAAAAGTTGTTGAGAATGAGAGGGTGAAGATCTTGTGGGACTTCTGAATACAGACAGATCACCATTTGGAACACAACACGCCAGATATCGCAATCATAGAGAACCGAAGCGTACAGTTGATTGATATCGCTGTACCAGGAGATGCCAGAGTGGAAGAAAAAGAACTGGAAAAAATTACAAAATACCACAACAATTGCAAAAGGCAGCCTTACTAGGAACTGCTTCCATCCTGTGACGATATCTGTAATACCATCTGCCTATCCCAGGTCCTTGGTAAAGACTCGATAGGTAGGCAAAAATGCCAGATCCAGTCTGAACATCTGGCTGACTGTGCAATATTATTACTATAATAATAATAATAATAATAATAATAATAATAATAATAATAATAATAATAATAATAATAATAATAATAATAATAATAATAATAATAATAATAATACCTGGAGACAGCAGAGTAGAAGAGAAAGAACTGGAGAAAAAACATAAAATAGAAAGACATGCAAATAGAAGTAAGATGACTGTGGCAAAGATAGTACTGATAAGTAATAGGTCCCTAAACTCCAAAATATCTGGAGCACCACTTGAACACCATTGGCATTCACAAAATCCCCATCAGTCAATTGCAAAGGGCAAGTTTACTTGCAGTGCTTACATCCTGCAGTGATACCTCTACCACCACCAAAGAACATCTCCCTGTCCCAGGTCCTTGGGAAGACCTCAATAGGTGGATAAAATGCCAAATGCAGTCTGAACATCTGACCAACTGTGCAATGAACCATATTTTAATAATAATAAAGCTGAAACCTCACTTTGTACCACAACAATGGGGCCAGGTCAAAACCCACATAAACATATCATAGACCTTAGTTTCTTCGGTCAAACCACAACATGGATTTCTTCACCAGAAAGCAGAAAACAAAACAAATGGAAATATAATGTTGAAGATGTTGACTATAGGATTTTTACATATATTCAAAATACTCTATACAGACTTGAAAAGTATAAATGTACATTCTGTGGTGTTCATCTCGAGGCTTTTTCTATTGGATCAGGTGCTATTGGGAACCATATCAGTTAATAGTTTATGAAATGAAAACAGAAAAACATCCATTCTAAAGGAATACAATATGATACACAAGACCCACCGTTCAGTACTCAAGCTTGCCAGAAAGAGCCAGGTTTTCAGGATTTTCACAGTAGGACTAAGGGGAGAGGACTTGATGAAGCATGATAGCTCATGAAGCAAAGGGGGAGCAAGTTAAGATGACTAAGCCTGTTTTTTTCCTTTGTCTGGAAGAGTGAGTTTACCCATTGGCTCCCACTTCACTAGTGCAAGGTGTCTGTTTTGAAGGACCACTAATGGTCATCAGGACTTTCAACGTATTATAACTCTTTCAAACCACAGCAAGCCTATGTAAAAACATCTCATACTGTTGCTTTGTGTACATGATCCCTGTACTGAGCTAGTTATTCATAGGCACAGTTCTATTCTGGAATATTACTCAGTTAGTAAGTGCTTTTTCATGGAACTCTGTTAAATGTAGGCCTAAACCTTTTAGGAAGCAGACCATCCAAATCCGTCCTCAGAGAATCTGAATCATCTTCATCCAAATGTCAATGAACTGCCGCTCTCGGTTTTGGCTGGTGGTATGATGACTCTGAAAGCTGGCATCCAGGGACAACCAGTCTAATAAAAAGGATGGAAAGAAAACGAGTGTTATTTGACTGAAGCTTGCATCATTGGCCTTTCAGTCAATACACCTGTTTGGTCCAGCCTAACCAGCTTCTTCCTTCAAATAAACCTTATTTCCTGAATGTTCCAAATCCTCCCATTTTAATCTGTATGCCTAGCTCTTTTTTAAAAAAATAAAATAAAACCCTATATGCTTTACTAATACTTTCATTCATTTAGAAATCAAAATGTTATCAGGTTCTAAAATGTAAAACACCTATGCATTATGAAGCAACAAACTTGATAATCAGTAATTATAGCCCCATTTATCATATGTATCTCTATTTATACATGGCAAGCAAATAGTCATGGGTAAGTGACTGTTTTCAAGTATCTCAGGCATACCTCTAATCTGTACGAAACAGACAAGATCCAAATTTAGTTTGTCATTTTGAAACCCCACTGATTTCAGCAGGAGAGATGCTAGCATATACTTAATCATCTTTCTAATATCAACATAAGTAATATTGCTGGTTTGATGAAATCAAGCAATTTTCAGTCATACTGGAAAGTGGCATTGGAAACACGTGTAGAGAGCTTGATCCTAAAATAATGGACATATAAGCTAATTCTTCAAGATACATTGTTATAAGAACTCCTTTTGATTAGGAGTAGCAGAGGAGTTTATTTATGCACTTTTCAGGTCCAATGGCAGAGGATGAGGATGAGGATGAGGATGAGGAAGAGGAAGAAGAAGAAGAAGAAGAAGAAGAAGAAGAAGAAGAAGGAGGAGGAGGAGGAGGAGGAGGAGGAGGAGGAGGAGGAGGAGGAGGAGAAGAAGAAGAAGAAGAAGAAGAAGAAGAAGAAGAAGAAGAAGAAGAAGAAGAAGAAGAAGAAGAAGAAGAAGAAGAAGAAGAAGAAGAAGAAGAAGAAGAAGAAGAAGAAGAAGAAGAAGAAGAAGAAGAAGAAGAAGAAGAAGAAGAAGAAGAAGAAGAAGAAGAAGAAGAAGAAGAAGAAGAAACAACAACAACAACAACAACAACAAGGTAACTAAAAACTCCTGAAAATTCAAATAAAACTCTCCTTCTGACTCTAGGTGAATTTCAGGCAGATGGAGGAGGAAAATAAAAAAGAAATGATAGCAGACTTTCCAGTTCTTGGAAGACTATTAAGGAAAGGTGTATATGGATTCATTCTTCACAGGAGCAACAGGAAAAAGCTTTAAAAGAGAAGGACTTTCCTGGCAACAAGTGCTAGAAGAGTCCATCTTATGGAGTCAGTGCTAGAGATTGCCAGGCAAAGGTTGGGCAGCCATTTGTCTGGGACAGACTGAGGATTCCTGCATGGGGAAGTAAAGTGGACCACAAGATTTCCCAGACACTCCCAATCCTGTAAGTCTATGATCCCTGCAGAAGTATTCACAAGACCTCCCAATAGCTTTTCAATCTGGTCTCTCTCTCAGATCTATTCTTAAAAAAGAACGTCAGAGAATCTCTGCAACAGCATACAACTACCATTATCCAAGCAATCTCGAAGCATCTGGCCAACTGTTTCTTCCACTCCACAAACAATCACATGATCTTGTTGCATCTATCTCAGTTCTCAGGAAGTTCCTTCCTTAATGCACAATGACTTGAGAGGCTTTTGAAAGCTCCAACTTATTTTACCCAGTTGACAATGTAGACCACAGTCAAATATAACAGAAATATAGAAATAAACTGCCTTCTCAGTATAGTCCAGCTTCACTGAACTCTTTACCTTTAATCTGTTTAAGCCTGTATTTTATCTTCAAATGAGATTACAGCAGAATATTGATATCAACATGACACTAATCCTCCTTAACAGCAGGATCTAGTTTTAATTCCTTTGAAAAGCAGCTCCCAAATGGAGGTTCCAATAGAAGTGAACTGAAAAACCCAGTAACTACCATTCTGTGTTCAGAAGTCAAATAAACAATGACTCAAAGACACAAAAAGGAAGAACAAAGCTAAAAGCATGTCTTCCTGACCCCACAAATTAATATCTACCACCAGAGGACTTTATGTCCCTGCCAGGAAGAAGCCACCTTCATGAAAGCTGTATTCTTAGCAAATTCGTCCTGTGGAGTGGTGCATTCCATTATTTCTTCCAAAGGGGAGAGATTCCCTGAGTACTTTAGAATTGAAAATTTGATGTTTAATTTCTCTGATTAAACATTTGACCTTATTTGGCAAAACAGATCTTTCTAAATATCTTTTAGAACATTTCACTTCTGTTTTCCTCAGACTCTGCAGTCTTTCTGGGAAAGCTAAACTGAAGGGTACTAACATATAATAGTGGGGGGGGGAATCTAGCAGGGCTATTCAATGGAAGATGAATGTTCTCCAAGGCTAAAAAGGTAAAGGTTCCCCCGCATATGCGTGCTAGTCGTTTCCAACTCTAAGGGCCGGTGCTCATCTCTGTTTCAAAGCCGAAGAGCCAGCGCTTGTCCGAGGACGTCTCCGAGGTCATGTGGCCGGCATGACTAGACGCCAAAGGCACACGGAATGCTGTTACCTTCCCACCGTAGCGGTCCCTATTTTTCTACTTGCATTTTTACATGCTTTTGAACTGCTAGGTTGGCAGAAGCTGGGACGAGTAACAGGCGCTCACTCTGTTATGCGGCACTCGGGATTCGACCCACCAAACTGCCGACCTTCTGATCGACAAGCTCAGCGTCCTAACCCACTGAGCCACCGCGTCCCTTGAACTCCAAGGCTACTACATATCAAATATTTATTTTTTCCTTTCCCATTGCCTTTTTCTACTTAATCAGTCAAGACACTGAAGCCAAAATGACCCTGCCCACATTCTATGCCTATCTTGGTAAATTACAGCAGAGTGAGTCATTCCTCCCCCAAGGCTGTTCGCCCACTTTCATTCATCCCCAGTGCCCAAATGGGATAATTCAATCGCTCATCTCCCTGCCTTTTTTAGTGCTCCTATTTGTCACCAAGGAGGTTAGAAGCTTTTCCCCTATAGCCATTTTTATTCTTTCCAGCCTAATGGAATGTCATCTTTGAGACTCTCCCTACATGGTCAAGATAAATTTAATGATAGAAACTGAATAAAACCAATTCTGGGGATAGACTGAGGTTGAAAAGAGTTTGGGTATGGCTGGGGGTTGTGTAGGAAAAGAAAAAGCCCAGTGCAGAGGAATTGGTCAGTGACTGTTGCATTCTTAATCTCCCAGGGCTCCTAACATACTCAGGATAGAATTATTATTAAGGGGCCTAAAGAATGACAGCCACAACATTCTGCATCCTTGCTCTATCTTGCATGCATGTATGTGTGTTGTGTATGCATGTGTGTATTCTGTATGTGTGTGTGTATATATATATGTATATATATATATATGTATATATATATATATATATATATATATATATATATATATATGTGTGTGTGTGTGTGTGTGTGTGTGTGTGTGTGTGTATGTGTATACGTATATACATATACATATACATATACATATACATATACATATACATATACATATACATACACATACACATACACATACACACACACACACACACACACACACACACACACACACACACACACATATATATATATATATATATATATATATATATATATATATATATATATATATATATATATATATATATGTATGTGTGTGTTTTCTGAGGTTTTCGCGGGTGTTTGTATGTGGATCTTTGGTCATTCGGGTTTTTCCCCATGTAGAATTGAAGGTGTAAGAGCGAAATCTCATCCGTCATCCTCAGGCTGGTGGCTTCAGCTTCGTTCTTCTGGGAGAAGTATATATATATATATATATATATATATATATATATATATATATATATATATATATATATATATATATATATATATATATATATATATATATATATATATAATATTTTATATTTTATTTCTCTCTTCTCCCCACCAATGTGGGCCATGAGGTACAGAAATCTGAATGGCCACTGAGACAGAGCTCAGAGAAGTCCTGTGATGTGGAAATAAATACTATAATTAAATCCCCCCCCCGCCCCGGTTATTCCATTTAGCTACTGGGATGGCGTAGTTCAAGGGTAGGCAAACTCATCTTTTTTATGACTAATGGACTTCAACTCCCAGAGCATAGCTGACTCAGGAATTCTGGGAGTTCAAGTCCATGAGTCATAAAAGAGACGAGGTTGCCTACCCCTGGCCTAGCTGATTGAGGAGAGTTATTTTAACCTCCAAGAACCTCATGTTAACCTCCCCCATAACCCAGTTAAGTGTGTTGTCCTAGATCCAAGATCCAATATGTAGGGTATTACGAGTGATTGCAATATGTGAGTTATAATACAAAAACCTGGATTGGTAAAGGAAATTATAATAGAAACCCATGAAATAGGTTAATGGAAATAGTATGCAGCCAGAGTGATAGTATAACTTAATGTTCCCTTTGAATTTTAAATAAGAATCCAAGGATGTCTTGCCTAACCTTTGCTTATATTTCTTTCCGATATTTATTATCCCTTTTAAAAAAGTGGTAAGGACAAGCTGAATCATAAGCTGAGTTATGGTTCGGTTTGTACTGAAGATATGAGGATTTTTTTATTAGGATATTTACCAGCAGCTTTAATGGTGGTGACAGCAACTTTACAACTTTACAATATCATAAAAAAATAGTTGTAGCATTTTCATTCTTTCTTCATCCAGTTATTCCAAAGTCTCCTTTGACCATTTACTTCATTTAGCAATAATTTTATCAAATTTTCCTGAGTTCGATTTTCTTATATGATGAGTTGGTATAGCCATTACCATATTTACCTAATTCAAAATACAGTACAGGTAATCCTCAACTCACAACCATTCATTTAGTGACCGTTCAAAGTTACAATTGCACCGGAAAAGTGATTTATTGCCATTTATCATTTTTCACACTCATTACAGTTGCATCATCCCCATGGTCACGTGATCAAAATTTGGATGTTTGGCAACTGGCATGTATTTATAAAAGGTTACAGTGTCCTGGGGTCATGTGATCACCTTTTGCAACCTTCTGACAAGCAAAGTCAGTGGGGAAGCCAGATTAATTTAACAACCATGTTACTAACTCCAGTGATCTACTTAACAACTGTGGCAAGAAAGGTTGTAAAATGGGGCAAAATTCACGGAACAACTGTCTTGCTTAGCAACAGAAATTTTTGGCTCAGTTGTGGTTGTACGTAAGAGCGGCATGGTGGTCTAGTGGTGAAGATGCTTGCCTCCCACTGAGAAGGTTGAGAGTTCAATCCTAGGTAGCGACAGAATATTTTCTCCCTTAGGGCCCAAAGATAAAATATCTGCTGTGAACTCCATGTAGACGTCAGGAAGGGCATCCAGCTAGTAATGCTCAGCTCCACCCAGCTACCCTGATTCTACCCTGAATTAAGGGACTATGGGGTCATAAAAAGAAAAAAAAATGTGGTCTTAAGTCCAGGACTCTTCCTGTATTGGCTGCTTTCAAGAATAATTTCTTAAAATACTTTCATCTTTATTTCAAATAAGATATAAAAAGTAAGAGATTGGTATGGCCTGTACTACACTTCATAAACAAAGAAATAAATGGTATTGTCATGGATATATGTTCTGGATATGGATAGATATCAAAGAATGTAGGGTATCTTCAGCTATCCCTTACTTTTACTTTACCAAGTACTGCTGCATTTCATCTAATCCTAAAAATTCACTGTCCCATAACATCAACAGTACAAACATCCAAAACCAAACCTTGGTATCCGAACTCAAGAATAATTGATATCTTGGTATCTAAAAGTGAGAAAGAGCATAGCTGTTGGCTTGCGCCTAAAGCTAAAATAAAATCAATAATAATATCCAAATTAGATTCTCCCACCCTTTCTCTCTCTCTCTCTCTCTCTCTCTCTCTCTCTCTCTCTCTCTCTCTCTCTCTCTCTCTCTCTCTCTCTCTCTCTCTCTCTCTCTCTCTCTTTCTTATCTTTTGAGTTTATTATGGCTAACGTACTAAACTTTGAAAATGGCCAGGTCTCTCTAGAATTCTATCAAGGATTCAGGTTTCCCCAAATACAGTGTAAGCATTAACACCTTTGAAATCTTCCATCTGCAAAAATTTTCCTTTTAATGGCTTAATTGTGGGGGATGGTGTGTCCTTTATTCATAAATGTGTGTTAAATGTGAAATTATATAATTGCAGTGATTTGTGTCAATTTGTCTGATGAAATCATTATGCAAATGACATAAACTGAAGCAAATGATGCCAAGAAACGACATCCTGATGTAATTTGTCATGGAAATTTGGTCTTTGGTCTGTAGCTTGTGAAGTCTGTTGAGCTTTCCCTGTCTATTTATATTTCAGGGAACGTAAAGCATTTGGTAATAGTTGGAATATTAGAAACTAGCAGGTCCTGTACAAATAATATATATTATATTTCACTGTGTCCCATATAGAATAGAATAGAATAGAATAGAATAGAATAGAATAGAATAGAATAGAATAGAATAGAATAGAATAGAATAGAATAGAGTTGGAAGGGATCTTGGAGGTCTTCTAGACCAAACTCCTGCTTAAGGAGGAAACCTATACCATTTCAGGCAAATGGTTGCCCAATATAATATGGAATACTTTAAATGCTACATTTACAGTGGAAGACAATTAACTATGCCTGATTTTCTTCCTCCATTTTCATTCAGCCTGATGGAAAACAAAATGTCTACTACCCCATGCCCCCCGCCCCCCAAAAGAAGAAAAACAATTTCTTGAAAATCATTCCAATGGTTTTGTGTGTGTGTGTGTGTGTGTGTGTGTGTGTGTGTGTTTGTATAATCATTTCTCCAGGAGTTAGCCTCCCTTATCCCAATTAAATCCAAAGGGTAGCTATCAGGAAAGGACACTTTGACTGGACTTTCCAAATGATGCACACTCAAGGTGCTTCCAGAGCTCCTGAACTCTTCAACTCATTGACCTCTTCACAAAGTTTCGGGTTGTTCCTTGCCCTCAAACTTTTGTTATATGAAAATAATTTAATAAAAACTTCTTTAATAGTACTATGAACAACAACAATAACAACAACAGCTATATTTTTAAGAGATGTTTAAGAGAAATTAAGAGAAAACTCAAGGGCACATTTGCTGGCAACTGACAAGCTAACCCAGAGCAACAGGTCACCTTCAGGCTTAGGCATGGAGATGATTTGATTCTACAGAGAGGATTTGATTCCAGCTGACCTTCCATCATTTATTGACCATTTATTGACCCTGAGACATTTTCTGACCCTCTTTTGAACCCAGACATTTATTAACCCTTGGATACTCTCTTCAACCTTTGGGATTGATACTTACCATTTTGGGGAACCCTGCTCTGGAGACACATAAGTAACATAAAAGTAATAACAACTACATCCTCAGCCACTTGAACGATAATGTGGAAATTCAAAAGCATTGCTAAAAGCAGGCACAAAGAATGTCTAAAGCACTCCAAGAGGAAGGTAGACAAGGCAGAAATCTGTTTTGCAGTAGAAGAAATGGGGATTTGGCAGAGTCTATATCTTTGACATAGATATAGACTCTGCCAAATTATTATTTAAACTTGCATGCCACCTAACTCTTAATGTTATATTTACATATATCATTTTTTTTGAAAATCATATAAAATGAACCTATAATAAAAATAATATAAAAGCAAAACTGATGCCAAATCAATTTAAAGTTATAATAGATTCCAGGATGGCTTTGGGAATAATAGATTTAGAGATAAAGTTGACCAATAACTACTGGGAATATGTGTAAATTTGATGCACAAACAGAAATGATGTGTGAATTTGAATCACTTTTCCGTACAAATATTTATTTGGTCTAAGAATTTATTCTTTTGCAGCTAAAGGCTGGTATTTTTTTCTTAAAATTTCAGTTATATAATAATTAAGCAATCTTTGGTTATCTGGTTATGGGTTATGGGAGAGTAACTAATAATAATGTATGTATTTCCTGCAAAAATTTATCATGCTATAGGCAAGAGTCAAAGACAGAGCAATTACGAACTTTTGTTAGAAGATCAGAGTAACAGATGAACATTATGGTGTCAGAGAAACAATTGAAACAGCAGTATTTCAATACACTGTTACAAAACATGGCTAATTATTTGTAAACTATTGGGATCCTAAGCAAGTTTAAAAGAGAGAAAGTAAAGTTACATAGGAAATCCATGATACTACCTAAACCAAATGAATCTCCTTCCTAATCTAATTCCTCTTAATGAGCATGCAATTTCAAACATAGCTTATTTTTCTGTAAAAAAGAAAGAGAACATTGAACTGTGCAATGTCAGAAATAAATTGCACTACAGCACAAACCTGTATGACTTATTTATTTTTAAGCCACATGTTGGAGAGTCAGTCTGAAAAATAGAAAACCACAGTTTGGTCACGGGTATATTATAAATCAGCACATTACAATATAGTCAAATTTCAAACTTGAATCTAATTAGTTTCCTTGGGGATTAATTTTACCCTTCTGAACATTATTGTTAAGCATTAACTGGCAAAGGCAAATGAAGACAATAACTTTGTAGAAGATAATCCTTACCGTGTGAAGAGTGCCACAAAGACTGAACAAGTAGGGTATAGCATGTTTCAAAAGCAGAAAAGGGAAATAACGTCTTGATGTTTTACATAGTATTTTAAATCTACACATGTCTCTTAAATTAGTCCTGCTTGAGTTGGAAGTTTGAATTCAGCAAGAGCTCTTATTAGACTCTTATACTCTTGAGCATATGAGGAGTGCTAAAAAGAAAAAAAAAGTGGCAGGATATATTAAAGATAACAAGCAGGGTATTTTAATAATCTTATAATAAGTCCTTTCTGTTCTTCTGCACTGAAAAAGAGCACGCTCGACAAGCTCTAGTAAGACAAATTAAAGTAGCTAAAATGGGAGAAGCATAAAATCCTTCTTTAATAAGAGGCTCTCCAGTGAAAATGCCAAGCAGCCCCAACATGCAGAGCCAATCTGAGGATTTGTCCTGATGATGTTTATACTTCTCAGGAAAGTTTGAAAATTGTGTCTATTTTGGTTCATTCGCCCTGCTTCTATTATTTATGGATCATTCTCAAAGTGGAACTAATAGTTTTAAGGCTGCTACAACCAGGGCTTTTTTTCTCATAGAACGCTCAGAACGGAGTTCCGGCACCTTTTTTGGATGGAACCTTGTAGGGTAGGCAAGGTGGGTTGTATGACATGTGTGAGTTCCGGCACCTTTTTCTTTTACAAAAAAAGCACTGGCTACAACTATTGCTTGTATGAGGACCCAGATTGTTGGGGGCAATAAGCTGACTTTGTAATAATGCCGCTTGGGGGTGTGTGTGAAAGCCCTAATAAGCAGGCATATACATAGAATGAAGACTATTGCTAAGCACATTGAGTTGTGCTTTAGATTGTAAGCCGCCCTGAGTCTTCGGAGTAGGGCGGGATATAAATGGGATTTTTTTAAAAAAAGAATGCTCTCCTATGAGAGCATTCTATGGTATTGAATTCTATGGTATGTACAAAGGAGTCCATTTGCTATCTGGCATCCAAGAAGATCAAATTGTTATGGCTGATAAATGCCCAACTTTTGCCTCTCACTGGTGAATGGCTGTGAGGTGCCTCATTCAGGACCAGCAAGATACATTTCCTGAGCCAAAGTCACATAAAGGAACAGAATTCACACTTGAGTAAAGTTGTAGGGAAAAGAACAAGATTGGCTAGATGACTGGGAACCCCACAGGAAACAGGAAACTGTTTTAAGATGACATTTACTTGGCAAACGGAAGTATAGCAGTGCTGGGGTGGGGGGATTCCTTTGTGTTAGAGCAAAATTCAAAAGCACAGAAGGATTTAGGCTTGTAGATCAAAATAGATGATTTGGGTAGTATCTCATGCTGAAATTTAATTGGAATTGGCCACTTAGTCCTGAAATCATCAACTCACCCAGAATCCCCTTTAACCAATGACTTTTTTTAGGATAGTAGAAGTTTCATACTGAACCTGAAAACTCTCTGACCTGAACACTTTTGCTGCTTTAAAGACCGCTCTATTGACTTTTGTGCATCTACAGTGTAAATAACATGTAGTTCTATGACCAGAAGCCATTCAAATTTAGGATCAGCCGAAGTGCCCTTGTGTATCAAAAATTCTTAAATCACAGTGCACATACTAATCAAATCAAATCAAATCAAATCAAATCAAATCATACTCTATGGCTTGATTCAGATGGCCCTGTTGACTTACATTGTCTCTGTCCATTGTAGGAAAAATGGAAATCTTATTTATATATTTATTTAATATTAATATTAAATTGAATACTTTTAATGGTTTTTATTGGTTTTACTGTTTTGTTGTTATTTTTTTAAATTTAATTGTAATATATTTTATGAGCCACCCAAAATCATTGAGATGGGCAGCCATTAAAATTGAACAAATAAATAAATATTTAAGCATTTATAAACAGCCTGTCTTGACCAAATCTACCCAAGAAGTAAAATAACCCAAGGTAAGGCTTAAAAGACTTCAGTGATAGAACTCAGGTCCTAGCAGCTAAATAAAGTTAGGCCTGATTAATATTTGGAGACATTGAGACTGATTTAGTTCCTGTGTCATGGTTCCGACAGAGAAGAGATGAGTAAAACAGAACTCCGAGGCTTGCAAATTCCTCAAAGAACATGTTTATTAGTTACAAAGTATTGGCACGTCAAAAGTGAAACCAAGTCTGGAGACACATGTAAACAATTCCCCAATACAAAGTTAAAAATCCCACCCCTAAAACTATGCAAGCAACTACATTCCCCAATACATCTTCTTGATGGACTTTTTACACAACACCCAGCCTGCAGTCTCGGGAGCAGCCAATCACCTTGATTCCCATGGGACAAAAGATTATTTTGACTAGCAAAACACCTGGCAACCTCCCCTCCCTCCATTCTATGTGCCAACCAAAAATGAATAGGAAAAATGGCTGCAGCCATGCTCATTTGTAGGGTCGAGATCCTGCTTGGCACTTGAATTCTTGAAAGGAAGGAGTGAAGCTGATGACTTGTGATTCAGCAAAGCAGGTAGAAATTTGGCCCTGGGCCTGACTTAATTGGAGGCCTTCCCTTTAGAAAACAAAAAGCAACAGAAGATACATGTATCTGTATGGATCCTACTGATGGACTGCTTTCCTAGAGAAAGGTTTTTTTTTTTACACAAAACAGAATTAAATGTAATTGTGATTTATGAATCCTTGGGAGCTCCCCTAGGAAAAAAATATTCCTTTATCAATATAATTCATATGTTCAGAAGGCACCAAAGTTCTCTTAACTGTACCGCTATTTAATAATTTCATATAAACTCAGTGTCTTTGAGAATGAGAGCATCACATGTCAACCAAAACTCTGCTGGCAGTTACAAAAATGTCACCTGTGAGGGGCATGTGTTTCTGAAGTAATTATTTTTAGGGAAAGCATTAAAAGGGATTCACTTCCCAGCTGAGGGGGCTTTATTTCAAGGACCCATAAGAAGTAAAGAACTGACTCAGGATGAATACAAAGCCAGGGCACGCTGACGGAGACAGTAAAATTAAAAAGTTAAGTATTCTTTATCCAAGATTGGCTACAATACACTAAAGGTCTACAGTTGTTAGGATTTGGATAATATAATCACTAAATCAGATATAGGGAGATGAAATAGAATTAGAACTTCTTTTACAATGCTGCATGAGATGGTGGGTAAGTGTCAGGTAGCCTAGTCTTACATTCTGCTTAAAAATTAAGGCTTAGCAGAGATATATGATCTAACTTCCTTCTTCATACATTCAGACAAAGGGGGTACTTATTGAACAGATGCTGTTAGCCCTGCCAAGTAATCCAGACAGAGAACACAGCTAGGAGTACTGGCCTTATCTTTATTGTAAGGTTGCAAGATTGAAAGTATTTCTTCTCTCCTTTTCTTGTCCTTTTCAGAAGACTTGGAAGAAATATTTCTGAAACTTTTCCCATGCCCTGCCTCTTTCTGTAGTTGAATCACCTTATACATCTTTCGGTGGGCTGAAAGATCTTTTACATGACAGTTGTCCAGATTCTGGTTCTCCCTCTTGTCTCCTAAGGTAACTCCCACATACCATTGCAGGCAGGCAGGCAGGCAGGCAGGCAGGAAGGAAGGAAGGAAGGAAGGAAGGAAGGAAGGAAGGAAGGAAGGAAGGAAGGAAGTTTTGTTGCTTTGTACATGGGTTCATGCCTGGCGAAGAGAAGAGGGAAGTAGAGAGAATTTTATCCTTACTCCTTTGGTGCAGGGAAACAGTTGTAAAAATTCGAAGATAGTCAAAACAATACTATCTATATTCTCAAATGGAATTGACAGAGTAGTGTATCCTCATATGTACAGAAAAGCACATATATAACATAAAAATAAGTGTGAGTAGTTGCTGAGTAGAAGGGCCTGTAAAGTTGTTGTGCTATTTTTTCCCTTTATGGAGCTATAAAAAGAGTATTCTGCTGCTTAAGATTGTGAATCGGAAAATGAGGTTTCCCCAGTGGAGGATCAGATGGCCATAAGCACTGCAGTCAACAAAGTTCAGTTTTTTGCCATCAACAGCTACAGAGTACAGATAATTACATGAGAATATAGGTCTAGAGTTTATTCAGAGCGGTGTAAAGATTTTACGGACATGCCCACTGCCAGCTTCAATCTTCTTCTCCTCGCCTTGCTTGTAATCTCTTGTAATCATGCAGTTGCTCCAATAATTAGCATCTTACTGACATCATTGTTAATTTTTTCCCCCAGTAAACTTTTGGGCAGGAAGTTTTGCTGCTCAAACTGTAAGCCTTGAAGGACAGACTGCAGCATGAAAGTGGGGAGCACAGAACGTGCATGAGTAATAATAGATCTGAATGAGATAAAAAAGGAAGATGACTGGGGGGTGGGGGAAAGGAGCCAGGGGATTGGAGTTTTATAAGGATAGGCGAACACGAGGAGAGACAACAGTCTGTGGAGAAAAGATGAATTTGGTGTTTGATTTATATAGAATAGAATAGAATAGAATAGAATAGAATAGAATAGAATAGAATAGAATAGAATAGAATAGAATAGAATAGAATAGAATAGAATAGAATAGAATAGAATAGAATAGAATAGAATAGAATAGAATAGAATAGAATATCAATGAGAACAGAGCTGGAAGGGACCTTGGAGGTCTTCTAGTCCAACCCCCTGCTCAGGCAGGGAACCCAATACCATTTCAGACAAACGGCTGTCCAGTCTCTTCTTAAAAACTTCCAGTGTTTTGGAGCATTCACAACTTCTGGAGGCAAATTGTTCCACTGGTTAATTTTTCTGTCAGGAAATTTCTCCTTAGTTCTAAGTTGCTTCTCTCTTTGATTAATTTCTATCCGTTGATTCTTGTCCTGCCTTCAGGTGCTTTGGAGAATAGCTTGACTCCCTTCTTCTTTGTGGCAACCCCTGAGTTATTGGAACACTGCTATTTATTGTATAGCTATTTATTCCTCAAAGCCTTGGCTACAAAGCTCTATCTGTCTTTGAACAGGTCTGGGCCTCCAATAAGGTACTATGAAACCACATTCTCAGGGAAAAAAATGTTACAGATCAGCTTGGTGGCCCTAGCTTTCTCACTGCTGCCCTCATCTGGAGAACAGGTGTACCTAGACAAGGGGTGTCCAATCCTGACAACTTTAAGACCTGTGGACTTCAATTCCCAGAATTCTAGACATTCAGGGCTGGCTGGAGAATTCTGGGATTCTTAGAGTTGTCAAGGTTGGACACCTCTAGGCTAGACAGAGATATTTTTGAACTTTTGGTTCACACTCTGTTAGCAAACATTCAGAGAAAACAAAAGACATTTTCTCCCTAAAAGCGAAGAAAAGATTTCTGTCATATTTTAACATTTGATCAATATTTCTCAATATTTTTTCAATACTGGGAAATGGTTAGGGAACATAATATTTTTTAAAGATACAATGTACTTTAAAGAAAATAAGAGGTTTTAGATTGTGAAGAAAAGTGTGCACTTCCTTCTTGGCTACTTTTTAAAATTAATTTAATTTTTCTTCTTCTTCTTTATGAGTAGGTGTCTAATGTAGAAACACGTTTCCTGGCAGTGAAATTTTAATTGCTATGTGTAATTTCACTAACTCTATTAAACGGATAGGCAGGGATGCCTCATTTTGTTTGAAAGAATGTAAACTTGGTGGAGCAGTGGGCTAATGCCTCCTTAAGTAACACCAGCTGCCTGCAATTAGTGCAGGTTCGCATCCCACCAGGCTCAAGGTTGACTCAGCCTTCCATCCTTCCGAGGTAGGTAAAATTAGGACCCAGATTGTTGGGGGCAATAAGCTGACTTTGTAATAATGCCGCTTGGGGGGGGGGCGAAAGCCCTAATAAGCAGGCATATACATAGAATGAAGGCTATTGCTAAGCACATTGGTTTGTGCTTAAATTGTAAGCCGCCCTGAGTCTTCGGAGAAGGGCGGGATATAAATGGGATTAAAAATAAAAATTAAAAAAAACTGCATTTACTTAGAGAAAATATTACTTGGAAATATGTAGCCACTTGTTATGGACACACTTTACATGTATGTCTTTCATCATTTGCAATGCAAAGTGTGTTATACTAAAATAGTGGTAACTTGTTTCAACTATATTTCACACTTAAAAGCAAATATCATCAGACAGACAGCATGATTATACCATGCAAGACCTCTGTGTGGAAATAATAGGGCTTCTGCAAGATTATTAGTCTTGTCTGAGTCCTTTCAGGGACTTCCCAGATCTTAAAAAAAAAAATTCGTTAGAAATGTAACACAATGAACACAGCTGGCTTTAATTTAGGGGGTGGCAATTAATTTTCCCAAGCGGTCACATGAGAAACTGGGACTGTTGTGAAGGTCTGCTGTTGACACTCTGCACGCTGCTGACACCCCCTCCCACACCCCAATGCCCTGGACTGGACAGGGAGAACCAAAGGGCCAGATGTGTGCTGCAGCTGCCAAAAAAGCCAACACAGTGCTAGGCTGCATTAACAGAGAGATAGAATCAAGATCACGTGAAGTGTTAATACCACTTTACAATGCCTTGGTAAGGCCACACTTGGAATACTGCATCCAGTTTTGGTCACCACGATGTAAAAAAGATGTTGAGACTCTAGAAAGAGTACAGAGAAGAGCAACAAAGAAGTTTAGGGGGCTGGAGGCTAAAACAGTTTGCTGGAATTGGGTATGTCTAGTTTAATGAAAAGAAGGGCGAGTGGTGACATGATAGCAGTGTACCAGTGTCTCAGGGGTTGCCACAAAGAAGAGGGAGTCAAGCTAGACAAGAAGCAATGGTTGAAAACTAATCAAGGGGAGAACCAATCTAGAAGTAAGGAAAAATTTCCTGACAGTTAGAACAACTAACCAGTGGAACAACCTGCCTCCAAAAGCTGTGAATGCTCCAACACTGGAAGTTTTTAAGAAGAGACTGGCCAGCCATTTGTCTGAAATGGTATAGGGCTTCCTGCCTGAGCAGGGGGTTGGACTAGATGACCTACAAGATCCCTTCCAACTGTATTATTATTGTTGCTGCTGCTGCTGCTGTTGCTATTGTTGCTGTTATTGTTATTTGGCATACAAGCTGTAAAATGCCAAGCTCTGCCTTAACTCAATCCCAGGTAGAGAAGAGATCATAGTATTCTGAAGTGTTTAAATTATGGCACATTTTTGAAAATCAGTAACATTTACTTCTAGTGGGAAAAGGGATTATTACTTAGGGGTTATAACTGCTCCCAATAATAACAATGAAATAAGTAACAACAGTACAGAACATTTGTATAAATAGTAGTAGCACGTAGACTTATATACCACTTCATAATGCTTTACAGCCCTGTCTAAGCAATTTACATGGTCAGCCTATTGCCCCAACAATCTGGGTCCTCATTTTACCAACCTCGGAAGGATGGAAGGCTGAGTCAGAATCAAACTCCTGGCAGTGAGCAGTGAGTTGGCCTGCAATACTGCATTCTAACCACATCAAAACATTTCAAGGATCTGATGTTTCTTTTCCCCCCCACCCCCTTAATAACCATTAGCATATTGGGAACCATTACCATTATGGTTTTGTAGATTGGTTTTGAGATGGAGGGACTGGCTCAAAGTCAACCAGGTGGCTTTTGGCCTAAGGCAAGACAAGAACTCAAGGTCTCCTGGTTTCTGGCTTGACCTCATCTCTTTAATTTCTTCATTAGTTGACCTTAACACTCACTTTTTTTAACTGATTACCCCATGAAGGAGACCCCTGGGCTGACTGCCTTCAGTTGTACATTCTGTATTCCAATCTAGAGGGTTCCCCAATTCACAAGAGTAGATCATTTGGAAACCAGAAGGAGCTTGAACAGCTGAGGAAACTTCAAAACCTCTACAGAAATGTGCCTGACTCAAATTCTATCTACAAGAAGAAAATGCAATTACTGTCATTTCTGAAGTTGTGTGTCTCTCAAGTTCAGCTTCTTTGTTGTGATTCTGTTGAGCACAGCTTGCTAATGTCAAATCTTTCTGATTTGATTTGTGTGGGACCAGATGTCAACAAATTGAAATTTAATGTGGTTGAAGCAGATGACAATGTCGGAAATATAAAAGGTTTTCATGCCAGTAACAATAAGAAGAAAATATTTGCATCTTGTTGCCAACTATTATATTCTCTATAATTAAGGTGTGTTTCAATACCACAAAAACAATTCACATGTTAATTTCTTCCCTACAAAGTTAAAATTAAGCCAAAACATTTTGGTCTGCTTTCTCAAACAACCTGAAAAATATATGCAGATTTAAATAAAAAAAATCTATCTACCTAGGAGTCTGTATAAATATTTCCTACAAAGCATCAGACTGTTTGCTTGTATGCTCTCTAAGTAGTCTCAGGGAAAAACATCTTACAGCAATTTTTCATAGTTACAAGGCTGAATGAAACATAGATTGTTGTTGTTGTTGTTTTTGTTAGTTGCGAAGTCGTGTCCGACCCATCGCGACCCTATGGACAATGTTCCTCCAGGCTTTCCTGTCCTCTACCATCTTCTGGAGTCCATTTAAGCTCACGCCTACTGCTTCAGTGACTCCATCCAGCCACCTCATTCTCTGTCGTCCCCTTCTTCTATTGCCCTCAATCTTTCCCAGCATTAGGCTCTTCTCCAGTGAGTCCTTCCTCCTTATTAGGTGGCCAAAGTATTTGAGTTTTAGCTTCAGGATCTGGCCTTCTAAAGAGCAGTCAGGGTTGATCTCCTCTAGGACTGACCGGTTTGATCGCCTTGCAGTCCAAGGGACTCGCAGGAGTCTTCTCCAGCACCAGAGTTCAAAGGCCTCAATTCTTTTGCGCTCAGCCTTTCTTATGGTCCAGCTTTCACTGCCATACATTGCAACTGGGAAGACCATAGCCTTGACTATACGCACTTTTGTTGACAGGGTGATGTCTCTGCTTTTTAGTGTGCTGTCTAGATTTGCCATGGCTTTCCTCCCGAGGACCAAGCGTCTTTTAATTTCTTCACTACAGTCCCCATCTGCAGTGATCTTGGAGCCCAGGAAAATAAAATCTGTCACTACCTCCATTTCTTCCCCATCTATTTGCCAGGAATTGAGAGGGCCGGATGCCATGATCTTGGTTTTCTTAATGTTTAGTTTCAACCCAACTTTTGCACTCTCCTTCTTCACTCGCAACAAGAGACTCTTCAGTTCCTCTTCACTTTCTGCCATTAGAGTGGTATCATCTGCATATCTTAGGTTGTTGATATTTCTTCCAGCAATCTTATTTCCAACTTTTGATTCATCTAGCCCTGCCTTTCTCATGATGTGTTCTGCATATAAGTTAAATAGGCAAGGCGACAGTATACAGCCTTGCCGGACTCCTTTCCCAATTTGGAACCAATCAGTGGTTCCGTGTCCAGTTCTCACTGTTGCTTCTTGGCCCGCATATAGGTTTCTCAAGAGACAAATAAGATGTTCTGGTACTCCCATCTCTTTAAGAATTTGCCACAGTTTGTTATGATCCACACAATCAAAGGCTTTAGCATAGTCAATGAAGCAGAAGTAGATGTTTTTCTGGAACTCTCTAGCTTTCTCCATGATCCAGCGTATGTTGGCTATTTGATCTCTAGTTCCTCTGCCTCTTCGGAATCCTGCCTGTACTTCTGGTAGTTCTCGATCGACATACTGCTGGAGTCTAGCTTGTAGGATTTTAAGCATAACTTTACTAGCATGAGAAATGAGTGCAATAGTGCGATAGTTTGAACATTCTTTGGTACTGCCTTTCTTTGGAATTGGAATATAAACTGATCTTTTCCAATCCTGTGGCCACTGTTGAGTTTTCCAAATTTGCTGGCAAATTGAGTGTAGCACTTTTACTGCATTGTCTTTTAAGATTTTGAATAGCTCAGCTGGAATACTGTCACCTCCACTAGCTTTGTTGTTGCTCAGCTTTTCTAAGGCCCACTTCACTTCACATTCTAGAATGTCTGGCTCGAGGTCAGTGACCACCTCATTGTGATTATCAGGGACATTAAGCTCATTCTTGTATAGTTCTTCTGTGTAATTTTGCCATCTCTTCTTAATCTCTTCTGCCTCTGTTAGGTCCCTGCCATTTTGGTCCTTTATCATGCCCATTTTTGCATTGAACGTTCCCTTCATCTCTCCAATTTTCTTGAAAAGATCTCTGGTCCTCCCTATTCTATTGTTTTCTTCTATTTCTTTGCACTGTTCATTTAAGAAGGCATTCTTATCTCTTCTAGCTATTCTCTGGAATTCTGCATTCAATTGGGCGTATCTTTCTTTTTCTCCCTTGCCTTTCGCTTCCCTCCTTTCCTCAGCTATTTGCAAAGCTTCCTCAGACAGCCATTTTGCTTTCTTGCATTTCTTTTTCTTTGGGATGGTTTTGGTTGCTACCTCTTGTACAATGTTGCGAACCTCTGTCCATAGTTCTTCAGGCACCCTGTCTATCAGATCTAATTCCTTAAATCTATTTGTCACCTCTACTGTATATTCAACAGGGATATGATTTAATTCATACCTGACTGGCCTGGTGCTTTTCCCTACTTTCTTCAGTTTAAGCCTAAACTTTGCAACAAGAAGCTCATGGTCTGAGCCACAGTCAGCTCCTGGTCTTGTTTTTACTGACTGTATAGAGCTTCTCCATCTTTGGCTGCAGAGCATATAGTCAATCTGATTTCTGTGTTGACCGTCTGGTGATGTCCATGTGTAGAGCCGTCTCTTGGGTTGTTGGAAAAGAGTGTTTGCTATGACCATCGTATTCTCTTGACAAAATTCTATCAGCTTGTGCCCTGCTTCATTTTGTACTCCAAGGCCAAACTTGCCTGTTATTCCGGTTATCTTTTGGCTTCCTACTTTAGCATTCCAATCCCCCATGATGATAAGAACATCATTTTTTGGTGTTAGTTCTATAAGGTGCTGTAGGGCTTCATAGAACCGGTCAATTTCATCCTCTTCAGCACCGGTGGTTGGGGCATAGACTTGGACTACTGTGATATTGAATGGTTTGCCTTGGATTCAAACTGAGATCATTCTGTCATTTTGAGGATTGTATCCCAGTATTGCTTTTCCTACTCTTTTATTGACTATGAAGGCTACTCCATTTCTTCTGAGGGATTCTTGCCCGCAGTAGTATACCTGATGGTCATCTGAATTAAATTCACCCATTCCTGTCCATTTTAGTTCGCTGATACCTAAGATGTCGATGTTCAGTCTTGTCATCTCTTGTTTGACCACGCCCAGCTTGCCTTGATTCATGGATCTTACATTCCAGGTTCCTATGGAGAAAAAATCTTTACAGCATCGGACTTTCCTTTCACCACCAGACATATCCACAGCTGAGCGTCCTTTCGGCTTTGGCCCAGTCGCTTCATTCTTTCTGGCGCTACTAGTACTAGCCCTCTGCTCTTCCCCAGTAGCATATTGGACGCCTTCCGACCTGAGGGGCTCATCTTCCAGCGTCATATCGTTTTGCCTTTTGGTACTGTCCATAGGGTTTTCATGGCAAAGATACTGGAGTGGGTTGCCATTTCCTTCTCCAGTGGATCACGTTTTGTCAGAACTCTCTGCTATGACCTGTCCGTCTTGGGTGGCCCTGCACGGCATAGCTCATAGCTTCATTGAATTACGCAAGCCCCTTCGCCACGACAAGGCAGTAATCCATGAAGGGGGAAACATAGATAGATAACCTTTATTGCCATTTTTTTACTTTGGGCACATTGGCACACATTAAAAATGAAATTTAGTTTCTTGCTCTCAAAGTGTACACATACATAACACACATTTAAACATGCTATATACAACATATGTATAAACCTACACCCTTACATATAAATAACATATAACTAATAATCACTATCCATCTTATAGTTTAGTTTATTATATCTTGTATACATAACAGAAGGAGGAAGCTTTAGAGTTCACAAGGTTAATACTGTATAGAATGAAACTGACTGAATCTGGATGTTCTGCTCCAGATACCATGGAGCCTCTTCCCAGAAGGTAACAAGGAAGACAGGTCATGAAGAGGATATGTAGTGTCCCAGACAATCTTACGGACCCTGCTCAAGCAGTGCTTATATGCCATGTCCTGGATGGAAGGGAAGGAACTGCCAATACTCTTTTCTGCCATCCTCACCACTCTCTGCACCGCCTTCCTGTCTGCAGCAGTGATGCTTCCAAACAAGACTGTAATGCTGTATGACAGGATGCTGTTGATCAGTTCCGATGTCACGTGATGTCGCACAACGTATCGGGATGGTTTTGCCATTGCTGGCAATGGGGTGGGCATGGCTTCCGCATCCGGCCTGTGGGCCAGCAGTTTGATCTTGATCGTCCCTCTGTAGAAAGTGGTAAGGACAGGGGAAGGAAGATGTGCTTTTCTCATGTGATGCAGAAAATGCAGGCACTGCTGTGCCCTCTTCACCAGTGTCTCGCTGTTGAGCGACCAAGCCAACCTACTTGTTAATTGCACACCCAGGAATCTGATGTGTAATGCCTCTACCTCCACAACTTTAGTTTGAATAAGGATATTTTAATAAATAAAACAGGAAAATAATCCTTGAAATGAGCTATTTTACTTCTATTTATGTTTCCATATAATTATCATATTTGCTGCACACTTCCAGGCAAGCTTTTTAAGTCATCACAAAAGAACTCCATACTTCAACCAGGCCCTGACAGCCCTTTCCATCTCTTTATTTGTGTCAAACAGAAGCTCACAAAACTATTCCTTCAATTTTGGGGGAAAATGGAAGTCAAGTGACACCAAATTTGGATTGTATCGTGGAGAGGGCAAGATGATGTGATACAGCTTTGCAGTTGTCCCTTGGGGAGCTCATGATGAATGAGGCTTAGTGTTATCATGTGCAGCAGAATTTTTTTTCTTGATTTCCAAATTCTGCTTAATGGCTGTTTCAGAATTTTGTGTCTTCTACTATCTGAATTGATAGCACTACCAGGTTCAAGTAATGCAGGTGAATAATTCAGGGAATCCACCTTTGTCCCAAAAACTGTAACCATAATGTTTCCTACTGAGGCCTAAGTTTTGAATTTGGTTGCTGATACAGGTTGATCACACAAATCTGCTGTTCCCAGCTCACCAACTTTACATATATGGATGTTCTTTTATTTTTAATGCTGATTTTGATTAATTGGCATACTGTATCAGATGAGCAGTAAGATGTTTGTGCATATTACTAGCAGGAGTAGAATACAAATTGTTAATTATATGCTAATAATTACATATTTTCAACACCATATGGTACATGTAGTAAAACAGTTTGGAAATTTATCATGTTATTCAATTAATTGCAGTATATTTCATAGGCTATCTGCTCTAATATTTAAAAAGTCTGAATGATTTTGACATGTAAAATGTGTTTTTGTTATTACTGTACATTTTTTGTTGTTGTGTCCTCTCCTTTCCCCTCTTTCCTATCTTTTTTTTATTAAAGTGATAAAAAAGCCATTTTCAACATCTTTAAATATCTGATGTTGAAGATTTAATATACTATTATTCAGCTAAATAATTACACACAGAGAGGCCAGGCCAACCTGATTTTACCTACAATGACTATAGGGTTGTAGAAGCCTTTATTTGTTAAGCTATGTTTCTGAATCAAAACAAAAAATGGAAATTGATTTCTCAGGATTCAAAATTATGTTTACTGCTAAGATGTATATTTGCTGATATGAACTACATGAGCTTATAAGGAATAAAAATCAAATGATCCAAAATGGGAGTTGGCCAAGGGTTGCTGTATCTGGTGCCACCTATGTAAATAGAAGACAGAGAAAAGCATAATATTATCTAATCAATGAATGAGTATTTTGAATCCATCTTACACTGTGAGAATGTGTTCATGCCCTTATCTTCCACTGCTGGAGATTTATTTTATTATTTATTTATTAATTTAATTTATATACCACCCTTCTCCCTAGGGACTCAGGGCGGTGAACAGGGCAATACATAAAAAACTAGATACAAAAACTAAGATTATTAAAACATAATTAAACAATGCCCATAAAATTAATACAAATTTAAGATTAAAATTCATTAATTAAAAATCCCACCCCGTCCTATCAGGCCAGGCCAGCTTGTTTAAAAAGATGGGTTTTAAGATCGCGCCGGAAGGAGCGGAGATCGGGCGCCATCCGGAGCTCAACCGGAAGATGGTTCCATAAATCCGGTGCACCCACAGAGAACGCCCTCCCCCTGGGGGCCACCAGTCGGCATTCTTTGACCGGTGGCACCCTGAGGAGGCCCTCTCTGTGGGAGCGTACTGGGCGGAGGGAAGTTGACGCCGGCTGCAGGTGCTCCCCAAGGTATTCCGGACCCATGCCATGAAGGGCTTTGTAGGTCATTACCAACACCTTGAACCTCACTCGGAAGACAACTGGTAGCCAATGCAGCTCGCGGAGCAAAGGTGTGACATGGAAGTATTGGGAAACTCCCAGTACAACTCTCGCGGCTGCATTCTGTACCAGTTGGAGCCTCCGAGTGGTCTTCAAGGGTAGCCCCATGTAGAGAGCGTTGCAGTAATCAAGACGAGAGGTCACGAGCGCATGAGTGACCGTACGTAAGGCATCCCGGTCTAGATAGGGCCGCAACTGGCGCACCAGGCGAACCTGGGCGAAGGCCCCCCTAGTCACAGCTACAATATGGTCTTCTAAGGAGAGTTGTGAATCTAGGAGGACTCCCAAGTTGCGAGCCCTATCTACAGGAGGTAATAACTCCCCCCCCCATAGTGAGGGGTGGGATATCCTGAATATCCCGAGATGCCGGTACGTACAGCCACTCAGTCTTGTCAGGGTTGAGTCGAAGCTTGTTCCTCCCCATCCAGACCCGGACCGCCTCCAGGCACCGGGACATCACGTCGAGGGCATCACTGGGGTGGTTTGGGGTCGAAATGAAAAGTTGGGTATCATCGGCATACTGATGATACCCAACTCCAAAACCACGAATGATCTCACCCAGTGGTTTCATGTAGATGTTGAACAGGAGATATCTTGCAGAACCAAACACTGATGGCTGATGTCAAGAACTGTGCTTAATCTTTGAGAGTCTTATTGAAAGTGACAGGCCTTTTCACGCAGAAGAAAATGTGAGAGAACTGCAATTTTGTATGTAATAGCTTCAGTGAATACTCTTCTAAATAATTCAGCAGATAATTCTCATCAAAGCTGAGCATAATGAAGCTAATTTAAAATGAGGACAATCATGCTGGCTATTCTTGCAAAGTAAATTTTATACATTAGTAAACTATTAATAATACTGGGACTAGTCTATATGGCAAAGAGAGGGCTACTTATAAAGAGTTGGGAAGATCACCGTGACAGAGATATGCCAACTCCATTATCAAGGTAATAAGATCTAAAACATTTTCAAATCCAGGCAATGTTTGGAAGAAGCTCAGACAGATACCACCAGAATTCACTGGATTCTAAGAAGTAAATGGAGGTACATCAAAATGAAAGATTCTATCATAGCTAATCTAAATGAAAAGAGTTGCAGATATCCTGTAGAGTTGATTTCACTGTGTGGTCTATTAGTGGGGCTAAGATTACCTCTTGTCTAAAAACAAGAAAAATATTGATCTGTTGATATAAGTAGCCACAGTTTTTGCAAACTGTAGATTAATTTATACACAGATACCAACTATGATTAAAGAATCTACTACACAGGCATCTACTCAATTGTTAGTAATCCTTTACACTCCACTGATTTAATCCCATGTCCTACAGCAAGAAGGAAACGTTTTTGGGTGGTAAAAGGGACACATGCTGAGAGCTGCCAAATAGAGGGAGCCACATTCCTTTTGTGGGTGAATTTGGTTTGTAGGGAATGTGAAAGTATCCCTAACCAACTTAAACATCAATATGGTAATTACCAGAAGTCAGAGTGGATTTGTCAAGAACTAATCTTATCTCATTTTCTGATTCGATTAAGAGATTGTGGGAATACTGTATTTATAACGTGGCTTCAGAGAACCATGTAACAACATACTACATGGCATGCTGATTAACAAATTAGTTAAATATAGCCTAGTTAGTATGACAATTAAGTGGATACGTTGTTGGCTTGAAAATCACATTAGAGTGCTTATTAGTGGTTTCTTCTGGGGAGAAGTATCTAATATGAGACAAGGATCCTCTACTCTTCAATGTTTTCATTAATGATATTTGATTTCATTTGATTTTATTAAATTTATATGCCGCCCTTCTCCCTGAGGACTCAGGGTGGCTCACAACCATAAAAATTAAAAAAAATTCTATCTGATGGTCAGATAGAAATATTACTTATCAGATTTATAGATGACACAGATTTTTGCCAGATGGTTAATATTCTAGACAACAGAAATAAGGTTTGGAATGATAAGGTTGGCCGCAACTAATTTAATAAAGACAAGTGCAAAATTCCTCACAGGCAAAAAATCAAATCAAGGTATAAAGGAAGAAAGAGTATTACATATGTTCACCATCTTGAGTTATTTATAAAAATAATAAAGATGGAGAAATAAATAAATACCTGGCTTGCTAATGTTACTTGTAATATTTGTAAAAAAAAAGATCTTTGAATAGTAGTAGAATACAAAGGCAGTATGAACCAGTGGTGTGACATAATTGCCAATGGCAATTTTAGGTTGCATCAAACAGAAGTACAGTATTATTCTAAGTCACAGGGAGTTATTGTTCTATATTTCTCTGGTTGACCTAGATGGCCCAAAATGGTCTTCCAATTCTATGATTCAACCCCTCCAAAGGATATAAAGTCCTTTGGAATGCTTCCCTGCTTGGAAAAGTAGAGTGTGAAATAGCAATGACCTTTCAGCATCTACAAAGATGCAGTGGACTATAGAATAAGGTTGTCTAAGATTACTGCCATTGTTGGAAACTCAATAATGTCTTCTATCAGTGGAATCTCAATGAAGGACCAGCTGCTGATTATCTAACTCTTCAGCTAAGCATTAGGTTTGCTGAAAGCTTAATTTTGTCCTGGGCTGAGCTAGAATCCCAGACCAAACTAACATAATCAAAAGAATGGTTCAATGGAAAATGCATTGCAGCTGCTGACAAACTCTGAAGTTCCTCCACTGCAAAGGAAGAAATTGGACATAACATGGGATATTTTCATTCCACACCTAGTTTGGCCTTAACTAAAGCAAGGTTAGAGTCCATGCTACTAGTTTCACATATGCTTTCAAGAAATAGGATTTTGAACATACAGTACCTTTCAAGTAATGTAGGGTACTTGTTGAAAACTAGTGTTTTTTTTGGGGGGTAATGAGTAGTGTGTATGGTAGGGATGTTGCTTTTTAACTTTGCTTCCTTTCTGTGAATAGACACAGAGACTTCAATTCTGTGAATAGAGAGGTACTTAAAAAGATGGGGAAAGTGTAGCATTATCCTAATATGAGGCTTCTAAGGAGGTTTCTAAGGAATTCCACAATCTTCAAGGTTCACTTAAGGAGAAAACATATCCTGGAAGTGTCCTTTACTTTTGCTTCAATATGGGCTTCCTCTGGAGTCTGCAGAGCAGTTACATTTGCAGAGAATTTTACAAGTCTGAAGATTCCCTGAAGCAAATTAAATGTCATCTGAAGCCTCTGCAACTCTTAACTCATCTCCAATATTGCTATTATACAGAACTGCATCAAGAAGGTCATAGGTAATCCTGGTAATTGTTACAAATATTGCCCCCACATTACCTGCCAGTTAATTTTCTAGAGCTTTGGTCTAACTCAGGGGTAGGCAACCCTGGCTCTTTTATGACTCATGGACTTCAACTACCAGAATTCCTGAGCCAGCATGGGAGTTGAAGTCCATGAGTCATAAAAGAGCCAAGGTTGCCTACCCTGTTTAATTATTGGTTAAATCATCTTAAAGATACCGATGCCAATTGCTATCATCCCCATCTGCATCACATGCCCACAATCTTCACATTAAACAAAAGCAAGATGTTTTAATTAACTTATATGGAAGGTAGTGTGGGAAGAATCCAGAGAAATAAATATTTTGGGGAATATTAAAAAGGCAGAATACATTTCCCCAAAGGAATAATAGAGAAGAAACCAGCCCCAGCCCCTCTTTTCCAAGCAGAAAACTCAGCAGAGGCCAGCTTTTAGAAATGCAAATTCAATAATCCTTTCAGAAAGGTTTGAGCCTTCTAGCTAGAAACTGAAGAAATTAGGAAGACAAAGACCCCTAAAATCTACATACCCCCACCCAAATTCTAAGTACAGGAACCATAATAGGATTAACCCACCAATACCAAAAGGACACACACTGACTCAAGTCAAACTACATGACACAGGAAATACAAAGCCTCAAACAGGAAGAATTCCAAACAAAAGCTCATGAAGGTATAAAAACCCATCATTCCCAGCTACCTGCGGTCAGCTTTCCCAGAGCCATCTTTCTGTCTGGCTCTCCTTTTCAATAAACTACAACCTTCTTTCTAAAGCAGTCTCCATTTTGTTTATTCCCAGCTTGGACTGTACCCTGATGAAGATTTTTCTTTCAACAGTAGCATCCAAATTGTCTTGACTTATTTTATTTATTTGTATCACACCTTTATTTTTACAAATAACTCAAGGCAACGAACATATCCAAACTACCTTCCTCCTTCTATTTTCCCCATAACAACAATCCTGTGAGGTGAGTTGGGCTGAGAGAAAGTCACTGGCCCAAGATCATCCAGCTGGCTTTCATGGCTAAAGTGGGATTATAGCTAGTTTTTCCACTCTCTAGCCTGGCTAGACCAAACTGGCTGTTTGCTGATGTAATTACCTTAATCAGGACCAGAATTCTCATCACTAAGTGAAGTAGTCATTAGGCAGAACATCATGTGACCCCCACCATTTAGTGACAGCAGTACCTCCCATTATTGAACAGAAATATCTAACCAAGGGAGTGCTGACCCTTCACAAGGCCAGTGCATGGAGGATCTAGCTTTTTAAATTCAAAGTTCACATCACAAGTGCAATTCTTTGAAACAATTAGTCTATTTTGTCTTAACGAGGATAACCCTCATAGAATGTAGTGCATTGGGAAGAGACTTCAGCAGAGCCATTCTAGACATTACAGAGAAGATTGTGGCACACCAAGGAGACAGGTTTGCTTGCCTGGACTTGGAAAGCAGGATTGGCCCTGGTTAATTCTTAAATAAAACCTGGTGGGAAATGCCAAGGCCCTAGGCTAGAAGAAGAAGGTGACAGTGAATTGTTGCAAGGAAAATTTTCTTTTAATTTTTGTACTGTTATTTATATATGCCCTGTGAACCGCCCTGAGTCCCTTAGGGAGAAGGGCGGTATAGAAATCTCAATAAATAAATAAAAATAAATAAATAAAAAATTACATGGATAAATTATCTGGGTAAGTTGACAGGGTAGAGTTATCTGCAGGGGACCAGAAGTCAAAATGGAGGTAGTGATAATACAATTTAGATTAAAAGGAGTAGGGCTTTAATCATGTGATGATGATTATCAACTTTTTTTTACAGCCTTCTCCTCTAAGTCCACATCTTAAGCAAGAATCAGGTTTGACTGGAAGGAGATTTTAAATACCATCATGTGCCTCAAGTTTAAATCTAAAGCTCTTATTAGATTTTGAGCTGACCCAATTTAATTCCTTGAGCCAGTTTTAATCAAATTTGTAATCTCAAATTTCCTTATGAGAAATAGAAACAGAAATCTGAGAAAATAGGCTTGCTTCTTTTGATCTCTTCCATGTTTCCTAATGCAGAATAAAAAGTTTCTGTAGGAATGCTCCAGACTTATGTTTCTGGGCCTAGGTCAGGGGTAGGCAAGCTTGGCTCTTTTATGACTCGTGGATTTCAACTCCCAGAGCTGGCTCAGGAATTCTGGGAGTTGAAGTCCACGAGTCATAAAAGAGCCAAGGTTGCCTACCCGTGCCCTAGGTATTCTATAAAAATTAGATCCTTTAATCATGACATCTCAATCACCATCTTTAGAAAGAATCTTTTTCTTTCTCATAATAATTATATTCCTGGGGCATGAACAGGTATAATGATACTTATTAATTCTTTCAGGTAAAAATAAAGATACCAAAAATTAATCTAGCTAAGAACAACTAATAACTTTTGAATTTTTAAAAAAGTATATTCTTCTTGCAAAGCATTTCAAAGATACCCTGTATAGGCCAAGTTGAATACTAACATAAATACTTGCAATAATTTCCACGTATCAGATTTAATGGGAAAGTACTCAGGTCTAATAGGAGATCTAAAACTTGATTAAATTATCAAGACATAATTATTTAATCCATAACCAAAGATAAAAAAAGTTTCAAATTTCTGAGTAATATATCTGGAAAAACCTTAGTGTGACCATAAAGCCATTATCCTTATTATGACCATAATAAATAATTTGGTAATACTGTAAATATATTACAAGAATCACAATATTTTTAAAAATTGGTTCACATATTTCTTGTTTTTGTCACACATTTTGAGCAATTATTTATCAAAATGATGACATCTTTACCTATTTATGGTTTTTTCATAAAATAAGCAAATCAAACAAAAACAGGTGACATGAAAAACTGAAACACCACTCAAAATTCAACAAATAAGAAAAAAATAAAAGGAGAAAAAAGGCAGAAATCAATCATTTTTTTAAAAAAGCCAAAATCTAAAGTGGACATTACAAAACCCCCACAATTTTATTAGGATTTCTAAATAGAATATATGGAAATAAAAGTACATTAAGTGCCTCCCTATGTCTCCATACCAAGCCAGAAGAACTTAAACTCCTTTTTAAAAAAACAAAAACAAAAAAACACCCTCCTATTTCTTTAATTTAGGTAATCCCCTGACAATAAACTCCACAGCGACTGTGTCCTTTTGGGGCACAGTGGAATGATCACATGCTCGTGTTAATTTATCAGAAGGAAGATTTCATCAATATTTCCACCTTATGGAATCTTTTCCCTACAGAAGTGAGCTTAGCTTTTTAAATAATGCATTTTTATATATAATTATGGTTTGGGTTTTTTTAAAAAAATGTATTTAGTCCAAAATCACTTTTTTGGTGAAATGATCAGCCATACAAATAAAATCCTCTTTACCATAACATTTGAAAATAATAGAAGGAAGTATCGGAGCACCATTCTTTAAACTAGTGTCACCTATTTAGTCATAAGGACATATTTGTGTGCTGGAAAGTTCCTGAGCTCAGTAAGGAAAGGCAGTTGACACTACAGAATAATTCATTACACTAAGCCTCCCACAAGCCTTAGTAGTATAAAGCAGATTCTGTCAGAAGATGAGTTCATGAAAAAATGTTAAGAGGAAGATAAAAGCTTTCCTGTCTGATATTATCTTCAAAATAGCATTGTGTTTTATATATATATTTCTTTTTCTGTGTTTGAGTTAGTCCTGGAGACTACCTGGACAAATTCTTGCAGTTTTCTTAGGAACATTTTTGGGACTGTTTTTTAATTCCTTCAAATAGTGTCCCACAACTGGACTTCTTTTAATTTTTTCTTTGTCCCTTCTCAGGGAAATCTTTCAAAACTTTAACAAGTCTCTTTTGTAAATCCAATCTAGGAAAAGTTATCCAATCCCTCCACTAGTTGGTATGGTAGAACTTGTTCCTCTTCTGTTCCTCTTATTTGCTCACCATTTATCGATGATAGCAATAGCAATAGCACTTAGACTTATATACCGCTTCACAGTGCTTTACAATCCTCTCTAAGTGGTTTACAGAGTCAGCATATTGCCCCCAACGATCTGGGTCCTCACTTTACTGACCTTGGAAGGATGAATCAACCTTGAGCTGGTCAGAATCGAACTCCTGGCAATGAGCTGAGTTAACCTGCAATATTGCATTCTAACCACTGTGCCACCACGGCTTCTGACGATAGAGATTTCTTTTTAAATATTGTGCACAAATATCTTTCAAAAATATGAAATTGGATGATCAAATAGAACTGATGGAAAAAACTGGTTTTATGTTTGAGAAGAAAGTAGAATGCTTAGCTATTAGTATGACAAGGACAAATTGCATTTTGTATCAAAATAATTTTGTTAATACATATAATACAAAATAATTAAGAAATGAGTCTTGGTCAAGCTTTATGTCCATATAGGCTGTTACGATTGTGAGCATGGATGGAATCTTTTCGCTGCCAGTTACTCGTCTCATAAGCTGACTGCAAAAACCTTGATTCTTATGAGGAACAGCTGTCCAGAACATACGTGGGCTAACTAACAATCTTTCCTTTCTGCAGAAAGATTTTGCTAGCCATGATCCAGCATCCAGCTGCCGATCTTTGCTGTCCTGTTCCTTCAGGGACATTTAGCTCGCCATGTCCTCCTTGGAGGTGCACACTCAACGAAATTTCTGAAAGTGAAGCAATCTACCAAGTTCCACACCCAGACATGGTTTTACAAAACAAAAAGATAAATGAAGCTGCAACTTTGTCAACCTTGGCAGAAAAGCCAGAGCAATCCAGATTTTTCCGTCCTTTCCTTCAGACATGATCCTGGGAGAGATGTTTTATTTGGCTGCAAAAAAGGGAGAAAATAAAAGCAGAAGCCCTTTACTGACTCTGCTGAAAACCCAATTTGATCACAGTTCCCCCTTCCTTTCTATTGAATTGTAGCAAGGGAGGGGTTGGAAGCAGTCCAGGCACTGAAAACTAAGGGTGGGGGGGAGGTCACCCCAAAATGTATAGAACAAAGAACCTTTTGGGAAACACCCAGCTAGGCAGGGGGGAGGCCTTAAAATACAGAATTAGCCTCAAGTCCTTGTGTAGCATCAAGAGGTTCTAGAGCTGACCCCCTCTTAAGTTCCGTAGCTCTTTATCTATCTGTTCCCTAAGTTTGCCTTTGTTCCTTCTTCCTTCTAACGCTTATGCTTGGACTTACTTTATATTTCAAGCCACTCTGGAGGTCTTTTTTTATTGAGCAGGATAGAAATGCTCAAAATGGATGGAGAGCTGGATGAATAAATATGTAAACATGCATTTATTTAGACTGATCACAGAATTTAACCTTTTCTTTTGCGGGTTAGGACGCTGAGCTTGTCGATCAGAAGGTCGGCAGTTTGTTGGGTCGAATCCCGAGTGCCGCGTAGCAAAGTGAGCGCCTGTTACTCATCCCAGCTTCTGCCAACCTAGCAGTTCGAAAGCACGTAAAAATGCAAGTAGAAAAATAGGGACCACTACGGTGGGAAGGTAACAGCGTTCCGTGCACCTTTGGCGTCTAGTCATGCCGGCCACGTGACCACGGAGACGTCCTCGGACAAGCGCTGGCTCTTTGGCTTTGAAACGGAGATGAGCACCGGCCCCTAGAGTCGGAAACGACTAGCACGCATGTGTGGGGGAACCTTTACCTTTTACCTTTTGTTATTTTAAAGATATAATTAAGGATCCTGGCATATATTGCAAAGAATGCTTCCATGGCTTAATCCAAATGATTATGGTATTTCAGCCTGAGATGTATTCTGCACACAATGCTAAACATGTTGATGCATAAATATATATTTGCAAGGTGTGACTGACTATATTGTTGTTGCTTGATATTGGGAGGCAATATTTATGATTCAGTAAGACTCAGGCAAGTCCTTATAAAATAATTATAACATGGTACTTAGATCATATTATGATTCATGCCTGATGAACCATGAATATAATTATCCTGGACACATCTTTAACTGATTTTGATTCTTGACAAGTGAAACATACAGGAGGCCCTCTAGTGGAAAAAGAAAAGGAAAAAGATTTTACAGTAGTGATAGAAAGAGGGCCTAGTTAAGTTCCAACTTCATGGACTGTAAAAAGATCATGTAGAGTCCCATACTTGTTTCTTTAAAAGATCTTGTTCAGTTCCCTACCACAATTTAATATCACCCTATTAATATATGCTGTCTTGGTTTTTTTTTGGGGGGGGGGTTTGTTGAGACAAAGCATTCATTTCTTTTATTTTCATCAATATACCAATGAATAGAATAGAGCTGGAAGGGACCTTGGAGATCTTCTAGTCCAGCCCCCTGCTCAAGCAGGAGAACCTATACCATCTAAGACAAGTGACTGTCTAGCCTCTTCTTAAAAAATCTCCAGTCCACGATTTCTGAAGGCAAGCTGTTCCACTGTTTAATTGTCCCCACTATCAGGAGGACAATTTCTTCTTAATTCTAGGTTGCTTCTCTCTTTGATCAGTTTCCAACTGTGCTCCGAATTGGTTACTGAAAAATTCTTAAACTCCTCTTTAGATTGATTATGGGAACTAGCGCTATTAAGGTTGTTAACTCCTTCCTGGGGAAACATACAATCAAACCAGTTTCGGTATAGATATGTCTTCCTTTCAATTTTTCATCTGAAAGCAACAGGGACATTTGCAGCATTCACACTTCATTTTTCCCCATCTCTTTTTGTTTCAGCATGTGAGCATCGCTCAAGCTACTGAGGTTGTAGATACATAAAAAAAAATGGGCAGAACTTCAAATGTGATGCTTCACCAGCTATCTTCATGATTTTTCATTTCTCCATCCCATCCGGCCCACAGATTTCCATGACATGTTCTGGCATTTTTGGAACCGTTTATTTATTTGTTAGTTGCTGTACAACTAACAAAGCAGTAAAGAGTTAAACTTCTGGAAAAAAAATGAAATGTTAAATGACGTAAGTTTAGATCTCAGGGTGACCCTATGAGGATAGGATGAATGTGGAAGCCAAAGAAATGAACTTTTCTGTGATTACAAGTGATTTGGGTAACATATGAGAGGCCATGCAGGAAAAATTGCTAAGCACATTGGTTTGTGCTTAAATTGTAAGCCGCCCTGAGTCTTCGGAGAAGGGCGGGATATAAATGGGATTAAAAAAAAAAAGCTTGAGAAGGCAAGAAGAATTGGAAGAAAGGCTGAGAAAAGAATTAGACTGATCCTGGGATCAGGGGCAAGTGCTTTCATTATTTATTGAAAGAGGGAGTAGAAATCAGAAGACATTGTCAGAAGCTAAGATCACACACTCATCAAATGTATTTTTAATAAAACCATGGTTAGAAGATTGTGAAGTTTCAGAATCTTAAAAATACTGTATGTACACCTCTCCCCCCCCCTTCGTTGCAACACTTCCTTTCGTTTCTGGTCTTCTATAATCTTTTTGTGGGTGGTGATAGCTCTACACTAGCACAAAATAGCCGCAAGGAATAAGGCCTTTTCTGATTTCCCAATATTCACCCAAGATTATAGAAATTGCTTCCCTCGAGTCATGTTTGCTTTTCTTTGGTCATAAAATATGCAATAGCACCATCCTGTGGTTCTTTTCTTTTCAAACTAGGGGGAAGCTAAGAATGTAAAACTTCAGGAAAATTTAACACTGCTTAAGACACGGGTGTCAAACTCGCAATGTCACATGTCGTGTCGCAACATATCGTGACTTTTTTTGCCATTGCGGGCAATGGGGTGGGCGCGGTTTCACTATGATGCATCCGGCCCACAGGCCGGCAGTTTGACACCCCGGCTTAAGATTAAGCAATTCTTCCAGTTCAAAAAACACAATGAAACCTAATGGCCCAGATAACAATTGAAAAAGAAAATTGCGATACATCTAGTTAAAAATAAACAAGTTGAAAAGGTTACAACACATCTAGTTATAAATAAGTATCTTGAAAATGTGGAGATAGTGGGAATATGCTGGCTTGCTATAATGACTACAGATAGGCCTCGACTTACGACCACCAATGAGCCCAAAATTTCCACTGCTAAGCAAGGCAGTTGCTAAGTGAGTTTTGCCCCATCTTACGACCTTTTTTCCACAATTGTAAAATGAATCATGTGGTCATTAAGCGAATCTATCTTTTCCTATTGACTTTGCTTGGTGGAAGTCAGCTAGGAAGGTTTCAAATGGTGATCACATGACCCTGGGACAGTCCAGCCTTGGTAAATAAATGCTAGTTGCCAAGTGCCTGAATTTTGATCATGTAACTGTAGTGTATGCTACAAGGTTGTAGGTGTGAAAAACGGTCATAAGCCACTTTTTTTCAGAGCTGTTGCTAATTTCAATGGTCAATAAATAAATGGTCATAAGTTGAGGACTTCCTATATTGGTTTTTGGAATGAAGGTCCAGAGGGATACCGTCATTTCCCCAAATCCTTATTGTTTTCCCTGCATATATGCTCTTGTTTTGGAACCTGCCATTCTAAAATTAAATTAAATTAAATTAAATTCTGCTGGCGGGGAGGGGGGGGACTTTGCTTTTGCTTGGGATAGCTTTTGCTTTCTACTTTTCCTCTCCCCCCTCTTTCCACTTGAGAAATAAATTTGTCTCCCTTATCAGGGAGACAGTTGCAGAGAAACTAAACTGGAGAAGACCTTGAGATCCGTGCCAACTGTGCCAGTTACCCACACGTCGTACCACCTATGGATTGGCTCGATTTCAAATGGACAGTATGAATCTGAGAGGAGGAATATTGCTGGCTTAACTATACCGTTTTAGTGGGGTTTTCCCCAGATCTTGCCTTGACTTCCCTACTGTCACTAACCCCTGATCAAAGTTTTCTTTTGAGACAATGCCTGTTTCTAGACTTCTGCTTTCTTGGGTGGTAAGCTGAGGTGGGTCCTTACGGATACTCCAAATCTTGGATCCTTGTGCAAATTTCTATGACTTCCCAATACAACTGTACAACATTTCAGATTCAAAGGGAAAATTCTGGCTGCACACAAAGTCCCTGTCTCCGATTTCTTCAACCAAACATATTTTTTCCCCAGATTGCACTCGAGCTGTGGAGGGCAGGGAATCAGGAAAGAAGGGACTCTGCTAACAAGAGCTGTGTGTGAAGCAAAAGTTTTCCCTTTGAGTCTGAAGCACTGCAAAACCTCAGCTTCTAAATTGGGTATGTGCGTAGGTCTGTCCTCTAGTCAATGCTGAACAATGTTGAGTCCCTGGATAAGGCAAGAAAAACCAAATGCACAGGTATAGAATAGGTGGCACCTGTGAGAAGGGTCTAGGAGTCCTAGTGGACCACGACTTAAGTATGAGCCAGCAGTGTTGCTGCAGCTACAATAAAAGCCGACATAACCCTAGGCTGAATCAACAGAGGGACAGTATTACAATCATAAAAGGGACGCGGTGGCTCAGTGGGTTAGGATGCTGAGCTTGTCGATCAGAAGGTCGGCAGTTTGGTGGGTCGAATCCCGAGTGCTGCGTTGCAGAGTGAGTGCCTATTACTCGTCCCAGCTTCTGCCAACCTAGCAGTTCGAAAGCAAGTAGAAAAAAGTAGAAAATGCAAGTAGAAAAATAGGGACCACTATGGTGGGAAGGTAACAGCGTTCCGTGCGCCTTTGGCGTCTAGTCATACCGGCCACATGACCACGGAGACGTCCTCGGACAAGCGCTGGCTCTTCGGCTTTGAAACAGAGATGAGCACTGGCCCCTAGAGTCGGAAACGACTAGCACACATATGCAGGGGAATCTTTACCTTTACCTTTTAGTACAATCATGTGAAGTGTTAGTACTGCTTTATACTGCTTTACTGAGACCATACCCGGAAGATTGCATCCAATTTTGGTCACTGCAATATGAAAAAGACATAGAGACTCTAGAAAGTGTACAGAGAAGAGCAACAAAGATGATTAGAGGGTTAGAGGCTAAAATATATGATATATCTAGTCTAACAAAGGACTAAGGGTGACATGATAGCAGCCTTCCAATATCTGAGGGGTTGCCACAGGGAAGAGGGAGTCAAGCTATTCTCCAAAGCACCTGATGGCAAGACAAGAAGTCATGGATGGAAACTTACCAAAGAGAGATTCAGTCTTGAACTAAAAAGAAATTTCCTGACAGTGAGAACACAAGAGCCTTGGTGGAGCAGTGGGCTAATGCCTCCTTAAGTAACACCAGCTGCCTGCAATTAGTGCAGGTTCGCATCCCACCAGGCTCAAGGTTGAGTCAGCCTTCCATCCTTCCGAGGTAGGTAAAATGAGGACCCAGACTGTTGGGGGCAATTAAGCTGACTTTGTAATAATGCCGCTTGGGGGGGGGGCGAAAGCCCTAATAAGCAGGCATATACATAGAATGAAGGCTATTGCTAAGCACATTGATTTGTGCTTCTTAGATTGTAAGTCGCCCTGAGTCTTCGGAGAAGGGCGGGATATAAATGGAATAAAAAAAATAATCAGTGTAAAGGTTGCCTTCAGAAATTGTAGGAGCACCAACACTGGAGGTTTTTAAGAAGAGATTGGACAGCCATTTGTGTGGAATGATATAGGGTCTCCTGCTCGAGCAGGGCTTGGACTAGAGAAGCGACTTCCAAGGTCCCTTCCAATTCTGTTATTCTGTTAAGGCCTACAAGTTTTCTTGACAAGATTTTGGAAATAGTTTTTCCTTACTCGCTTCCTAGGGCTAAGAGAGAATGGATTGGCCCAAATTTGATTCCAAACTGAAATGGAATTAGATTCTCATGGTTTCTAAACTAAGGGTGTACAAAATGTTTGGAGCTTGAGGTGGTCATCCTGAGTGTTTCCAATTGAAAACAACACACATAGTTTAGTCAGACTTCCATTTGGTGCACACCCCAAAAGATACCAGTTTTATTCTCTATTCAGAACGAACACCAAACATTTCAGTGTTGTTGTTTCAAGTGTTAAAACCATCCCAAAGCGCTGAGATTGGCAGGTTCGTTTGTGTCATGTGTTTGCACTGTTACTGCTGCTTCCCTGGTGAATATTTGGGTAGCTACTTAAGGTAACCCCTCAGAATTCCAGTTTGTTTGCTTAATTGGCTAAATTTTAGTTTAAAATCTATTAGGCTTCCATCCAGATCACTGCAAAATGTCTCTTAAGTATTCTAACCCCTTCTCTAGAACTTTCACAGGAAGCCAAGGACAAGGCATCAGTATAATAAAATTTATTGCAGATACAATTAGCCGCAATAATCACAAAGATCAAAGAAGGTTTACACAAACTTAAGGATCTCATTAGAGAGTCATTTTGGTGTAGTTGTTAAGGCACCAGGCTAGGAACTGGGAGACCCTGAATTTTAGACCCACCTTGGGCAAAACCAGTTGGGTGACCTTGGACCAATCACTTTCTTTCAGCCCTAGAAAGGAAACAATGACACTTCTGAAAAATCTTGTGAAGAAAACTGCAGGGACTTGTCTAGGCAGTCTCTGAAAGAATCAGATACAACTGAAGGTGGTGGTGGTGGGGAAGAGATGTCATTTTATGTGTGTATCCCATTTTTCTTTCTCCTCACCTGTGTCATATCAGACTAGTTGCCTTTCTTTTATGATGGAACTTGAAAATTGTTTCAAAACAGCCTGCTGTTTCAGACATCGTGCTCATCAACTCACCGTTAATAATATATATTTCTCTTCTGCCTCAAAGTTCTGTGCTAGGTTTATTTATTTATTTTATTTTAATTCCATTTATATCCCGCCCTTCTCCGAAGACTCAGGGCGGCTTACAAGCTTAGCAGTAGCCTTCATTCTATGTATATGCCTGCTTATTAGGGCTTTCACACAAACCCCAAGAATGAGAGAATGAATGGGAGAATGAATTCAGGTATTGTCTATATACTGATGACATGAAGCTACTCCTATAGTGACTGATGGAACTTCCATCCTTCTAGAGCCAAACCCAAGGTGTTGCTTTACACAAAGCAGAAGATGAAGTTCAACAAATAAAGGGTTGTCTTTTAAATGTGATCCAAGGGCTTGGCTGAGCTTCAGGATGCATTTTCTTTAATAAAAATAAACACGAATATCTACACTTGTTTGGTTGCTTTCATTGTTCGGAAAGATAATTTTTCTTTTATCCCACCTTTATTTGTTCTATATATCAGGGGTCCCCAACCCCCGGTCTGTGGACTGGCAGCAGTCTGTGGCATGCCAGAAACTGGGCCGTGCAAACAAGCGAAGCCTCATCCATGGGATGAGGCAGCAGCACATGAAACCACTCTCCCTCAGGTCCATAGAAAAAGCTCTCTCCACAAAACCTGTCCCTGGTGCCCAAAAGGTTGGGGGCTGCTGCTATAAATAACTCAAAGGCGGCAAATATATTATCTAATAATCCTTCCTCTTCCTATTTTATCCACAACAATCCTGTAAGGTTGTTAGGCTGAATGTCAAGATTGAATCGCTATGAGACCTGCTAACATTTATTGCTAATCAACTTGCCATAAAAAAGGGGGGGAGGGGTAGAAAGCACAGGGAGGAAACGGCATTCCAAGAAGCCATTTACAGACCATGACAGCCTGCAGGAATGCCAAGGTCACCAAGGCAGGTACTTGACGGGAGAAGTGGACCATTCCCATAACAAGCCTGAGTTCTATGATTGGACAATGGGAGCACCCGGGGGCGGGGGGAGGACAGCCTTTGTTTAATTAAGCATATTTCCACACGGGGGGGGGGGGGGGAGAACCAGAGCTGGATTTGCTTCTTCAGTTCAGTTCAGTTGTGTATTCAATAAAGCTTATCTTTTATGGCACTTCAAAACCTTGAAGATTCCTCAATTTGAGTTCGCTAATCAAGACAGTTGACACTGAGACACTTTAAAGAACTCCTCCCCTTGGCAAGTTTTTAATCTGTATATTGGGTGGTAAAGTAGCAGTTTGTTTTTAAAGCTTTGGGATAAAAAATAAGAGCGGCGATGCCCAGAGTTTTGGTTGCTTTCTATTGCCGTGAAACGTTTTGTGTTGTTCTGTGAAATAAAGGCCAGCCAAAATGGAATATGTCAGATCTCAGGGCAAAGGGGAATAATGTACTGTCCTGCCCTAAATAGGATGGGGGGAAAGATCTGTTCTCTAACAAGAGTAAAAAAGCTAAGGCAACTCACAAGAGCCTCAGATGATTGTCAATGGTAAAATAAGTTGACAACTTTATCCCTCAACCTCGTGAATTATAGCTTTAACATCGCTATCTTTATATGAACAATTCTCTGCAAGGGACCTATCAGGGAAATTCCATTTATTTCTTCCTATTCATATTGTTTAGTTGCGAAGTTGTGTTCGACCCATCACAACCCCATGGACAACATTCCTCCAGGCCTTCCTGTCCTCTACCATCTTCTGGAGTCCATTTAAGTTCACACCTATTCATATAGCATAGTAATTAGAAAAGACCTATGTACACCTCACGAGCAAGTTTGTGCTCATGCTAAGCACTTCATGCTAAGCGAATGCATGAATTCATGTACAATTCATGTATGTCATTGGACAGCCTAGTGAGTATTGTACTGAAGTGATTAGTGGGACAACATGGAGGTATCATTAATCTTTAAACCTATAACACTCAAATAGCAGAGATGGTTTTATTTATAAAGATAATTTTTATTTTTCATGTAGACAGACAAATATTTAAGTATTTACAATTATATACATTTCTAGGCATCTTTACCCAGTAATGAAGATGAAATGGGACAGGACAACACTGTTTCAGCAGCTATCAGAACATGTTATAAAAACTAATCCTATTTACATATTTAACGTTTTGTTCAGATGAAATTCAGTTTTAATAAAAATTTGGCATTGCAAATACATTAAATATGATTTGCTTACTATAGATTATATTGTAAAAACTCTGAAAGGCTTTTTATAAGGCATGAAGTTAGAGGCCATAAAACAAGCAACTTTTAAAAACAAATGCTACCTTTACTGCCCCCAACTTAATAAAAATCCACTGTTATTGTATTTAAGTCAAGGTTGCCATGTACAATTCCCATGTAAACCTAGAAGTAGTTTAAAAATTCAGCTGAACATCCTTCTAAAAAGGGGAAAGACATCTGAAAAAAACCCCTTTAAAATTGATTTTTTAAAAAATCGCTGCATTTTTTTAAATTAGACAACCACAACTTTCACATTCGCTTCTCTTCTGAACTTACAAGCAAAATACGATACTCTAGTTAGAATTTGTGTCGGGGAAATTATAGTCTCCGTAAATTTTGTTTGCTTTTTTTGCTACAAGGAAGAGGTCCTAGTCTGAAAGACGTTTTTATAGGCTTTCCAATGATGCAATCCTTGGCACTATGGTACTTGCACAAACACTTTGTGCAAAAGTCAAAACCACAGCTTTCTCGGACACACGTTGCCCTTTGCAGATGGGAATCGTATTTTGCAGGGGAACCACAGCGATGGCAAACTTTCAGACTTTCAGTATTTTTCAAAGTCTTTGCAACCTAAAACAAAAACAAAACATAATCCAGCATGTATTTTGAAGGTGGGTTTTTTTTAACCAGTTTTCTGGAATAACCATATGGAACATGTTTAGAAACATTCTAAGAGATAGGCTCACAATATATTCTTTCCTTGTTTAGTGATCAATCTGTTTGTGACTTTCTCAATAGGTAAAATGATTCCTAACATGTGACTGAGAAAAAGAGATGCTGTAAAGATCACTGGTTGTTGCCATCTCATCCAGATGAGGTTCTCTTGTACAACGCCTTGTGCCCGATTTATTTTTCCCCCATCACAAGACAGATTGTCTAAACAGGCTACAGCTTCCTGAGTTGCTTTTCTCTGTAGCACAGCACTTTCTTAAAAAAGCTCTAACTTCAAGTTAATAAACTCAGTTCTGTGATCTTAAATTAGGTGATTAGAAGTCTCTAGCCAGCTGGCACTACTGCTTCAAACTGACCAGAGCATAATCGGTTTCAAATTGAAAGCTTCTGTTGTCAGGAATATGAAATTTGGCTGTAAATACCCAATTGAGCCCTGGAGGTGTATTAGTTAAAATGCAGTATTGCAGGCAAAACTCTGTCCCCATTCTGAGTTCAGTCCTGACAGAGCTTGATTGACTCAGCTTTCCATCCTTCCGAGGTTAATAAAATGAGGACTCAGATTGTTGGTGACAGTATGCAATGCTTCTACATCGTAAACTGCCCAGAGTGCTGTAAAGCAGGGGTCCCCAACCTCCAGACCGCGGCATGCCAGCAACTGGTCCACACTAAGCAAAGCCCCATCTGCAGGATGCAAGCAGCACAAACGTGCCCTCTCTGGTCCGCGGAAAAACCTCTCTCCACGTAACCGGTCCCTAGTGCCCAAAAAGTTGAGGACCTCTGCTGTAAAGCACTGGGGCGTGTGTGTATATAAGTCTAAATGCTATTGCTATGGAAATGTTTTTTAATTAGTCTTATTTGGTAGCTATGGTAGTCCCTAAAAGTGGAGTATTGTACCAATAAATTACCACTGTAAAATGTAAATTATTATTTATTAAATGTATATGCTGCTCGACTCCCATTGACTCTGGGAATTTACAAATGATTAAAAACATTAATATTAAGAATTGGTGCAACTTCTTGCCCATGTTGCTAATGATTCGATTGAATCATTCAAACTAAGTTCATCACTTTTGATTACATGTTAATCAGTGGATATCCAAGGTTTGCAAACTTTGTGGTAAACTTCTTGCTACAAGCTTGCCCAGAGGCAAATTCTCCTCCTGCCTTTGAGTTTGCTTCTGCTCCAAAAGATTCTGCAGCTCAGTCTGAGAATCTTAATAAGTGGTGTACTTTACTTTCAGTATATTAAATCAAGATTAAAGCATTTGTAGATTACCTCAGAAAATTGTGAATGGCGGCTGAAAGAAGAGCTCTGATTACTCTGGGTGTTTGCTTTCACTCGGGATGTTTTTTTAGAAAAGTTAATTTGTGTAGGTGCCACTTTCTGAATATAAGTTAATGGTTCACGATGGAGAGCATACTCCCTTGTATCAGAGTGTTTAGCAGCTACTGTGTTGCTATTCTGTGGAGAAAAGAAATTTTGATTAAACAATTAATAAATCATTAAACAATGATTTGCTTGTCTGAAAATACAACAATTCATTACTATACTTGTACATAACACATTTTCATCTCTTCATATACCACACAGTAAAAATAAGCTTTTCAGAAATGATTGGGGAATTGAACATTTAACTAGTATTTTTTTTCCTTACAATCCCCAACTTGATTCCCTCTGGAGGTCTGTTTTCTGTTTGTCATAAAATTAACCTATTTTATAGAATTTAAAGTGGTTTATTTTTTACCTTTTTACCCAAAGCCCATCACTCGACCTCAAACCAGTCAGTTTGGGACCACCTGTTACATATTAAATTTTTGTGACATACTGTTCTTTATATTATTTGAACCACTTCTACTGTTTGCAAACAGAAACTGAAATTTTAAACTCCTACATCCTGCTGTATGATTTACAGGGATATGGTTTATAAAATTCAAGACTCTGTGATAAAGATAGAGAAACACTAGACTTACCAAACTGAGTTTTAGTGCTTTGTTATACATCTGGAAAGCCCACTTGTCACTAAGAAGAATTTTCTTCCAAGTAATGCTAACTTTGGCCATGCTGTTGTGGAAAGAAAACCCATGGTTAAAATCAGAGAGCAGTCTTATTACTTAACAGAAACCATAGTAATTTCAATACACATATAATACAAATATAAACTTTATTTTTTAAAAAAGAGTCCTGTTTACTGTTTTCAGAGGACTTGCCTTCTTAAAGGCATAGAATAGTATCAGCTAGACTGCAATGTAGACACTGGGAACACCCCTATCCTTTTCTGAAAGGGTCTCTATTTCATAAACAATGTAGAAAATGTTTCATTGCTTAACCTTTAGGAATAAATTTTCTTTTATCCCAACAATGACTTTGTGAGTTACATCTAAAGCACATCCTAGTATATTAGCAAAGGTCAGCATTTTCTTCAGTAATTTTTTCAGCACTAATTCTATAACTAGAAAAAATGCTTACATAATTATTTTTTACATGAGCCGATGCTGTAAGGTATATGCAAATCCGGTTCCATTTATGAAACACATTTTTAATATAGCTTCATTCTCCATGTGAAATATTTTCACATGATGAAAAGTAGCATTTTGCCCAGGAAAACATAACATGGGCTTTAAGAAAGTCTTTAAATTTAGTACACTATAACTTAACCTATACTTATTTTGCCAAGGGAAAACACAACATTGAGAACTTACTTCATCAAGTCTGTATCATTAAGATGTATTAAGATGTTTGCTAACAGATGTCTGAATTTCCCATGAAATAATTCTCCAAGAATATCTATCTTATCTAAACCCATTTTTTTGCCAATTAGATTCACAAATTCCATTTTCCCTGAAGCCATTTTATCTAAGACAAGGGCCCACGACTTTGGATTCCGTTTCCTAGTTTTTCTCAAAGTTGAGCAGACAAGTTCTTCAAAATGGAGGACTGGTAGTAAATTCTTTCTTGGACTGAAACTATGATTTGGTATATTGTTGATATTCCCTGCTAATAGCACACTGTCATCATTATCATTGGGTTTGTGTTGAATACCCAATAAAGAGGAGTATCCACTGTCTTCTTTTTCATTGTCAGTTTCACTGGCACTCTCAATATGTCTCCATACTTGTTGGTTTTCTTTATTGTGCATAAGCTTTTCTCCACTTTTGAGATTGAAACTCTTGGAACTTCCATGATGCAGATCACCATAGAAGAGCTTTTCTTTGGTACAGCCTTTGAAATTTTCATTGTAACTCTCAGGGCAAGGCTCTTCTGATGTTGCTTCTGTCCCAGTTAGTTTTAATGGTGAAGATCCATAGTAAACATGGCTGTAGTTAAAATCACGTTTCATTTTCAGTGGTTAGGGTAGCTTTTCAAATGTTCCCTGAAATTAAGAAATATATATATATTAGTCCAAATCATTATATTAAACTAGAGAACGGTTGAAAGCGTAGATTAAAAAAAAACCAAAATCAACAAATTCTTGCCTTTGTTTTGATAATTCCTGATTATTTTGTTGCCAATTGTACATAATTCTAAAAGCCCTGTGGAAATGTGGTATTCTAAAGAAAGGGTTAAAACATTTACAAAATACAAGTGGCAGGGCATCTAACTTCAGACAAAAGAAAATAATACTGTTTTATTCTGCATATATGCAACCCAGTAAGATTTCCATACAGACTGAATTCTGTATGACAACAGAATTAAAGATGGCAGTAAATATGGCATGTTTATCACAAATTGGATTAGAGGAACCTACCATAAGACACACATTGTTGGTATACAATAACCTATTAAGTAGTTAATAAATCATATCTACTTAAGGATTGTGAGTTTTTCTGGCCATTCTGTAGCAGTGGTTTTCCTGCACTGGCAAGGTTTTAGCAAATCACATCTATTTAAGGACTCAGAATTTGGTCAGCCATTTTTCAGACTCTGTAACAGTGGTTTTCCTGTATGGGCCAGACTGAATTAATAGTCTTTGATCTACTTTTTAAAATCAGAACACATGGCACTAGCTTTGTCTAACCTTTTCCAGATGTTCTTGTGCAGTAAATTCTCTTTGAGTAAAGATTAGTAGACAACTTTTTTTTACCCCAAATACTCCTAAGTAGGAAGCTAGCAATGTAATTTAGTAGTATAGTAGAGAGCTTTTACCATATAGCTTGATTAGGCAGACTCCAACTAGGCATGAATAACCATATATATAGTTATTCAGGCCTGATGGGATTACTCCAGCTCATTTCTTTCTCCCAAAATTTAAAGCTGCCAGCTTGACAGAAAGGATCCCTTTAAAAGGCAGAGGACAAACAGGAGCGCGGGAGTTCTGCCTGTGCTAATTTCTTTCTCAGGTTTTTTTTTTTAAAATGCCCATTTTTTTTCATTTCTTTAGTGCTAAATCAAGGTCGGGAGCTCAGTGGCCGCAGAAGCCACGCAACTGCCCTTGCCATCCAATCTGGCTTACTGGCGCGCTCCAGCAAAAAGCGAGGGAGCTCTGAACCCGCCCGCGCTCTTTAGAAATGGAGTCCGCCGGGCGCGCTAACTACGAGGCGGCCTCCAAGAAGACAAGAGATTTGGGGAGAAAAAGGGGGAAACGTCCCCCCCCTCCCGTCACAAAGGGACACACGTTTGCCAAGACTGCATTTTTGGAAAAGTAGCCAATTGAAGATTGTGTGGGAAAAATGATCGCCCCCAGAATCTTCTACCCGTACAGTAGATCAAGGACATGTTGGGAAACGAGGCAGGTTTTCCTACAGGCCACGACGCGGGAAGAAACCGATGGGCTTTTTTCCGCTGGCGGGACTTTCTGCCAGCGTCAGTTTCTCAATCCTTTGGGGGGCAGAGGGGCTTTGCACCGCTGCAGTCCCGCATTCGCGCCTTTCCTCCCCCCCCACCTTCACTAGAACTGAATACCACTTATGCCTCAGCCCATTCATTCGAATCTCTTGGTCGTGGGGATCGGAGCCTCGGTTTATCCGCAATCAGCTTAGGGCCGCACCAGGACCACGGTTCTCCCGCAAAATAGTCTCCTACCAACAAGCCCCGGTACCTGAAGCGGCTGGTTTTCTAGCTGGCAAGCGCTGCCTCTTTTCGCGCTTTCTTTTTCAAAGTCAGTCTCTTGACCAGCCTCCTTCTGCTCTGGGTGGAATCCCTTTTCCGGGCACTTTTAAAAGGTTTAAATCTGGTATCCAAAACCCGAAGAGCCAATTAGGAGGAGCTCTACCTAGCCGGCAGCCAATCACTAAGAAGCGAGTGGCGGCGGCCAATGCCTGCTCGCGAGGTGTGCCTTGCCGTTGAAGGGACTCTTCCCTCCCCCCTCCCATTCTGCCCGCCAGCCCTCAGCCCCAGCCAAGGGATTTAAAGAGTGAGCGAGCGCGCGCGCGCGCAGGGAAGGGTGGAGAAAAGAGGCCGGCTAGCGCGCGCTTCTGCCGTCTCTTGCGGGCGGGCAGGCGGGCAGGCAGGGGGGGGATGGACAGGTTAGTCGTGCCAGAGCGCGGGAGACGCTGTGGCGCATGTCCAGGAGGGCGGCAAGGCTCGCGCTCTCTCTTGTTCGGGACGTTCTATTGGACGTGGCCCTTGGGACGTCTCGTGCCCATCCCCCGGGTTCCTGCCCGCTGAGGCGAGGAGCGCGGGGTCAGGATGTGTGGCTACAGGGCGCGAAGGGGAGAGAGAGAGACACCCCGTAGCCGGATGAAGGCGCCGATTCCATCTCGCTTCCGTTCTGCTCCTTTTACTGCAGGGTTTACGGTCGTAAGGGAACCTCGTTTATTCGAGCCGCCGCGATGCTTACAGCACGTTTTCTAAAGTGACTCAACTTGGATGGAAGTTGGTGCTTTTTTTTTTAATTTGATAAGATGGAGCCATTGTCTCTTCCGAATAGCACCTGACTTGGAAATTATTCCCTATAACAGGGGTAGGCAACCTCGGCTCTTTTATGACTCATGGACTTCAACTCCCAGAATTCCTGAGCCAGCTATGCTGGCTCAGGAATTCTGGGAGTTGAAGTCCATGAGTCATAAAAGAGCCGAGGTTGCCTACCCCTGCCCTATAATATTCGAGGACCCCGTCCTGTATATCTGACGCTAAAACATCCAAGAAAATTAATGAGGCTTTTTATTTCAGTGCGTAAGTAGGCAAGATATGGCCATCCATATATACGCTGCATTGAACTCTTTATTATTAGTTATGCTGCATTGGACCGATTAAAAGTTCCTCGATCCCCCCACCCACCCACCCAACTTCCCCCAGAATGACCTTGCCTTTACCTTACTGCTTGAGCCTTGCCTGTTATTTGGGGAACCATGCTTTTCTCATTGAATTATGTAGGCTCTATGTGACTTTGGAATGATGCACTTATTTCTCCCAATTATTTACATCCTTCACAGTAAAGATATTTGTCAGAAATGGAAAGATTAGCTTGCCCTTCCGTATGTAGAAAGCTTCAGAATAGGATTTTGGCTAGTACTGCTTTATTTTGTTCCCTTTGTTTATACATATTTTTAAAATCCAAGGCTATCTATTTAAAAAGTCCATATAGACTACATCTGTTATTTAGAAGAAAAAAATCCTATCACATTTAGTAAAGTTTACTATAAACTTCAGTTTTTCACTAAAATCTCTTTAGAGATGACCTGGCATATTATCATTAAACACTAGAATCAGATGAATTAAAGCCGTATATTTCAGATGACAACATAGCATACGCTTTCCCAATAAAACCGATATAAAATCAAGAGGTTTAGGTGGAAGGAAAAGGGGCTTATAATCCAACTTATTTTCATACCATCAAAGTGAATATTCTCCAGAAGGTGTACATAGGTAAAGGTTCCCCCGCACAAGTGTGCTAGTCATTTCCAACTCTAGGGGCCGGTGCTCATCTCCGTTTCAAAGCCGAAGAGCCAGCGCTTGTCAGAGGACGTCTCCGTGGTCATGTGGCTGGCATGACTAGACACCAAAGGCACACGGAACGCTGTTACCTTCCCACCGTAGTGGTCCCTATTTTTCTACTTGCATTTTTACGTGCATTCGAACTGCTAGGTTGGCAGAAGCTGGGACGAGTAACAGGCGCTCACTCTGTTATGCGGCACTCAGGATTCGACCCGCCAAACTGTTGACCTTCTGGTTGACAAGCTCAGCGTCCTAACCCACTGAGCCACCGCATCCCTTACAAGGTGTACATAACTATCTGATATTATTTAAAAACCTAAATAATACATCTACTCCATTCTTTTATCTATAAAGATAACACTATTAAAAGTAGCATGCAGGAAGCATGACCAAGGGTAGGTGCCCTTCAGAGATATTTATCCAAATGGCTTCAGTTATTGAATGGAAGAGGGATAACATTTGGAATTCTTTAAGCAACTTCTGAAACCTTCCATTGTGGCAGGATACTGGGTGAGAAATCCTGGTAGTTTTACTTAGTGGCTAAGGTTGAGAAACACTGAAATATGGTATTCTGCATTAACGCTGGAACTAAGTGTGTAGCTCTATTCCTTCCAGGATAAGTTCCGGAACCGGGACATCTTTTTAAGTCTTTGTATTGTATCAAACTCTGTATTGTGTTTAAAATCTATGTGTATATAATAATCAGATTTCTTTCTTGGGACAGCCCATTCTCATCAAATATTAAGAATTAAAATCTGAATTTTTACTTTTGCCATTATTTACCTGTCTTTCCGTTACATGCTTTCTAGACTGTTTAGAATAAAACCATATATTCCCTATTATTTATCTTATGTAAGAAATTTGGGGACCTTTTCAGTCCTGGGTTGCGGCTACTTTTCATATTTGTGTTATTTCAATTTTTAAACTGAAAGCTAATGCATATGTAAAGGGATACAACTCCCTTTATTTTTGGTAGTTTAGTTCTACAGATAAATATCTAATGGGAGATAATTGCTGGGAAAAGGAGTGTTTTCATCTTTTACAACTATATTGCCATGTTTATTTTTTGGGGAAAAAACAGGAGACAAAATAAGAGAACCTGAATGAAGGCTGAATAGTCAAGGAAATTTTTCTGTGTATTAGTATTTAGAAAAATCTGATTCTTAAAGACAACTCTCATTAAAATTTATTTCAAGTAAAAGTTGTTATAAAATATAAATAAATTCCTTATCATTTATACAGAGACGCATCTTCTTAACACAGATAATTGCTCTGACATGCCTTTTACAAGTTTATACGATTACCTAAATGGAAGAGGAAAACTGAGAGCAAACTCCTCTGATGATGTTACCTGGTTTGGGGTACGGAAACCTGTGCAAACAAACTCAGAGCATTTTAGAAAGCTTTCCTTTAAAATGGAAAGGGAACTCGGGAATTCTTTTTTTTTCCTGAAGAATTTGGAAAAATGTTGCTGTAATTCAGGAACAGACTTTTAAAAGGTAAAAGAAAAGAAAGCCGCTAGATCATTAAGTCCTAGATTCTCCCATGTTTGATGCAATGCTGACAAAAACTATTGTATGTAATATAAGGAATCCCACCTATAATTATTAGCAAAGAGTAATCCTTAATTAAAAGAAATAATTTATTTGGAAAATCCCGAACACCTTGCAAATCTAAAAATACAATAGAATAAAGAAAAATATTCATTTTAGCTTTTACATAGAAATTACCGTATTTTTGGACCATAAAACGCACTTTTTTCCCCCCAAAGTGGGGGGGAAACGAGGGTGCGTCTTATGGTCCGAAGGTGATCCGTATGGCCAGCCCCAACCTCTGCAAGTGAAAAGCAAGGGAGATTGCCAGGAGCACAAATCGGCACGTGCTGAGAAACGCCGATCTCATGCTCCTGCAATCTGCCTCGCTCGGTTTCAGTTTCCCTTGCTACAAGAGAAAGCAGGCTGAAATGGAGTGAGGGAGATTGCCAGGAATGCGAATCAGCTGATCTCGCTCTGCTGCAATCTGCCTCGTTTCAGCCTGCTTTCTCTTGGAGCAAGGGAAGCTGAAACCGAGCGAGGGAGTTTGCAGGAGCGCGAGATCGGCCAATTCACATTTCTGGCAATCTCCCTCGCTCCGTTTCAGCTTGCTTTCCGCAAGAGAAAGCCGGGCCGCAGGGCCGCCTCTGTGGGTGCTGCTCTAATGCAGAGGGAAGGACAAAGAGGGAGGGAAGGAAGGAAGGAAGGAAGGGACAATGGGAGAGGGAGGGAGAGAAAGAGAGGGAGAGAGAGAGGAGAAAGGGAGGGAGGGAAATAGAGGGAGAGAGAAAGGGAAAGATAGAGGGAAAGAGAAAAATAGGGAGAGAAAGAGGGAGATGGAGAGAAAGGGAGAGAGGAGAGAAAAAAAGAGGGAGGGGGAGAGAGGGAGAGAAAGAGAAGGAGAGAGAGAATTAAATTAGTAACATGATTGTTAAGTGAATCTGGTTTCCCCACTAACTTTGCTTCTCAGAAGGTTGCAAAAGGCAATCACATGACTCTGGAACAATGTGACCATCATAAATATGAATCGATTGCCAAGCATCCAAATGTAAATCACATGACCCTGGGGATGCTGCAACGGTCATAAGTGTGAAAAATGGTCATAAGTCACTTTTTTCAGTGCCGTCGTAACTTTGAACAGTCACTAAGTGAATTGTTGTAAGTCGAGGACTACCTGTACTTTATCAATTTTTTTTCCTTTTTTGGGGGGGGGGTCAAGTTTTTGACACCTTGCTGGGCGACTGGTGGTACTCGGACATTGCCTTGTCCTAAAAGTGGTACAATGGATGAAAAGGTTGAAAAGCCCTGGTTTAGTATACCGGTACTATTTGGTTCAGAATTTCTTTTGTTTGCCTGCTCTAAAAACTGGGTGCGTCTTATGGTCAGGTGCATCTTATGGTCCAAAAAATACGGTACATTTTCTTATATTGAGAAATGTTGATTTATCAGTCCCTATTTAAAGGATTTCGGATGTAATAGACTAAATTTGAAAGTGGACAAAAGTAATGTTTTGAACTATGTCTGATGTACCCAAACTAGTCTGGATAATTCATTTATATCCATCAGTTTCCACCATTGTCATTTATGTACTGATGCAACATTGCAAATGACACAATTATGTCAAGACCTTGTTATTTTAAAGACCTGGTTATTTCCATCAAGCACAAGTGGGTATGCTGTGTTTGAAAATGTTAATTTGGCAGACAAGGTTTTTGTTCGTTTTTTGTACAATTTTGATACTATATTTAGTTTACTATTTTTGAAGGATAGATTTGGAGCTTGCTGATGTTTCTGACTGTTATTTGCCCAGAGCCATTTAGAATGGGTTGGCTAAAAATAAAACTAAATACATGAACACTTCTGTTGACTGAATGAGGACTTGAAAACCAGCATATTCTCAGTTTTCCAATTTCTCACCATTGTCTATTCAAGTATGGAAGGTTATAATAACTCAGTTTTTAGAATATGGCTTCTTGGTTGTATTAGTGATTTGGATCATCGTTTCTTGGCTGCCTGCATTTTTAATTTTTATAATGTTCACTATTGTTTTTATTCTATTATAATTCTGTTCACCAGAATTATAGTCGATAGTTACTCATTGAGATAGGCAACTGTATAAGTTAAATAAATATATTTTAACAGTTGCTATCTGAAGCATGAATGCTTTTTTTACAACAGCAGTATGCTTTCATGCCACTCAGAGTCACTGGAAGCTGCGCAGCATATAAATTTAATATACACATAAAAATCCTTCAAAAACAAATTAGAAAACATGACAGCTTAGCCATTTAGTTTCAGCATGCTTTTTACCCTTGCCATGCACACTTCCTTTTGTTGCACCAGCTGCCAGTATGCTTCTGGATGCAATTCAAAGTAATACTTATCACCTATAAAACCCTACATGGCATGGGGCCTGGTTATTTGAGGGACTGCCTATTTCCTGTGGTTTCTGCCCAGTGAGAGCCAACAAGTGGGCATGCTCCAGGTCCCTTTGATCAGTGTTATTTTTCAGGACCCAGGAAACATGTTGTGGCACCTGTCCTGTGGAATGAAGTTCCCCTAAGCCAGGGGTCGGCAACCTAAAAAAGAAAAAGAGCCACTGGGAACCGGTTCCATCACAAATTAAAAAAAGAGGGAGCCGCGTGCGTGTCCATGCACGCGCATGCGCAAAAAGGTTTTTTGCGCATGCGCGGACGCACGCGGCTGCCATTTTTTTAAAAATGAGATGGAACCGGTTCCCGGTTGCCCGACGGCGACGGCCCGTCTGCAAAGCTGCCGCTTTCGGCAGCTTTGCAGACGGGCCGTGGCAGCTTCCTCAAAGAGCGGCGCCCCTGCCCATTCCGAGAGGTGCGCGCGCACCTCTCCGAACGACCGGAGGTGCGCGCGTACCTCCGCGCGAATGGGCAGCGGTGCCGCTCTTTGAGGAAGCTGCCGCGGCCTGTCTGCGAAGCTGCCGCTTTCGGCAGCTTCGTAGACGGGCCGTGGCAGCTTCCTCAAAAAGAGAAGGGGCAGCGGCAGCTTCCTCAAAGAGCGGCACCGCTGCCCGTTCGCGCGGAGGTACGCGCGCACCTCCCCAAAGGTTTGGGGAGGTGCGCGCGCAACTCCGGTCGTTCGGAGAGGTGCGCGTGCACCTCTCGGAATGGGCAGGGGCGCCGCTCTTTGAGGAAGCTGCCGCGGCCCGTCTGCTAAGCTGCCGCTTTCGGCAGCTTCACAGACGGGCCGCGGCAGCTTCCTCAAAGAGCGGCACCGCTGCCCATTCGCGCGGAGGTACGCGCGCACCTCTGGTCGTTCGGAGAGATGCGCGCGCACCTCTCGGAATGGGCAGGGGCGCCGCTCTTTGAGGAAGCTGCCGCGGCCTGTCTGCTAAGCTGCCGCTTTCGGCAGCTTCACAGACGGGCCGCGGCAGCTTCCTGAAAGAGCGGCACCGCTGCCCATTCGCGCGGAGGTACGCGCGCACCTCCGGTCGTTCGGAGAGATGCGCGCGCACCTCTCGGAATGGGCAGGGGCGCCGCTCTTTGAGGAAGCTGCCGCGGCCTGTCTGCTAAGCTGCCGCTTTCGGCAGCTTCACAGACGGGCCGCGGCAGCTTCCTCAAAGAGCGGCACCGCTGCCCATTCGCGCGGAGGTACGCGTGCACCTCTCCAAAGGTTTGGGGAGGTGCGCGCGCACCTCCGCCCATTTGGGGAGGTGCGCGTGCACCTCTCCAAACGGGCGGTGCCACTCTCCATTTGGAGAGGTGTGCGCGCACCACTGCCCGTTGGAAGAGGTGCGCGCGCACCGGGCGGCTGGGAGCCGCAAGAGACGGCTCAAAGAGCCGCATGCGGCTCCGGAGCCGCAGGTTGCCGACCTGTGCCCTAAGCTATGGACAGCTTGTATCATGATGGCATTTAGGAAGGCTTTAAATACCTGGCTTTTCTCCCAGGACACGGGGTAAGGTGCATTCAACCTATTAGAGGTAATCAATATATGTTTGGGTGTTGAGCAGTACCAAAATAAATTGACATAATAGTATGTATGCGATTGTAAATCAATTCTGTGCAAGCAAACAGATATGCAGCGAATTAATTTGGAAAGCACTTTCATACCTATGGTCTAGGATGTGATGAAGATCATTTTGGTCTGCTTGCATCGTTTTCTGAAATAACTTCCATTAGTACTTCATATTCACTGTATTCTCTTAATGACTGTATCATTTCATCTAACAGTTCTTCCCCCAGCATGAATCTTTCGATGTGATGTACTGACTTGCCTATTCTATGGTCAGTAACCCGATCCTGGGGAAAATTGTAAGTTCTGATTTTCTCTGATCTTCCTTTAGTCCCAATCTAAACAGGGGAAAAAAATCAGTAAGGTTTTTACACATCCTAATAGTTTAGTATTTAGGAAACGTCCCCAATCCAACAAAATGTGAATGTGTGTGTGTGTGTGTGTGTGTGTATCCATGAAAAAAGTAAAGCATCAATATACAGTCAATATAAACAAAAACCACACAAGAGCTGAAGAGCTTCCAGTCTAAATTGCTCAAGGGCAGGAAATTTGGAGGAGTTAGTGAACTTTTGTTACATTTACTCATAAAAGGCAATTATTGTAAGAGGTATGCATAACACCTCTTTTACATATCTCCCTTTAAATATGCTTTTTCTCAGTCAGGGAGAAATTTTGAATAAAGTGGATAGGAGAAGAAATGTAAAGAAATAGAGATTAAACAGTTTAAATAATTGACCTATCCCAAATTCCCTCATAATTTTCATGATTAGCCAGCTAGTTGGCTAGGAATTTTCAAAGACAATATATGGAGGGCACCAATTTGGTAGAATGCTGTTCTACACAATCCTTCCTTCCTTCCTTCCTTCCTTCCTTCCTTCCTTCCTTCCTTCCTTCCTTCCTTCCTTCCTTCCTTTCCAGGCGGTGTAGGTCTGGATGGGAAGGAACAGGCTCAGGCTGAACCCCTCCAAGACCGAGTGGCTGTGGATACCGGCATCTTGTATTGTCCAACATGTTCCACCTCTTTTGATGGGGGGGAGGTATTGCCCCCCTCTGAAAGTGCTCGCAACTTGGGTGTCCTCCTGGATTCACGGCTTAACTTGGAGGATCATCTAACTGCTGTGACCAGGGGGGCCTTCGCACAGGTTCGCCTGGTGCGCCAGTTGTGCCCCTTTTTGGACCGAGATGCCCTATGCACGGTCACCCACGCCCTTGTCACTTCTCGCCTGGATTACTGCAATGCTCTCTACATGGGGCTGCCCTTGAAGTGCACCCGGAGGCTTCAGCTGTTGCAAAATGCGGCTGCGCAGGTGCTTATGGGAGTTTCTCGATACTCCCATGTTACACCACTCCTGCGCGAGCTGCACTGGCTTCCGGTTGTCCACCGGGTGCGATTCAAGGTGCTGGTAATCACTTTTAAAGCCCTACATGGCTTAGGCCCAGGGTACTTGCAAGACCACCTGCTGCCATTATCAACCTCCCATCGCCCGGTTCGCTCCCAGAGAGTCAGCCTCCTCAGGGTGCCATCAGCTAAGCAATGCCGGCTGGCATCCCCCAGGGGGAGAGCCATCTCTGTGGGCGCACCGACCCTCTGGAATGAACTGCCCCCGGAGCTGAGGATGGCCCCTGACCTTCGGTCCTTCTGCCGTGACCTGAAGACATGGATGTTCCAACAATCGGGCCTGGACTGACTGTAGTTTTAAATTTGGTTTTATTGGGTCTATTGTTATGTATTTACTTCATTGTTTAATTCTTTTTTAAATTTTGTATTTTATGTTTTTAACTTTTTATTGTTGTGAGCCGCCCTGAGTCCTTAGGGAGAAGGGCGGCATATAAATTTAATCAATTCAATTCTTTCTTTCTTTCTTTCCTTCCCTCCCACCCACCCACCAATGCAAATTAACATTTCAGGGTTCATTGTGCATCACTTGTGTTTCAACCACATCTATCTAAATTACAATCCATGTCTTTTCAATATGAGCTGATTTAGCCAACACCACAAAATATAGCCAACACCACAACAAAGCAGTCTGTGGATGTCTGCTTTTCAGATCATGCTCACTGATGTTCTCTATGACCAGGTACAGCAAATAAATTATGGATAGTATTATCATTCATTCATTCATTCATTCATTCATTCATTCATTCATTCATTCATTTATTTGGATTTATATACCGCCCTTTCCCGCAGGACTCAGGGCGGTTTACAGGGTATTTAAAACAAGAAATACAAAAGTTAAAAACAATTAAAAATAATTACAACAGTCCCTGAAAAAGTAAAAACCCCCAATTAAAATTAAAATTAAAATTCTCAGCCTGGGCCAGAGAGCTTGAAGAGCCAGGTCTTCAGGAATGAACGGAGGTCGGGGGCAGTCCTCAGCTCCACGGGCAGCTGGTTCCAGAGGGCAGGCGCACCCACTGAGAAGGCCCTCCCCCTGGGTGTTACCCGCCGGCAATCTTTTACCGGCGGCACCCTGAGAAGTCCCTCCCTGTGGGAGCGCACTGGACGAAGGGAGCTTGATGCCGGCAGCAGGTGTTCCCTCAGATATCCCGGACCCAAGCCATTTAGGGCTTTATAGGTCATTACCAGCACCTTGAATCTCACCCGGAGGGCAACCGGAAGCCAATGCAGCTCGCGGAGTAGAGGTGTTACATGGGAGTATCGGGAAACCCCCATCACAACTCGCGTGGCCGCATTCTGCACCAGCTGAAGCCTCTGAGTGGTCCTCAAGGGCAGCCCCATGTAGAGAGCGTTGCAGTAGTCTAAACGGTTTATGATGTTACCAAAAGAATTTCTCTGTCCAGTTCTGGTTTTTCTTTGTAGCTGAGGCTTGAGTGAAACAGTGTGCATCAGTGCACTACTGATTTGCCTTCAGGTATTGTCAGGTGCAAGGAAGCAGAATGATACCATGAGCTGATCTGAGATGTTTCTTTATTGCTACTCACCTATTTACAAGAATCTCACTAGACTAACTGCACTCTCTTGAGAACAACCAGATAAGCGCTTCAAGGGTTGGTTTTTTTTGGGGGGGGGAGTCAAGATTCCATTGCTTCCTCTTCTGCAAGGACTCCAAGCTAGCCAGTCTTTTAACTCCATCTCAAACCTCAGCTGCAAATTCAACTATCGTTATTACAGCAGAACATCCTTAGATCCAAAAGACAATGCAGTATATTTTACCTGAATCTTTCTTGCAGTATGTATCTTTGCTGTTTGTTCTTCAAGTTTGATGCTATATAATTTAGCATGAAGAAGCTCCATAGCTTTTTCTTTATTTCTAATTTGAGATCTTTCTTGTTGACATTCAGATACTACACCTACAACAAAGGAAATGTAGAAGTTAGGCCTCCCCAAAATGTGAAGCATGTCAAGAACAAGAATGTATTTTGTATGTTAAGTTATAACAAGTAAAGAAGACTACTTTGCAATTTTTAGTTAAATGATACAACTGAATTATTATAGTAGTTTTTAAAAGTTAAGAACAGGATGCCAGTATTTCAAAACAAATAGCCTATTGAAGCTGTAGCAAAATCAGAACAGGCATTGACTAGGATGACAAATTTTATTATATATTTTTATATATGTGCTATATATTCCACCAGAAGCCAAGGATCTTTTCTATGGCTTTTTTGTAAGAAGTTTGAATGCACTGGAAAATATAATCTATGATACGTTGTTAGTTCTAAGAAAATGAATACACTATTATAGGTACAAGTAAAGAGAAAGTTGGAGATTATTGATGGAAGGCTGCAAATAAAAGTCTGTCTGCCTTATAAATGAGAAGAGAGAATATACACACACATTCCTGCATAAAGATGTACTGGACTGCGCTGTTAGCAACGTACAATCTCATTTTACATAGCATATGTACAGTTTGTGTTCAAATTAGCACTCTCTAATATTATATATTATCTCATCCTTTCCAAAGCAAGAACATTTTTCATAGATTTTTTTCTCTCTAGTATTTCTCTCTCTAGTATTTCTCTCTTAACTGGAACACTGAAACAGACTCCGGGCCATGTCCTTCCACATCTTCAGAATAAGTATTCACCAGAGCTTATCTTGGTTGGTTAGCTTCCTGATCTTATGCTGCAGTAATGAATGTCCTATATTCAATAACTTCATCACTCCAAATGGTAGACAACACTGATGGCTAAGATTTTCTATGAAGCGTGTATCTTGTTACTGAGCATCATCATATAAAACATGGGAGCATATTTCAAAACAACAACAACAAGGAACTCATTTGAAAGTCATGGTCTAATACCTGAGGGAATATGGACAATCCGCACAGCACTATCAGTAGTATTCACATGCTGGCCACCAGCTCCACTGGCTCTTTTAGTCTCAATACATAAGTCTTTAGGATTAATTGTCAGAGTTATCTGGAACAGGAAAGAAACACTTCACTCATTCTCTAACGGCAATTTACAAATTGTCCCAAACTCAACAAACGTTATAAATTATTTATGCTGTAAGATCTGATGACTTTATTAATGCTAATTTAGTCTTCATGTTCCAAATAAGTAGGAAAAAAAGTGTAATTGAATGGAATCCTCTTATCTGAATGCAGAATGATTGGGCCAAATACTTATAGTAACCGCATACCTCACTCGGTTGTGGTAATATTGCTACAGTCATTGTGCTGGTATGAATGCGGCCTTGCTTCTCAGTCTTTGGCACGCGCTGAACACGATGTACTCCTCCTTCAAACTTCAATTGTCCATATGCTTCAAGGCCTTTTATACTGGCAGATGCATGTCTTAAACCACCTTATTTAAAAAAAAAACAGTAAAAGCAATCACAAAAGTATGTCTCCAGAAAAAGGTTATTTAAAAGCATTATTCAGAAGCACAAAAGAGTGTCTGTCTGTGTCTACCTATCGTGTGTGTTCATGAGTATCTGTTGTTGAGCTATGATCTACCCAGTTGCAGTTTGTTCAAGGTCTATATCTTACACTGGTGGGCAGGGCATGCAGATGTAGGCATTCATGAAGAAAGAATAGTTGTACTTTCATGTAGGTTATGTATCCCATTTACATGTCCCCCATTTTCCTGCCTTCTGACATACAATGCCCTAGATCAGGGGTAGGCAACCTTGGCTCTTTTATGACTCGTGGACTTCAACTCCCAGAATTCCTGAGCCAGCATGGCTCAGCTTGGAAACCTCTCCCCTTCCCCTCAGCATGGCTGGCTCAGGAATTCTGGGAGTTGAAGTCCATGAGTCATAAAAGAGACAAGGTTGCCTACCCCTGCCCTAGATGGAGGATTGAGGAAAAAATATGTTTCGCATCAAAGATGACATTTATATTGAAACATCCTAAATCAGTCAGACACTTGCAGAAAAAAGCAATATAATTAAAATATAAAAACGATTAAAAGAACAAAAAACATTGAGTAATAAACAACATATCCAATTAATCCTTTTTTCAGTAAATAATTCTGCTTAGCCTTGTTAAACCTCCTTTTTATGAAATATTATATTTCTACCTTAATATACAGTTGCAAGAAAAAGTATGTGAACGTGGAGTTTTGCATGAATTGGCCATAAAATGCGCTCTAAGCGTCATGTAAGTCACAACAATAGAAAAACACAGTCTGCTTAAAATAATACTACACAAACATTAGCTGTTGTCATGTTTTAATTGAACATAAGATGGAAACATTCACAGTGCAGGGTGGAAAAAGTATGTGAACCTTTGGACTTAATAACTGGTTGACCCTCCTTTGGCAGCAATAACCTCAACCAAACGTTTCCTGTAGTTGCAGATCAGACCTGCACAACGATCTGGAGTAATTTTGGACCATTCCTCTTCACAAAACTGTTTCAGTGTAGCAATATTCTTGGGCTGTCTGGTGTGAATCGCTCTCTTAAGGTCATGCCATAGCATTTCAATCGGGTTGAAGTCAGGACTCTGACTGGGCCACTCCAGAAGGCGTATTCTGTTCTGTTGAAGCCATTGTTTTGTTGAATTACTTGTATGCTTTGGGTCATTGTGCTGTTGCATCACCCATCCTCTGCGGAGCTTCAGTTGGCGGACAGATGGTCGTACGTTTTCCTGCAAAATGTCCTGATAAACTCTGGAATTCATTTTCCCATCATTGACAACAATCTGTCCAGGCCCTGAGGCAGCAAAGCAGCCCCAAACCATGATGCTCCCTCCGCCATGTTTTACAGTGGGGGGTGAGGTTTTGATGTTGGTGTGCTGTGCCTTTTTTTCTCCACACATAGTGTTGTGTGTTTTTCCCAAACAACTCAATTTTGGTTTAATCTGTCCACAGTATATTTTGCCAGTAGTGCTGTGGAACATCCAGGTGCTCTTTTGCAAACTTCAAATGTGCTGCAATATTTTTTTTGGACAGCAATGGCTTCCTCCGTGGTGTCCTCCCATGTACTCCATTCTTGTTTAATGTTTTCCTTATTGTAGATGTGTCAACAAAAATGTTAGCATATGCCAGAGATTTCTGTAGGTCTTTAGCTGACACTCTAGGATTCTTCTTTACCTCATTAAGCATTATGCACTGTGCTCTTGCAGTCATTTTTACAGGAGGACCACCCCTAGGGAGAGTAGCAACACTGCTAAACTTTCTCCATTTGTAGACAGTCTGTCTTACCGTGGACACATGAACATCAAGGCTTTTGGAGATACTTTTGTAACCCTTTCCAGCTTCATGCAAGTCAACAATTCTTGATCGTAGGTCTTCTGAGAGCTCTTTTCTGCGAGGCATGGTTCACATCAGACAGTGCTTCTTGAGACCAGTAAACCCAAAACAGGTGTGTGTTTTTAAAGGGCAGGACAGCTGTCAGCAACGCATCCAATATCATCACACTGATTGGAGTCAAGGTTGGCTCACTCCTGGCTCCAATTAGCTCTTGGAGAAGTCATTAGGCTAGGGGTTCACATACTTTTTCCACCCTGCACTGTGAATGTTTACATGTTATGTTCAATTAAAACATGACAACAGCTAATGTTTGTGTAGTATTATTTTAAGCAGACTGTGTTTTTCTATTGTTGTGACTTACATGATGTTTACAGCGCATTTTATGGCCAATTCATGCAAAACTCCACGTAATCCCAAAGGGTTCACATACTTTTTCTTGGAACTGTAAACTGCAAACAAAACACACAGATTAGAAAATGAACAAGTCCTAGTGTATGTTTAAAGACAAAATATTGATGTATTAGCATTGATAACATTGATGTTACTACATTAGGAATAATTCCATTTATCAGCAATCAATAAAGGTTAGCAGAAAGATAGCTGGATAATTAAACATGGCAAATGGTAGGGGCTCATTCACTGACAAAGAGAAGAAATACAAGCACTGTTTACCCAAGTCTTGTGGTAGGGTGCATTTGGATTTGCCATTTTGTTTATTTTCCTTATTGTATTTTTATTTATTGTGTTGTGTGTGTGCTTATATTATGAGCTACCCAGAGAAAGGCAACATCAAATTAAAATATATGCCACTGCATGATATACCTCTAGCACTCATTCTTAAGTGAGTGTCTTGAGTGTCTTTCGAGATACTCTTAAGTGTCTCTAAAACAGCTACACTGAAATAACAAGATTGCCCACCCCTGAAATAATACTGAAAATAGGAATCTTCACTCTCTGTTTCATACTATAGCAGGGGTGTCAAACTGCCGGCCTGCGGGCCAGACGTGTCATCAGGAAACCGTGCCCACCCCATTGCCAGCAATGGAGAAAAAGCTCCGATACATTGCGCGACGTCGCGGGTTTGACTTATCTGTACTACAGAGTTAAGGAATTTCTTTTGTTAATCCAAGACAACTTGCTCTTAATAGTGGAAGTACATGCCAGAATTTCAAAAGATTACTTGCCTATAACACTGGAAGCATATGTCAGAATATCAAAAGTCCAATTTTTATATGCTGCATACTGTGCATACATATCAAACATCTCAGCAGTGAACAACATTGCTTCCAGCCCTCCAACTCCAGCAGTCACCTCTATGACAAGATCATTTTTGTCAGTTTTCTCTGAAGGAATCAAAAGTGATACTATCTGAAATACATAAAAAATGCCTTTTTTATTTAAGTAAAATTTCCCTCAGCAAGGAATGCTTCCTGCAATGGGCTGAAATAAAAAAAAGTACCAGTACCTATATTTTAAAAATTATGTAATGTATTACAAATGTTCAATACTTTTTCCTTAAATCCAACAGATACACCTATGGTACAGTTGCTTAGTTAGTTGACGAATTGATTTAGATCAGCCAAGTATACATAAGTTTCAATATCAAATAGCTACCAACTCATTGAAACTGTAATGAAGCCTGGTAATGAAACATCTTCAAGAAACCAACTAAGCTCAGAAAGCATCAAGAAGTCAATAGTTCACTCTTAAACCATACATATTCTCTTCTATTCATAACACACACAAAAATCCAGATTCATGGGATTTCCCCCCCCCCGGAAATTAAATCCTGAAAATAACCGAAATTAGCAGTATGGGGGGGGGCATGAAATGAAGTGGGGCAGCAGAGGAAGACTGCTAAATAATAACATTTGACAATCTCTTATCAAGTTAGTCTTAAATATCATGCTTCAATGAGTGATGTACCTGATGTCTCAGTTCTTCTATCTCTTCCTGACAGGAAATAACTTCCCTTTCTGCAAGCTTCCGCAAATCTTCGTTTTCATCTAGAATAAGACAGCACACTATTATCATAATACTATTAATCTTTTCTCTCTGGCTCACAATTTTTTTTATTTTAATTCCATTTATATCCCGCCCTTCTCCGAAGACTCAGGGCGGCTTACAAGCTTAGCAGTAGCCTTCATTCTATGTATATGCCTGCTTATTAGGGCTTTCACACACACCCCAAGCGGCATTATTACAAAGTCAGCTTAATTGCCCCCAACAATCTGGGTCCTCATTTTACTTACCTCGGAAGGATGGAAGGCTGAGTCAACCTTGAGCCTGGTGGGATGCGAACCTGTGCTAATTGCAGGCAGCTGGTGTTACTTAAGGAGGCATTAGCCCACTGCTCCACCAAGGCTAATTCCTTTCCGCTTTCTTGGCTATTCAGAATTTCTAACTCTTCCCCCACCCAGATATCAACCACAAGTATGGTAGGTATACAGCTAGTCCTCGACTCATTTAGTGCCAGTTCAAAGTTACAACGGCATTGAAAAAAGTGACTTAGGACCCTATTTCCAGCCCCTGCAGTGAAAGATGAAATATGGAGATCAGGTTAAGGACAGATCCTCAGGGAGAAAATCTTTTTATGTGGGGACTGAAACGGCACCAACTTGATAGCACGTGAACAATTAACACTGAGTGGACTTGAAAAGTATTAAGCCCAGCACTTTACACGCGTCTCTGCAAGGCGGGCTGGGTGCTGTCACCTAGCGCGCACAGTCCTCTTCCAATTCGCCATCAGGCGGCAGTCCGTCAGGTGGAGACGTCTCACCTTCTCGGGCCAAGCGCTCCGTCTCACGCAGCTCCTCTTCCTTGTCTCTCAAGAGGCGAATCCGCTCTGCCAATGCCGAGCGGAAGCCGCCAGGTTGCTCTTCTGGCCGGGAATGCTGGTCCAGGAAGCGCTGAAGCGCCGGTCTCGCGAACAACTCGCGCAAGTCCGGCTGGCTGCTGAGCCAGCGTCGCGGCAGGGCTTGCCCGCGGCATCGCGACCGGGCGGCGGACACCCAGGGAAAAGAAACGGCGAACTTCCGCCAGGCCGGCCGACTCCGGCCGAAGCACCACCACATGCCGGGGGTCAACTCAGAGCCAAGATTCCGCTTCCCGTCCCCGTCGCTAGAGCAATGCCTTCCGGAAGTGGCCGCTCTTTCCTCCCCTCTCTCTGATAAATGCCAACAAATGCAAAATAGATAAGGGCAAGAGTTAGTTCAGGTTCTAGTTCGCGTTTCTATGCGGGGCACTTTTCTACCACAAAAGAGGGAGCATTGGCCCCTTCTTAAGGTGATGATTTGCTCGCTTGTGAACATGAAGTATAATGTTTGGCGTCATCACCATCGCTTTATTATTCCAATTCATTTAAAAATCCAGTAAAAAAAACCAGCTAAGAGTCGGGCTAATTGGTCCTCGTTTACGCTCGTAATCCCGGCTCGAAGCACTGCGGCTAAGGCCGGAAATAGCCGAAGCTTGACTATCCTCCTATGGTTAGCTCGGCAATAATTGGAAATGCGCTGGCTTTAGCCGGGGTCGGAAGGGATCGTACCGGGATAAATGCTGAAGCTACGTGGCGTGGGGACTTTTGGACTAGAGCAGGGGTAGGCAACCTCGGCTCTTTTATGACTCATGGACTTCAATTCCCAGAATTCCTGAGCCAGCTTGGCTGGCTCAGGAATTCTGGGAGTTGAAGTCCATGAGTCATAAAAGAGCCGAGGTTGCCTACCCCTGGACTAGAGCTTGAATTAGACTTTTCCACAATTGCACGTAGGCATCCCTGATTGCTGGTTTTTCAGAAACACTTTCAGAGAACTCGCTGATGGGACTGCTTCTGCCAACTCTACTTTTAGAGATCTTATCTGGGCTTATATGGCATGGTTTTCATTTTCATATTGTTGTAGTGGTTGTGATAATCTTATCATGGATGTTTCAACTTTTGTTGGTTCTACGAAAGCCGTGGGAAGTCTGCATTGGTGCCAGAGACATAAAAATATCTTTTAATTAGTAAGTTATGATCATCTCCGTATTGAGAAACAGCTGGTACAGTGGACTGCCTAATTAAATTACTCGGTGACCTCAAGAGGTCAAAGGCATATGGAGTTGTCTTTAAATCTCTCCCAAGTACAACCACAGAGAAATGTTACAGCTGTCCTTAAAATAACCTTTTCTAAATCAAACTGAAACAGTGACACAAGTAGAGGAATAAATTTAAAATATGTGGTCTCTGTTACAAGGCTTTAAAACTGGAGGGAAGGGAAACTTCATGTGCTCTTACATTTTTAATCCTTGTTAGAGATGTATTTCTTTGATTTCCATAGCCACCCATCTCAGTAAATGACTCTGGACAGCTCACAATTCAAAATCATATAGTACAATTAAAATCTGAAAAAACGTTTTAAATCAATAAAAACAGTTAAAACAAAAACATTAAAATGTCTAATTCAAGTACATACGAAGTAAGACATTTGGCCTATTAACAATATAGCCAGGAGGCGGGACCCTTGGCCCATGGGAGCATAGCCAGCCCTTTAAAGCTTTACAGAAGTCTAACATGGTTGGGGCTATTCTAATAATCCACAGCGCAGGGGCTGCTGCAGAAAAAGTTTGTCTTCTAGTCCCCCCCCCAGCAGACGTTCTGTGGCTGACAGAATGCTCATCCTATTTGATCTCGTTGGAGGGTAGAAACTGGAAAAAAGGTGATCCCTCGGGTATCCTGGTCCCCAGCCACATAGGGCTTTGTAGGTGACCACCAGCACTCTGAATTGCACTTGGCAACCCACTGGTAACCAGTGCATCTCATGCAGGAGTTGTGTTACCTGTACCATATATCTAGCACCAATTACTACTTGCACAGCCCCATTCTGAAGTTGAAGTTTCCTAATGGTCTTCAGTGGTCTCCAAGGGCTGATCTTGTGCTTCTCCACCCCTCTCAATGATAGTTTATTTCTCAGTTCTCTATTCTGTGTGTCTGATAAAGTGTACTGGCACTCACAAAAGTGTTTGTGTAAATTAAGCTCTCGCCTGCAGGGTTCCAGAGTGGTCAGCTTACCTGTTATTGAGGACATGTTCTCACATTGGAGCTTCTACTTCTTCTGGTTAGGAAGCTGGATCAGACCGATCTGTTAGGGAACTAGTGCTTTCCAACTGAATGGAACATGCCTTCCTTTCTGCAAACATTCTGATTTGCAGGGAACAGAGCATAATGAAGATCAAGCACCTACATGGCTTTACTAGGCCTGCCACAGGCCTGCCTCCTCTCATCCAACAATGAAGCTCTGTGAGCTTTTCTTCCCCATCTATCTGTTCTGTACCAGCCTGCTACCGGCCCTGCAGATAAGGCAGGGACAACCCCTTTTACAAGAAGGCAAGAGGCTGGAACTAAGCCTGCCAAATTTATTAACATAAAAACATAAACAGAGCAAAGAGAGCAAACACGAACCATGAAACAGGAACTATTCAAACAGTTGCCTTCAGCAAACCAGCCCTCCCACGCATTCCCCTTTTATACAGTTCAGGGCGTGGCTTCTCTCTGCCTCCTTCCGAGGTGCCCCATTGCCTTCCTCTGTTTACTCCTGATTGACTGCCTCCTGCGTCGGGCGTCCTTGAACAGGGCCAGCTGTGGGTCATCTTCATCCACGCTGTCAGGCTCACACAGCTGGGTCTGCGTCGTGACCAGGTGGGAGGGGCCTGGCTGAGGGCTCTCATCAGCAAGCTCTCCAACCCCCTCAGCAACCTCTCCAACACCCCCCTCCTCCTCTGAGTCGTTCGACCCAAATGCCGAACCCACAGGCTGACCCTGAATCACAACACTATCAGAGAAGACAGCCTTGTCCAGCAGTCAATATTTTCTTTCCTTTTTATGACTACCGACCTCATGGAAGATATTTCACAAGGTCAGCACTACTACTACTACTACTACTAGATTTAACTGTCCCCTTTTCTACCCACTTTCCCAACAGCTGCTGCAGAAACCAATGGTCTTCACGTGAGGGCAGCAAGTTTGCTGAGCATGTTTTCCAGGTCTGGCAAAAGAACTACAACCATTTTCTACTTTCCTCCTGTCTCAAGAGTGGGAGCAGGGCATCCTTACCAGGATATGAGGAAGACCCTTACATCTTTAAGGTGACACTTTTTTTTCATGTCCTGCTGAAAATCTGAGGGAAATCAAATAGGAATTGTTTGGAACTCTGTTGCTGAGTTCAGGGATAACACGAGAGCCTTGCATTGTTCATCCTGTTTAGTATGAAACGGAAGTTTACAGAACTTAGGATGCAAGGTTTTTTTTCTGCATAGTTCTTCCAACGTCAAGGCTTTTTCTTTGCCTCTTGCAAAAAGTCTGATGGACTTAAGCAAATTGTGCAGTTCAGGACCTATTTACTTCAGAGAAAGTGTGATAAGAGTGCAGTGTATTTAACCTAAATGTGAAGATTAAAACTGGTTTATATACTTGTTATCTGTAAGTCTGTGCTAGGCAATCTCCGCAGCTGCCTGCGGAGCTTAGGACTGCCCCCGACCTCCGTTCATTCCGCCGGGACCTGAAGACCTGGCTCTTCGAGCTCTCTGGCCCAGGCTGAGAATTTTTTAATTTTAATTTTAACTGGGTTTTTTATTTTTCTCAGGGTTTTATTTAATCTTTTTTAATTTGTTTTAACGTTTGTATTGATTTTCTTTTAAATGCCCTGTAAACCGCCCTGAGTCCTTCGGGAAAGGGCGGTATATAAATCTAAATAAATAAATAAATCTCAAACTATAATCATTTGGAACAATTAATTTTATCACTCCCTTTTATATTAGCAATTTAAACAAACTTCATGTATGAATTTAGATTAGTTACCTCCCAAATTTAGAGAAGATTAGTTTTAATAACCATTTATTTCTGATGCATTATTGAGAACTCAGCTTGTTTAATCCCCATGGGAGCAGATTACGTGATGTGTATAAAGTAATTTGGATTTCTAATTCGGTCAGTAAACATTTACAGAATAATTTCAAGAAAGGCTCAGTATCAAGAGCTCCTGAGGAAACAAGAGCTCTGGTGTTTACAGACCAGCAGGTGAAAGTCTCTATGGAGAGGTATTTCTTATTCTCTCCTGGGAAGTCATTTCCCACCCCCCAAGTGATAATTGCAAGAAATAGAATCATGGGAGATAATTTATGCCCTCTCGCTAGCTTGTTTAGAATTTTCCTTGAATGGAGAAGCCCAGGCGAAAGAAACTAGGGATGAATTTGAAAAGATTCTTTCAAAAGGAAGGAATCACCGCAACATGCCAGTCAACTGCTTAAGCTTCTTAATCTTTCTATTTCCCAATTATTATTTAAGGGGCTGTGGAGGGCTAGAAGAATAGGGATAGTTTCTGATACCCAAGACTGGAGTTGTGTCTCCAGTCACAAAGAACTCTGTTTGGGTTTGTGGTCCTTCGGATAGGTCTCTTGGATGCCAGAAAGGCTGCTGCCTAAATGGACAGAATTCGTATCCTCAGCCACAGAAGATCACTAGGTGACGTTGGGCCAGACGTCTCTCTCAACCCAGCCCATCTGCTAGGATTATTGTGGGGACAAACAGGAGGAATGGGCACTACCTATGCCATCATAAGCTCATGTACAAAAGGCAGGATATATATTCCATAAATAAAAACTAAGTTTGACTTAAAGATTCACCTTCAGCTATGAGATGGTCAGCAAATAAACTAGATGATAGATGATAGATAGATAGATAGATAGATAGATAGATAGATAGATAGATAGATAGATAGATAATATATAGACAATTTAGTTTGTGGTTGGAAACTAAACAGGGTGGACTCCAATTAGTACATGGATGAGAGACCTCCTAGGAGTTTTAGTGTGAGAGGATAATATGGGCAGTGAGAACTGTCCCAGAAAGAAAAGAGGACAAACCCCTTCTGTATTCCAGCCAAGAAAACTATCTTGGTTGGGCTGTGAAGTAACCAGGAGTGGAGCTTGTCTCAAAAGGCACTTGATGTTGCATTCAGCATTTTCCTGCTTCTGTCCCATTAAATCAAATTGAAGTAGCCACATTTGGTCTTGGGAACACATTGGCTCAAATAGCTCATTCTGCAGTGTATGAGCCTAGCTCTAGGACAGAAGGGGACATCAGGGTGCCAGCAAAGATTTGTATTGTCATTCCTCAGACTCCCTCATCCACCCAATTTCATTGTTATAAGATTTTGTTAAATTAAAAAAAGGAAGGAAGGGTCAGAAATCTGGGATGGGCACAGCAAAGCACCTGGCATATGGGAGGCCTGTTATATCTTAAAAGATAAAAAAAATCTTGGGTGCTACAGCCCAGTGCATTATTTGGAAGTATACGTTTGACCAGAAAAAAAAGATTAAAGCTATATAAGAAGAGGTGGCAGGGAGCAGCTTCATTAGTTTGCCTTCTAAAGCAGGGTGTCCAACCTTGGCAACTTTAAGACTGTGGACTTCAATTCCCAGAATTCCCTAGTTAGCATAAAGCGTGAATTGAAGCCCACAGGCCTTAGAGGTTTCCAAGGATGGTTACCCCTGTTTTAAAGACTTTTGTGACTGGCCTTATGACTGGACAGCCCTCCCCAGTGGCAGCTCTTCTACGAGAGTGCAGATGACACACAAAACTAAGAAAAGAAAAGTCACTCACCCCCTACTCTCAAGAAATTGCATATTCCAGAAACAGTACAACCTCTTATCTTGCAACACCACCTCACTGCTATAAAGATTGTGGTTCAAAGAAAGAATGCATTCTAAAAGGATTTCATTCATTTTCAGAACCCAGTTGGAATACGATCCCTGGTAACTTCATGGACATATCCATGAACTTTTCATGATAACAATACAGAACCTATTTGCTTAACGATCAGTCAGTCACACATCATTCCAGTTCATATTAAAACTGTACCCTTCTTTAATTCTTGCGAAGGTTCATATTTTTCCCCTTAACTGAAAACTTTCCTGACAGCATGAATTCATTAAAGGATTAAACATCTATACCGTAACTGTTGTATAAGCAACAAGTAGGCTTATTGCTGTCATATGGCAATTATATCGTGTTGGAATCATACATTGGGCATTTCATTTTCCTTCTTTTATAATTGAGATAGATTGGAAACCTTCAATTAATTGATATTAATAAACAAAACAATGTCTGTTCCACACCCACAGGAAAGCTGATGGAAAATTTATTTATCTAGTAACAACAGAATGATTATTTAGTAAGAGAAGAAATATGATATGAAGTGTATCAGTATGGAGGGAGGGAGCAATTACAACTTAGACCCCAATTTTACTGAGCAGAAGTTTCCCTTCCCCATGATCTCCATGAAAAACCTTGTCTGGTGGGTTGAGGGCCCACCAGAAAGACATAGGAAAAGACAATGTTGTTATAGCTTGTAGAAACACCAACTGCACTTGGATGACTGAGAGACTTGAATGACATTGTCATGACCACTTGTACATATAACTTAGCCACAATGATCTGTTAATCAAAAGCATTATATTTATTTTATATATTTGTGATCTCATTAAAATCCCAAAACAGGAAGTAAATACATCTTCAGTCTATTTCTGCCTGTGGTAAGTATAATTAAGCAATTCATTTATTTTAAAAGTATTGTAAAGTACATGCACAATAATCATTTTAGAAGTGTAATCATTGGCTGCTCATATGTTGCAAATTGACTGAGAGCAATGAGATTATGTTGTCATTTTAAACCCCGTCCATATTACTTTCAGAGAACTGAAAACTGAGGTATGCAAAAGTGGAATGAGATAAATTTGGCTATTCCTCTTAGTTGCAGAAAGTTGACATCAACAACCACCTTTGTTTTCGTATCTCTGTAAATGACGCAAGGGTTATGTGGTGTGGGTGTGTATGTATATTTCCATGATGGATTTAAAATATACATTCATTCCTAGGAAGAACATATAAAATACAGAGTGCTCAATAGGCCAACCTATAAATCCAGTAAAATTCAGGATTTAGGCTCTTATGGTAACATAGTCTCACTGCGACAACACACTTAGTAATTTCAGAAACAGTTTAAATGCAACATTTCCCTTCCCATCTCATGATCAAATACTCATAAAAGGAAGTCTAGTACCATAATTCTAAGTGCTATTGGCAGACCCTCACATTTATATTTGGTTAAAGTTCCTCAGGAAAGGTGTCCTGTCAAACTGACATCCCCCTTACTATAGTAAAAGTATCTTATAAAGATAGCTTCTGGTTAACAGGTCACCATCAAATAGTAACATTGAAAATATGAAGTCTCAATAATGAAAGTTGAATACATGCGATATTCTCTAATTACATAGACCTAGTGTGCACCAGAGATAGTTGTGTCTCAAACACCACAACAAACCAAAATCCACATCATATAAATATGTACAGACAGAAATATATATGCAGAGTACCATAGGAAATGTAACTTTTACTGTGGTGTTATAAATATGTAATACCACAGTTATTTCAGATAATGAGCTTTAAATTATTTCATTATGAGAAATTCACAGTAGGAGGAGGCAGTTGTTTGCTTTTTTTTCTTTTCTTGCTACCTTCTCCTTTAGAAAAAAAAGGTTGTTTTTGTAAACGTCTTCAAAGATATGATTCTATCAATATACCTTTAAAATTTATTCATAATGGTAAATTAATAACCAACATGAATAAAGTATATCATAACACAATAACACTTTTCAGATAAAACAGATATTTATTAAAAGAATGTCCTTTATAAATAATTTGTCTTGCATTTTAAACTACATTTTCATACACAACAATATTTAAAAGTGCTGAGTATGGTAGGATAGTCAGCAAACGCCAGTGTAAACAGACCTTTTATTTTTCCTGCTTTGCAGAATTTTCTCTTTCTTTTTTGCCTTTTTTTTAAAATCCCATTTTGTCAAACACTACAACAGTTAAAAGAGTTGCATAGGGAATAAAGAATAGCCCTTTTTTGTTTACAAAAGTCTTGTCTCCTGAATTCTGTATAAATTACAAAACCAAAAGATCTTAAGAAATGGTTAGCTAAATTGTCCACATCTCCCCACCATGCCTATTAAGCTTACAGATTTCAAGTATTGTATGTAAAGTAATAAGTATATTCCCAAACATACTTCTGCCCTTTGACACATGTTCAATAAATTAAATATGAAGAGGTAGTGAAAGAGAAAAAGAATGAATCCCTTCCAAAATAAATGAATGGCATAATTACTAGCAACAAAGGACTTTTACTGGGGAAATATAGCACTCAAGGACACTAGATGACCAAGAGATTCCAGTATTATGCAAGCATGTGGGGGGAGGGGCACAGCTAGCACAGATGTTTAGGATGAAAATGAACAATCCAGTGCTTAATGTCATCTATATATTAGTTTCTTTTGGCCACTGCAACCTCAGAGGCCAAAATTCACAACTTTGCTCCAGCAAAAATTCCCCTTCAATGAATGAGACTCGGCATGCTTAGTGAATACATCCACGTTATGATGTAGATGAACTCGGGAATAATTTGCAGACAAGCAGCTAACATTAAATAATTTGATTCTATTTGTTTAACACCATATCTTCATCATTGACAGCAACAAGAAGTTAACTTCAGGGAGAAGAATAAGTTTATAGAATGTCTCCAAGCATCAAATCTGGAGTTCGTAATAATACCTTCAATATGTATCTGTTTTGTGGCACCTTAACAATTCTTCAAAGAAAATCTCAAGACTGAATATTAAAATGAACAGGTTCTAAGACAGGGTTTTTTTGGTTGTTTTGTTTAGAAATTTGCTATTTCTTTTTAAAGATGCAAGCACTTATGGAAATTGGATTTGTTTTTTAAAAGTCAGGTAACTACTTACAAAACTGAACTAGCAGCAAAGGAAAGGATCCCCAAGAGACTTTTCAATTGCACATTTGTAGTAAATGGGAGTTTCACAAGAGAAAAACAGCTCTTGGTTAAATCCACATTCATTATAGGATGGCTTGTGCAAAAGACTGACCCTGGCAAATTAAATTCAAAGTAAACAGAGGACGCCATACTGTCCTCATTTTTACTAGTGCTTAGAAAGATGTTTATTTTTTTTAAAAAAAAATAAAAAATAAAAAAAGAACAACTCTTGCCACTATTTTTGGGCCAGTAGATTTGAATTTAAAATTTATTACATCTCCACAGCACTGGCCCATAAATGAACCTTTTAAAATTAGGAACGCCAGAAGTTATTCTTCCTTAGCTTTTCCTTTAAAAAAACATAAATTTTCCTTTCCACAGGACAGAACTTTTAAGAAAAGCAAATGTATAGACAAATGCTAGTCTCCAATGCTGACCAAAATGCTACATTTATACATTTGTTAAAAATTATTTTTTAAATTAAAAACATATTTTTTTCTAGAGTTGATTCTAGAATGGAATGGAAGATTTTTTTTGTTTCTTTTCTTTTGTGAATTACATAACATTACACAACAATTTTAGATAACTGGATGGCCAGTCTTTAATAAATCCATTACAGTATCTGACATCTGAAATGTACATTGATTATCTGTTTTTATAACAATTATAAAGAATGTCAGTTTATAGACTGTGTCTCTCCATTTGATTTCTTTCATATAGCTTGTGCTTTGATGTTTGTTGTTAGTTTTGACATTTCTGTAATGAAAGTACCACAATTCTGGCAGTTAATAACCAGAGGAATCCTCTGTTTTGAATTTTAAATAAATGATGATAAATAACATTCACTTCCTGCTGTTTTTCTTATATAGAAATGTTGTCTGTCTTATATAGCAACAGATCTTTCACCACAGAACATGGGGAATAACATTGCTAAACCCAAGTCAGATTGTTCTCTGGTTCACTCCAATAATCCCTATGCGTGTGTACCATAAGACCATATTGCAAACAATGTTCTTAAATATAGATATAATTTATGTTGTTGGATTAAATATTGCAACAACTAAGTGATAAAGTGAAGCAGTTTTGCTTTGCACATGCAGTGTGAGGATACACAAGGAAACTCTTCATTAAAATGACAAGAACATCATTGCAATCTTAACTGCAGGTGTAAAAGTGTGTGGCTAAGTCTGATTTGGCAAATCTACTTTCCCTCCCTTCCAAAATCAAGAATGATAGACCTTGATAAATGTAGACAAAGACCTTTGCGTGTATTTGTTGCTTCACAGTAGCCAGAGTAGTGCCAAACTGTAGTTCTCCAGGAACTCAGTTCCAGATGTTATTGAACTACTAAGGTGAAGACAGATGTAATATAAAAAGAGAGCTCTCAGTTCATCCCTCAGCTCTGGACGAGCCCATCTTCCCATCAGAATCGGCAGCTGAAATGGCAGCCATGAAGAACAATGAATTGAAAAACTGGCACGCTTTCCAGTCTTGTCACTCTCCCTGCCCCTGTCCACCCAAAACAAAAGGATGGATGAACGCTATCTGTTCATTTCCTGCCTTCATCATTTAAAAAGGAAACTCTTCTTAAAGTGCAAAATTGTTCCAGCTATAGCAGGGGAGGTTTCTTGGTGACGTCATGGGGGGGTGGGGTCGGGGCTCCACAAATCAGCACCATGCACAGCCGGCTTCTGCCTCAAGGAGCAGGACTGGTTTTTCCAGAGCTTGACTCTGGAGGGGAAAAGGGTACATTTTGGACTAAATGCGGTGAAGGTGCTTCCAGAGCAGCCCTGTCACTTTAAAAATGTTACGTCTGTCTTCATCCTAATAGTCCTTACCCCACCCATTTCCCCCGAAAGCTAAATCAAGATTTCAAACCCCCCCAATTATTTTTAAGTCTCAGAAGTAGAGCTCCTTGTACTTTCGAGAAGAGATTTATAGAACTGAGAGTTCAAAAACCTAGGGAAAGAGTCTCTGTGCATTAATGTGTAGATTTGAAGTTGAGCATCTTCATACATCTGAGGGCTGGGGTCCAACAAATTTCTGTTGATCACTTCTCGCACCCGTGAATCTAAGCTAACCTAAGGAGGAGAAGAAAAGAGAGTGATTTTTTCACCTTGAAGAACTTATGCGGATTAATCAGCATATTTTCAGATTAAGTACAACTGGACTTACTGGACTTTACCTATAAAGAATTATCTTCATAAACCAATTACAACTGGGATGCCATGTGTATTCTCCAGGGTGTTTTCAAATCAATGAAACCAAAATTAAGTCTACAAATTTAGCTTGCCTGATTTAGAGAGATATTTGCCTTAGTGTAATGTCATTACAAACTGATGTTAAATATAATATTCTTTAGGTCCAGGACACATGTAGAAAACATATTGGCATCAAAATCAAATCACTCTTGAGTCTTTAACTGGGAAAGTGTTTATATTTGCCTTGGTACCAAATACCATATTTTAGGTTCTAAAAATTTCAGTGAAATATAAATGAAACAAAAAACCCCTAATATTCATTTGAAGACAATGAAGCAATGATTTTGAAATGTGGAAGTTAAAATAATGCCAGGTCATCTTATACAATCTCTACTAAGTGAGTTAAATCTGCTACATATTGTCAGCATAAGTACCGTATATACTTGAGTATAAGCCGAATTTTTCAGCCCACTTTTTGGGCTGAAAAACTCCACTTCGGCTTATACTCCAGTCAACAAAAAAAAAGAACTGTCCGTTCGTTCGGAACAGGCTGCTGAGAGAAGCTGCCTCGCCTGCTGCGCCCCCAACAACCGCCGCTGCCGCTTTCCCCCCCCATCGCTCACCCGCTGCCCCCGAAAATGCCGCTGCCGCTTTCCCCCCCATCGCTCACCCGCTGCCCCCGAAAATGCCGCTGCCGCTTTCCCCCCCATCGCTCACCCGCTGCCCCCGAAAATGCCGCTGCCGCTTTCCCCCCCCCATCGCTCACCCGCTGCCCCCGAAAATGCCGCTGCCGCTTTCCCCCCCCCCATCGCTCACCCGCTGCCCCCGAAAATGCCGCTGCCGCTTTCCCCCCCCATCGCTCACCCGTGCTTTCCCCCCCATCGCTCACCCGTGCTTTCCCCCCCCATCGCTCACCCGTGCTTTCTCTCCCCATCGCTCACCCGTGCTTTCCCCCCCCATCGCTCACCCGTGCTTTCTCTCCCCATCGCTCACCCGTGCCGCCCCGAAAATGCCGCTGCCGCTCGCCCGCTTGCTCGCTTCCTCGCCCGGGGACCAGCACCAGCCAGCCAGCCCGCCGGCGAGAAGCCCGGCCCGGAGGTGAGGGGAGGGAGCGGAGTCGCTCACCCGTGCTTTCCCCCCCCCATCGCTCACCCGTGCTTTCTCTCCCCATCGCTCACCCGTGCTTTCCCCCCCCATCGCTCACCCGTGCTTTCTCTCCCCATCGCTCACCCGTGCCGCCCCGAAAATGCCGCTGCCGCTCGCCCGCTTGCTCGCTTCCTCGCCCGGGGACCAGCACCAGCCAGCCAGCCCGCCGGCGAGAAGCCCGGCCCGGAGGTGAGGGGAGGGAGCGGAGTCGCTCACCCGTGCTTTCCCCCCCCCCATCGCTCACCCGTGCTTTCTCTCCCCATCAAAGATTCTTGGAAGTAATGGTTGGAAAAGTTTGCAAGTCTTTGGGAAAGTTCAAGAAGTGAAAGGAATACCCTCCTCTTGAAAGACCAGATAAGGCAGACAGGGAGATGAAGAGTTCAACCGAGTTTCCTCTTTTGTTCAGGCATCTGCACCCGCTGCTTTTAAACTCGCCTGGCGCTGCAACGGCACCCGTTTCCCCCGGCGAGTTTTCCCTACCTGGCCCCTGCAGAATCGCGGCGGCGCCCCCGGAGAAGCCTACCCCGAGGCTGCGGCCGATTTTTCCTTCTCCTAGACTCTGCCGCCCAGAGCGTTGTTTCTCCCCCTCATGCGTGCATGGGATGAGGCGAGAAACCAACAGCCTGCGTCCGTCTCTCTTTATGTATATTTCTGTATATATCTTATCTCGGGATCTAGACCTTTCGAAGGAGAAGGGGCGGCTGGAGTTCGTGAGTTGCTGTGGGACCCAAGGGTTGGGGGAAGAGAGATGGGAGGGAAAAGGGGAGAAACCTGCCGCTGGCTAGTTCTTTGTCTGATCGGGGAGCCTGAACAAAAGAGGAAACTCGGTTGAACTCTTCATCTCCCTGTCTGCCTTATCTGGCTTTTTGAAACGCACCACCGGCTGCTCCGTCCAGAAGCCCAGATTCGGGAGGGCTGCTTGGCTTCCACTTGAGCCCATCTATGTCCGCGGGCCCCCCCCACTACCCCTAGACCTCCGCCGCCGGCGGAGGCTGGATCCGCGCTCCGCAGCGGCAGGGCGCGGATCCAGCAGAAAGAAGCAGGCAGGCAAGGCACGGAGATCCGGAGACCTGCTGATGATTGGGGAGGTTTGGGCACCTCCCCAAACCTCGGCAGGTCTTCGGATCTCCGTGCCTTGCCTGCCTGCTTCTTTCTGCTGGATCCGCGCCCTGCCGCCGGCAGAGGCTTGTGGAGCACGGATCCAGCCTCCGCCGGCATGCAGGCAAATCCTGCTAAAGGGCTTTCCCCCCCCCCCACACTGGATCCGCGCTCCGCAAGCCTCTGCCGGCGGCAGGGCGCGGATCCAGCAGAAAGAAGCAGGCAGGCAAGGCACGGAGATCCGAAGACCTGCCGAGGTTTGGGGAGGTGCCCAAACCTCCCCAATCATCAGCAGGTCTCCGGATCTCCGTGCCTTGCCTGCCTGCTTCTTTCTGCTGGATCCGCGCCCTGCCGCTGCGGAGCGCGGATCCAGCCTCCGCCGGCGGCGGAGGTCTAGGGGTAGTGGGGGGGGGCCCGCGGACATAGATGGGCTCAAGTGGAAGCCAAGCAGCCCTCCCGAATCTGGGCTTCTGGACGGAGCAGCCGGTGGTGCGTTTCAAAAAGCCAGATAAGGCAGACAGGGAGATGAAGAGTTCAACCGAGTTTCCTCTTTTGTTCAGGCTCCCCGATCAGACAAAGAACTAGCCAGCGGCAGGTTTCTCCCCTTTTCCCTCCCATCTCTCTTCCCCCAACCCTTGGGTCCCACAGCAACTCACGAACTCCAGCCGCCCCTTCTCCTTCGAAAGGTCTAGATCCCGAGATAAGATATATACAGAAATATACATAAAGAGAGACGGACGCAGGCTGTTGGTTTCTCGCCTCATCCCATGCACGCACGAGGGGGAGAAACAACGCTCTGGGCGGCAGAGTCTAGGAGAAGGAAAAATCGGCCGCAGCCTCGGGGTAGGCTTCTCCGGGGGCGCCGCCGCGATTCTGCAGGGGCCAGGTAGGGAAAACTCGCCGGGGAAAACGGGTGCCGTTGCAGCGCCAGGCGAGTTTAAAAGCAGCGGGTGCAGATGCCTGAACAAAAGAGGAAACTCGGTTGAACTCTTCATCTCCCTGTCTGCCTTATCTGGTCTTTCAAGAGGAGGGTATTCCTTTCACTTCTTGAACTTTCCCAAAGACTTGCAAACTTTTCCAACCATTACTTCCAAGAATCTTTGATGGGGAGAGAAAGCACGGGTGAGCGATGGGGGGGGGAAAGCACGGGTGAGCGACTCCGCTCCCTCCCCTCACCTCCGGGCCGGGCTTCTCGCCGGCGGGCTGGCTGGCTGGTGCTGGTCCCCGGGCGAGGAAGCGAGCAAGCGGGCGAGCGGCAGCGGCATTTTCGGGGCGGCACGGGTGAGCGATGGGGAGAGAAACCACGGGTGAGCGATGGGGGGGGAAAGCACGGGTGAGCGATGGGGAGAGAAAGCACGGGTGAGCGATGGGGGGGGGAAAGCACGGGTGAGCGACTCCGCTCCCTCCCCTCACCTCCGGGCCGGGCTTCTCGCCGGCGGGCTGGCTGGCTGGTGCTGGTCCCCGGGCGAGGAAGCGAGCAAGCGGGCGAGCGGCAGCGGCATTTTCGGGGCGGCACGGGTGAGCGATGGGGAGAGAAAGCACGGGTGAGCGATGGGGGGGGAAAGCACGGGTGAGCGATGGGGAGAGAAAGCACGGGTGAGCGATGGGGGGGGAAAGCACGGGTGAGCGATGGGGGGGGAAAGCACGGGTGAGCGATGGGGGGGGAAAGCACGGGTGAGCGATGGGGGGGGAAAGCACGGGTGAGCGATGGGGGGGGAAAGCACGGGTGAGCGATGGGGAGAGAAAGCACGGGTGAGCGAAAGAAGCAGGCAGGCAAGGCACGGAGATCCGGAGACCTGCTGACGTTTGGGGAGGTTTGGGGAGGTGCGCGCGCACCTCCCCAAATCTCCCCAAACTTCGGCAGGTCTCCGGACGGCGGCGGCTTGGGAGAGGTGCGCGCGATCCTGGAAGCACCGAAGCCTCGGCCGCGCGCAAGTCCTCGGTAAGTTCCGGGCGGTCACTTGCTTCGCGTCTCCTGAGGGAAGGGGGGGCGACTGGAGCGGGCGTGTTTCCTCGCCTGCTGGGCGCCGCGATTTGCCCAGGGAACGCGCGGGCCCCGAATGGCAGCGTGGAACGAGGAAGCGGACAGCCAGGGCTTCCCCGAGAGCCGCGGCCACACAGGGTATTCCTGTGTATTCAGGCTTGCAAAATGGCGGATCGAGCCTCTGCTGGCGGCGGAGGCTTGCAGAACGGCGGATCGGCTTATACTCGAGTCACGAACTTTTTCCAGTTTTTGGGGGTGAAAATGGGGGTCTCGGCTTATACTCGAGTCGGCTTATACTCAAGTATATACGGTAGTCCCAAATGTGCTTTTTCCAAAGGGAACAGGACTTTCTTGTTTTTTTTTCTTTGAAAGCATTTTGCTTATCATCCAAGAAGCTTCTTCAGTTCTAACTAGAGGTTTCATGGATGAGAAGTGAAATCTTTTCAAAGAAAAAACCAGGTCCAGTTGCCTTTTGGAAAAACACCTTTGTGATAACAATGGCCTGGATAATTGGGAATCTATAAAGACATCAATGTAGGTAATTAATGCTATGCTACAGTAAACAAAGAACAAAGTAATTTCTTAATGGATGCTAGAAGAAATAATATTAAAATGTAAGCCTGCATTCCTAAACACTTTTACTATAGAATAAATTCATCTAAATTGTTTGGATCCAGAGGTTCCTGTCACGAGTAGAAAAAAAATCAACAGTGCCTCCTGTGGGAAGAAATGGAAGGATGAGAAATCATGTTTTCTGGGTATATAAAGGCAGATGGGGGAAGGACTAGTTGAAAATTGCTTATTGTTATACTTTTGCTCATGGAGAATCTGGATCCATTGCAAAGATCCTACCATAGACATATGAAATATAAATACACACACACACACACACACTTCCATAGTTGAAGGTAGATTAGAACTTTAGTTTAACATCTAGGATTACCCCAACAGTTTATTCATTATACCATCCTATTATCCATCATATGGGTCATATTTTTTCCACGGTTTTCTGGTGGCAAGAATGTTCTAAATTTATCACACTGTACATGCAAACAGACTATTGTGTACATCCAATATTCTTTGGTGGATTTTTAAAGACTACCTCTTTTGGCGATAGTATAGAGATGTAGTCTTCGTATATAAGTCTGGCTTTTTCTTCAATAGCATCCTTGTTCTGTTCTTTTTTCAGGTCTTCACATGCTAACCAGAATAGGAGGTTCTCTTCGCTATACTCTGTTCGAAGAAATTCTCTGAAAATATTCCTACCGGCTGGTGTTTTCATCATCTTGTCAAAATTCTGAGACCAAGACAGAATTTCATCAGCGGTGGGATTTTGGCTGCAAAAAAATAACCATCAATGTAGACAATATCCCAAAGTGTCAGACTAATACAAATATTATCATACAGTGGTTTGATTTGCAATTGGTCTTATATTGTTTAATGGGATTTATCCCAATGAAATAAATATAGTTTTGAAACCTGAGTCCTGAAGAAGGCCACATTGTTTAAGCCAGTTACAACTAACTTGTTTCTCTAGAATTCATATCTCCTGGGCACCCTGTTTAGTCCAGGGGTCTTCAAACATGGTCCTTTTATGACTTTTGGACGTCAACTCCCAGAATTCCTCAGCCAGGCACGCTGGGAGTTGAAGTCCACAAGTCATAAAAGGGCCAAGTTTGAAGACCCGTGGTGCAGTCTATAACCTCACTGAATGCTGTTTATTTTCCATTGGACTTTGTTTAACAATAATATAGGCTGAAATGTCTTCCATTTTCCCCTAAGTATTTGTCTCTAAACATTTATTGGTGAAGCATCCTGCTCTCTCTTGTTCAGGAGTTCAGGCCTTCCAAGCACTCCTTCCTATTTCCCACCCCCACCCCCCACACACGAGAGGTAGATTGGGCTGGCCCGAAGGCACTCAAGAAAATTTCTGAGGCTGAGGATGCACTAAGCTCTACAACTCCCTATTGCCAATCTAACATCTTTACCACTATATCTCACTATCCTTTCAAATTCAATTTCTTTTAACTGGAATTTTGAGTTTACTTTATGGTTGTGAGGCAACACAGAATATGTTGGTACTGTTCTTTAAATTTTTTATCCCTTATTAGTTAGCATTCCATCACTTCTCAACTTGCCTGACTTTCAAAAATCCAAGACATTACTGCCTGCTAATGTGTTTCTTTGGGATTTAATGGACGCGGGAGGTCAGGAAAACAGTACTGGAAGATTTTATGTCGAAATGCAGGAAATGAACTCATACCTGAACCACCTTCTAACTTTCCTTTGAAGAGGCTCTGAAAGTGATTTCTCTTTCTTCCAATTGGATTAAAAATTAATAGTCTGTGCAGGAAAGGTGCCCACCAAAATAAATTTGCATCTAATCAGTGAAATTGCTACTGCATCAGTAGCAATGCTCAAATCTAATCACAAATTCTCTTTCAAGATTGGCACTAATCAAATATTATAAGGCAGCTTGGAATGGGTAACTTTTGGCCTCATGGATTGGTTTTTACTTCTTTTCAGCAAGAATATGTGGTAGTTGGCAGAGAAAGAAAGAAAAAAAGGAAGTAAGGGAAGTAAGTAAGTAAGTAGCAATAGCAATAATATTTAGACTTATATAGAGAAAGAGAAATCCCAGTGAGCAACCAAAAACATTTGTTAGACAATGAGTATTTAACATGCACCTGTTTCTTTTTTATATTTTTCTCAGTATCCTCATGGTTCTCTTTTATTTCGACCTACTGGCTTGAATGATACTCAATTAGCATATACTTCTTTTGAAATGAACAATTGTAGATGTTTCCAGAACGCAGAGGAGGAAACGGGAAGAGAGCCACCACTTCATCCTCAAATTAAGCACACTTCCTTCAATTTGGACTATGATTGGAATACTAACTGAAAACATTATTGTGCAACAGACACCTGAAACCCTATTCAGATTAGCTTTAACATTCATAATGGAAACAGTGAGAATGGACCGATGCGTGCTTCAAGAGTACTTGAAAAGTTGTACCCAGTCTATAAATCATACCTATGCAACTATGCAACATGGCTTAGTTCATACTGTGTTGTGTGGTTTATAGAGTCACTGATCCTTTCTGGCTACCCTTTGTCCTGAGAGAGATCTACTATGGGCCTGCTACCAAGAAAGTCCTGGATTAATTCCCAATTGAATTCATGCTGGAATGATAAGAAATTCCTTAGTGCCAAATGCTTCAATCACTGTTTCTGTAACAAATATCTTTTAATCTTGGCTTTTAATAAAAAATAAAACATCTTTTTATTTAGGAAGAAAATATATCTTTTATAATTAAAAGAAGTGGAAAGATTGATCGTGTGCAATAGATTTATTCTATGTGTGTTTGATATAACATTCGCCATATATATTTATAAAGACATGGATGTTCATGTTTTTTTAATCAATTTTATAATCCAAATATGGAGTGCAAATCTTTAAATAAATAATTATGGTTACTTTGGCACTTTAATCTTTGTTTTGATTATTGGCACCTACTGGCCAATTATTGCTATCATTGGTTAGCAGTGGAATTATCTAGGGAATTTAAAAAAATCACAGATCAATTGATAGGGACAGGTGACCTTAAAGATATATAAAAACAATCACTATTTATTCCATTGGAAGCAAATTTGTATGCTTTGTTCTTATCAGACTTTATAATGGCAAAATGACATCAAAGCACACTATTATTAATTATTCCCTGATGAGTTTCTGAATTTGGATGCGTTTATGAATTAGACTTTGCTGTTGTATAGTCTATTGGCTTCATGGTTCCCAGATCAAAAAATCTATCCAAAAACATCTTTTAAAAAGTATGCTAATTGATACTGTGTACAAACAGCTGCAGATATACCTTTTATATAGTTTAAATTGGAGGGCGTTTATATTTTAAAAGCCAAACTTTGAAGAATTTAAGTGTCAAAGGACAAGCAGGACTTTTTTTTTAAATGAACATTTCTTCTAATTTGTATAAATTAGAAAAAAATGTGTGCAAAATACGTATATAAGAAGATGCAAATGATTTTTTTCACACTAAAAACATTCTAAGGAAAAAAAATGAAGCTCAAATACTCTCCTGATAAACTGACAATAAAGAAGACAGAATTCTTGTTGTTCAGTCATAAAATCATGTCTAACTCCTTGCAACCCCATGGACCATAGCATATCAGGCCCCCTTTGTCCTCCACTGTCTCCCAAAGTTTGCCCAAATTCATGTTTGTTACATTGATGATAGTATCTAACTATCTCTTCTTCTGACACCCACTTCTTCTTTAGTTAGCAATTTATGCTGTAGTATGCAGCCCAGAAAACTGTCTCACAGTAGTAGGTGGCAATAATTGCCCAGCTTTTGTTTGGATTTAGAAAGTAAACAGGGTTGACTCTGGTTCATACTTGGATGGTAGATTACAATGGAATTCTAGGCATGTAACTTAAACTGGGCATTTTAAAAAAGAATAACCTAAAATAAGGCATGGGAGAATCAGTTTCTTATTGCTGTCAAGAAATTAGCAAGGATGTGCCTTTACAATCAAGCTTGATTTATGAATAGATTTGATTATGTATATATGTATATGTCTTTGTGTGTGTGTATGAATTTTAAAATGTATATTACCATCTATTTGTGTGGAGAAATACATTATCCAAATAGTATAAATAAAGGATCAAAAAGTGAAGCCTTGGCAGTAGATAACAGGAAACTGCTTTGAAAGTAGATACTGTATTGCAGAAACATACTTTGGCCACAGGATGGCACTGTGATGAAGTGCAAAATCTGAGAAAACTAGGAATGAAAACTGTAAAAACGGAACAATTTCACTTTAAGAAGAGTGGCTTTGAAAAAGCACCTACCGCTGAAAATATATCACAGGAATATTAATATTGCTAAATATGGCAGAATTATGACAATGAACACAAATTAGAAGTAAACGCACCAAAATGAGAATTGTTATAATTTAATGGAGGAAATGATAAGTAATTCTCTGTCTGAGAAGATAATGTTGAGATTTTTTTTTTTGCTACAAGAGTGATATAAGGGCTTCCTGCCTTCCAAAAATCCCACCCGAAAAACTCAGCGGTTCCATTAAATAAAATCTCTGTGAATTTTAAACATTGCCTCCATTCTTACTGGCATGTTTTAAAGTAAGCTATTTAACAAAAGTAGTATGTACAGGACATATGTCCTCTTCTATGCCTTAATCGCTCTTTTACTGTTGTGGAAGAAAAGCTTATTCTGGTTTGGTGCATTTTAGCTACATAAGGTAATTTATTATTACCCCTCCCATTTTTAAAAATATATCACTTTATACTTTAAAGTGTATTTTAGAGTGTATTTTAAAATGTATCTTTAAAGAACAAGGCAAGCAAATGAAAAAGCTAGATTCCCGGCTGCAGTTTGATATAACGTTTTCTTATCTATGTATATGCATAGGAAATTTAGCAACTACTTCAGGTAGTGACCATTTGCAAACAGATATACTACATTACCATCTACACAGCAATAAAAAAAAATCATTTTTAACCTGTTGTGCATTAATGACAGCAAGAGCCTTAAGTGTGAAACTGATCTGTTTCAGGCAGCAGCGGGAGGCAGGAATGTTCTAATCAACTAATGAAGGTCAGAGAGCTCAGTTTAACCATTTAACCATTACCATTTCTTAGGAAAGCACTTCGCTCTGGAGAAAAGCAGCTCGGAAGAGAGACTGTAGTTGATGTAAGCAAGCTCTCCTCCTTGTGAGAGGAGAAAACTTTCTCTCTCTCTCTTTCTCCCTCTTTCTCTCTCCCTCTCCCTCTCTCTCCCTCTCCCAATTTCTCTCTCCTTCTCCCTCTTTCTCTCTCCCTCTCCCTCCCTCCCTCTCCCTCCCTCCCTCTCCCCCTCCCCCTTTCTCCCTCCCTCCCTCTCTCTCCCTCCCTCTCTCTCCCTCTCTCCCTCTTTCTCTCTCCCTCTCCCTCTTTCTCTCTCTCTCCTTCTCCCTTTCTTTCTCCCTCCCTCCCTCTCCCTTTCTCTCTCCCTCTTTCTCTCTCCCTCTCCCTCTCTCTTTCTCTCTCCCTCTCCCTCTCCCTCTCCCTCTCTCTCTCCTTCTCCCTTTCTCTTTCTCCCTCCCTGCCTCTACCTTTCTCTCTCCCTCTTTCTCTCTCCCTCTCCCTCTCTCTTTCTTTCTCCCTCTCCCTCTCTCTCTCTCCCTTTCTCTTTCTCCCTCCCTCCCTCTCCCTTTCTCTCTCTCTCCCTCTCCCTCTTTCTCTCTCTCTCTCCCTCTCCCTCTTTCTCTCTCTCTCTCTTCCCTTTCTCTTTCTCCCTCCCTCCCTCTCTCTCCCTCTCTCTCCCTCCCTCTCTCTCCCTCTCTCCCTCTTTCTCTCTCCCTCTCCCTCTTTCTCTCTCTCTATCCTTCTCCCTTTCTCTTTCTCCCTCCCTCCCTCTCCCTCTTTCTCCCTCCCTCCCTCTCCCTCTCTCTCTCTCTCTCTCTCTCCCTCTCCCTCTTTCTCTCTCTCCCTCTTTCTCTCTCTCTCCTCCCTTTCTCTTTCTCCCTCCCTCCCTCTCCCTTTCTCTCTCCCTCTTTCTTTCTCTTTCTCTTTCTCTCTCCCTCTCCCTCTTTCTCTCTCCTCCCTTTCTCTCTCCCTTTCTCTCTTTCTCTCTCCCTCTCCCTTTTTCTCTCTGTCTCCTCCCTTTCTCTCTCCCTCCCTCCCTCTCCCCCTCTCCCTTTCTTTTTCCCTCTCTCTCTCTTCTCTCCCTCTCTCCCTGTCATGTGTTCACCATTTCACTTAAAAACTGAATAGTCGCTAAACAAGGGGAGAGTGTATAAGAATGAACCTCAGCAATTTTCTCAGACAATACAAATGAAAAACTTACCATTCTTCAATGACCTGGATGCTCTCCAGTTTGCTACTGTGTGTCGGTCTTCCTGTGCTGTCCCCTCTATCTTCATTCCTAACAGTGAGGCTGCAATGTAGTACAACACTTTATTTTGTCTAGAGAAAATTAATGTAAAGTAATGAATGTAAAACATATAAAGCAAGCCTGAGCTTTAAGAGAAATGGCAGAATTAAGGTGAGACTTTCCTGTTAGCAAGTACAAGCCAAGGGTTGACTATTCCATAAGAGGGGTTGCCTGGTTTTGCAAGACTCCCATTCAGAGTATGTCCTCAACTGACATAAGGTCAAGAGAAGAAGAATATGCCTTTTTATAAAAAAAAATAAGTACATTTCCATAACATTTCATTCAATACGGTAATTAAATCACTCCAATACATCTTTCTAGCTGTATTAAGTAAAATCACATGCATAGAAACATGTTGAGAAAAAAAAATTATAGGCATTTTATTATGCTCTAATTCAAGACTGGGTAGAAGAATTAAAAACCATTACATAAATTCTAACGGAGGCATTTATTTTTTGCATATTTTAATAGCTCTATTTTAGCAGTGCTATTAGTCAGTTCATAGCTCCTCCGTTGCGGTGGCACTGGTTGTTAATTTCCAAAAATTGAAGTCATAACATTTTCCTTTCCTTTTTTATGAAAGGGACTTGGATTTTTTTTTAATTAGAGCTGATCTGAGCCTCTGCTTAATTCCCATACTTTACACACCTTACATTTCCTAATTTGTATTTTTATATGGCAGGCATATCTAACATAAGGAAATGACAAACACCATTTAAGACACGATTCATTTGTTCCTGTGCTGTACCATTAATTCTCTTACACATTCTGGGAACCCCATAATCCAGGGAAGAGGGGACAGATGAGGATCCTGGAGGCAGGATAGGAAACTAGCTGCTTCAGAGTTGTAGTATTAATCCTGAAAAATTCTCTTCAGTGTATGCTATGGTACAGTGATGGCGAACCTTTTAGAAACCAAGTGCCCAAACTGCAACCCAAAACCCATTTATTTGCCTTCATGTGCTGGGTGGGCGTGGCCCATTGGGTGGGCATGGCCCATTGGGTGGGTGTGGCTCATTGGGTCAGCATGGCCCATTGGGTTGGCGTGGCTGCGGTGGTAATGGCAGACTGGGTGGGACTAAAAAGTTAAATCAATCAATTCCAACTTTGCAAGATCTTTTTTTTCCGCACAAGAAGTTGAAAATGATTGATTGATTGAACTTTTTTTTTTGCACATGGCGGCGGAGGCCTAAAGCGAAAAGGTTTTATAAAACCCAGCTGAAGGCCTAGGACTAGGGCAATAGCACGCGTGCCCACAGAGAGGGCTCTGCGTGCCACCAGTGGCACTCGTGCCATAAGCTCGCCACCACGGCTATGGTGTATCTGGAAGTCAACTGTTTCTGTGTTGAAAATTTGCTGAAAAGATCCCTTACTGGCACAAATGCCATGTTTGGCTTTCCCATAATATGCCAAGACTAGAGCAGAAAACTCACATTGCAGAAGAATAAAGTAAAGAATAAACCAGCTGAGGTAAAAGAATGCCAACCACACATAATGTAAAACAAGTGTTGAGGTCTAGCTGTTAAGACCAGAGGATAATAAAAACCATTCTCAGCCTAAACTGTCTTATCCCTCTGTGTCAAATGCAAAAGTTCTGTTCAACATGTATCTGTAAGGGGTTAAATTACTCTCCAAAAAGGTAAGAACAAGGGCAGAAAGCACAATAGCATTTCCTCAGCAGTGTAAGGAGCTTGTCATAGAATGACTGATGACATTGCCCTGAGAATAAATCAAGTTGTATATATCATTTTAAATGAATAAAACATATGCATCTAGGTCCCTGCAGGTGAGAGGATTCCTTGGCAGAATGTACTCAATATATACCATGAAAATGATGAATAGCATTTTGATCCAGAAACTTTGCCAATATAAATTTCTTTATTTTAATAATAAACTACTTCCCATTGTTAGATCTTGAGAATATGAATATATTTATATTTTGATTATTGATATTTCTATACTATTTCACTCCAAACAGATCTGAGCAAAAATAAGCATGAAAACAATAAAACCTAATGTTACCATCCAACAGGAACAGACCCCAAACTTAATATCTCCACAATGTTATCTACCAGAGCAAGGTATTTATTTCTCAGAAGCTTAATGTGGAAGTGGTGTGGTCCATATCTATGGGGGCATATTATTCACAAAACATTGTCCAAAAGCCTAATTCTTTATTAGAAATTTGAGTGGTTTCTAATAAAAACTGACAGTTTTATGACAGGTCGTGTGAAACATTTTTTGAGTTACAAAGAGTTGAGTTCAGCTCAAAGGAAACTTTGCCCTCCATAAATGGATAAAATCACAGTCAAATAAGGCACATGAATGACATTCTAATACCTTTAGAGCCTTGGTGGAGCAGTGGGCTAATGCCTCCTTAAGTAACACCAGCTGCCTGCAATTAGTGCAGGTTCGCATCCCACCAGGCTCAATGTTGACTCAGCCTTCCATCCTTCCGAGGTAGGTAAAATGAGGACCCAGATTGTTGGGGGCAATTAAGCTGACTTTGTAATAATGCTGCTTGGCCCCCCCCGAAAGCCCTAATATAAGCAGGCATATACATAGAATGAAGGCTATTGCTAAGCACATTGATTTGTGCTTCTTAGATTGTAAGGTGCCCTGAGTCTTCGGAGAAGGGCGGGATATAAATGGGATTAAAAAAAACTGAAAATGAACATCACTTTTTAAGAGTGAGGAGAAAAACATTTAGAAAACTGCTGGCTCATGTAGGCAAACACGAAGAGGCAGGAAATGACTAGTTATTATTTTTTTTTGAGGGGTCTTTGACTATTTTTTTTTATTTTGTTGCCACCTGTGTTGTTTTGCACATTGAGTGAAGGATTTATTACTCCTCCTCTGACACTGACTTATTCCCCAATGAGGAGGTTTTGCATTGGAAAGGATTATAATTATGTGCACACAGATTATAATTATAGTACAGCAGACTGTAATTTCAAGATTCTTTATTTTTCTTTAACCGGTGCTATGCTGTGATTGAACTGTTTGTGCTAGAATCTACTTTTCCAAAATATTTATTTTCTGAACATGTTCTTTTCCTTGCAGGCACCATAATGTTGGTACACCATAGTGCCATTGTCTTTGGACAGTAATGGAGATTTAGCAGTAATTCAGCAGTAAACTTAGGACTGTGAGCTCAGTTACCTGTTCTCTAGATCAGGGGTGTCAAACTCAATTTCATTGAGGGCCGCATCAGCATTGCGGTTGCCCTCAGGGAGCCGGGTGGGTATGGTCATGTGGCCGGCATGACTAGACGCCAAAGGCGCACGGAATGCTGTTCCCTTCCCACTGTAGCGGTCCCTATTTTTTTACTTGCATTTTTACGTGCTTTAGAACTGCTAGGTTGGCAGAAGCT